>NC_051311.1:84822411-85149098 GCF_015220235.1 Choloepus didactylus
ATTGTAAATTATTTCCTTTTATTTAGAGAAAAGAAAGAGACACAGAATAAAATATACAGTTTTCTAAACAAAATGGGACTTTATGAGTTTTTTTTTTGCCTGTATTTCAAATTTCTACACTTTTCTTCCATTCCATTTCAAAAGACTCTTTATTTTAAAATGGGTCTCTGGGCCAAGAAAAGCAAAAGACTTCATTATCTGAAACTGGCCAAAATAAAATAGTCATAAATTGTAATTATATAGAGGTAGTATAAGACATATTTTTTAGATTATTACTAGTTTAGGGTAAAGTAAAATTCTGCAGACACATTTTCCTCTATATTTCATATTTAATTAAGATTTCTACCAATTTTCTATTTCTCTAATTAAAGAATTTTTCTTTAGTCTGAATTGAATGCATAGAAATAAACTCGCAATTTCCAATGTCAATAAATTGTTTAACAATATATACTAATACTAAGTGAGCTCAGAAGCTTGAAGTGGTATAAGAAATAAGTAACTGTATCATTGCCAACTGGATAGCTAAAAGATGGCTATCTTTCTCCTAACAGAGTAATATATGTGTTACAAACAAAAATAACAGTATTAAATATCTTTCTGAAAACCTCAAAATGACCTCACCATGTATTATGTCTCTAATATGATTGGTTCCAAAATCCTGGTTGCCAATTGCATGAAGCATATGATAAACTGTTACACAAGAAAGGAAGATAGAGACCGTTCTGGTTTCTTTGAACAATGTAGAGAGCCAACTTCATCATAACTATCTCCAGAAGTATTGTAGGGAAAATTTTCCTTTAATGAAATTCAGTAAGATCCTTTTTTTTTTTTTTTTTTTTTTTTCCTGTGAATATCAATCAGGTCTAGAAACGCAATTTCTAAATTGACTGGAGCACCATACTTTTCTTTCTTTCACAAGTGGCATCAATTTATTTGTACTGGGCAAGGAGATAATGATCTAGTCTCTCTCAACTTGCTAATAAATTACTGTAAAATATCATGCAAAATCTAGAATGAAAAATAGATATTGTTTGAAAATTGGACTCTCTGCTACCTCCAAGAAACATGGTTCTGGATTGAGAAAATATTCAAAATGCAGCCATAATTTTGTTCTTGATGGACCCAGTTTCCACTAAAAAACAAAACAGAACAAGTCTTCAGAAAAAAAAAAATCTAAGAGGACACTATGATCCTACCCTTCAGTCTTTCTTTCTCATCTGACCCACAGAATAAAAACATCTAACAACAAAGAAAAGAAGGACAACTCTTTTATAATGCATGGAAGCTCATTTTTGAGGCAGAGAGAAGTTTGAACAGTATAAAATTAATGATATATGAATTCTTTTTGCCAAAAGGCCGTATTACACCAGTTCAACTTATCATGCCCATTCAGAAACAGCAACTTCCTGCAGTATGAAGGAAGAAAAGCAGATGCTTGAGACCACTGCATCTGAGTGAGGTAATACCCTGAACTGTACTGAGAGTAGGGGTTTTTCAGAAGGATAAAATGATCTGGAAGTCATGGATCTGAGAACTCCAAGAAACTCTATTATAGCTCAGAGCCAATTTCCCCTTGAAAAGCAAACAATAATAAAAAGACAAATAGTCAAATACACAATAACTTCTATTAACTCCTGAGCAAAAGAGGAAATACAAATTACAGAATTTCTAAAACAAGACAAAAAAATAGTAATAATGAGGATGGCAATAAAACCACTACTTATCAAAACTGGTAAGCTTATAAAACAATTTAAAGGAGTGATCATTTTAAACACTTAGATGAATATTTTCAAGAACTTATGCCAGCACAAATGAAATAATAAAAATTAATGAATTAAATCCCCAGCTGAAAAACCTAGGCTGTCAACAAAAAAATAAAACAAAAGAAAGTAAAAGGAAGGAAATAATAAAATAAAAAGTAGAAATCAATTAGGTAGAAAATTAAAAAATATAGATCTAATAAATTATGTAATATTCTGCCTTGCCAGGGAAAACAACAAAATAGACAA
This sequence comes from Choloepus didactylus, assembly GCF_015220235.1. Taxonomy (NCBI): domain Eukaryota; kingdom Metazoa; phylum Chordata; class Mammalia; order Pilosa; family Megalonychidae; genus Choloepus; species Choloepus didactylus. Next base: position 84,824,421 of record NC_051311.1, read on the forward strand.
ACCATTAGCTATCTTAATCAATAAAAAAATTGAGAAAGTGAAATTATAAATGGAGAAAATAACCATTAAAACATAGTGAATTTAAAAAATTATGATAGTATTGCAGACCACTGCAATAAAATTGGAAAATCTAGATGGAATGGATAATTTCACAGGAAGATACTGTTTGCCAAAAATCTATTCCATTAGAGATAGAAAATTTAGACAGAGTAATTTCCACTGAAGAAATAGAAAACATTATTAAGAAAGTACACACTAAAAATCATCAGCTCAGGCAGATTTAGAAGGAAATTCTACCATTCCATCAAAACCAGATTATCCCAATACTAAATAAATCATTTCTGAGAATAGAAAATGAAGAAATGTAGAATCATTTTTTAATGAGCCAAATAAAATGAGATTATGATAGCACTAAAACAAATTAGAGCCAATTTTACTCATGAATATTGATTTTAAATCTAAATATAATATCACATCAAGAAAATAATACATTATGTCAATGTGAAAATCTGTTTCAGGAATTCGAAGTTTGTTCTTAGTAGAAAATCCATTATTGTAATATACCTGAAACCAAAGGCCTCCCTTTACACAAACAAAAAATATATAATGATGGCAAAACAACGTTTTCAATACCACCACAAAGAAAAAATAATTTAGGAAGAAATTTAACAAAAAAAAAATGTTCAAACTTATATAAGGAAAAATTTAAAGCACTCATGAAAACACAAAAGTAGATTTGAACAAATGGAAAAAATCCCTTGTTCTTGAATTAGATGGTTCAATATCATAAAGGTGCCAGTTCTTCCCAAGTTAGCTTATAAACTCCGCACAATCCCAATAGAAATAACATTATATTTTTAAGGACTCAGAAAAGCTGATGCTAAAGTTCATAAGTAAAGAAAAACACACAGAAATAGCCAGAGAAACAATGAAAAAGAAAAGTGATGGGCTTGGGAATAGGGGAGGATTATTAAAGCATTTAAATCCTCTATAAATAATACTGGATGGTACTGAAACATGAATAGACAGACCAGTGAAACAGAATTCAAACATGATAAAAGAACCATCTCAGGATCATTAGGAAAAGCATGGCCTTTTTATTAAGTTGTACTGAGAAACTACATTTAGAAATTAGATGCATTCCTCACAACACATCCAAGAATACACTCCAAGTAGGCCATGGATTTAAGTTTAACAAATGAAACCGCACATGTCCTAGAAGAAAATATGGGCAAATTCATTTGGGAATTTAAAACAAAATATCAATATATTTGACTAAATTAAAATAATAAAATACATTTGCATAAAAAAGAAAACAATCATAGGCTAAATCCATAAACAAATGACAAATTTGCAAAAATATTTAGAACACATAACACAGGGAAAGAGTAAGATCCATAATACATTAAAAAATTAAAAATAGAAGGGAAAGGCACAAAATTCTATAAAAATCGGCAAATGGCAATGTGCAATTTTAAGAAAGACTTAGTAAGATCACCTTTAAATATATGGAAAGATATTCACCTTCACTCATAGAGAAATATGAATTAAAACCACACTGGGATTTCATTTCTCAAACAAGACTGGCACAGTAACAAAACCTAAAAACAAACTTGGCAATGTACTCTGCTGTTGAGGCTGTGGGGAAACAGGACCTCTCATGCACTGCTGATGGGAAGACACAGTAAAACCCTTACATAGGAGAATTTGACAATATCTCTCAATATAGCAGTTTTGCTTCTAGGGATTTACCCTAAAGATCTGACCCAACAATAAGTAGATACATTTGCACAAGATTATTCATTGCAGCATTATTTGTACTTGGAAAATATTGGAAGTAAACCTAAGAGCTCATTCTAAGGTACAATGAATGGAGTTCTATGCAACAATTAAAAAGAATTAGGAAGATCTCTATGAACTAAAGTGGAGAGACTTCCAGGATACACTGGTAATTGAAAAAAGCAAAGTGTTATACACACACACACACACACACACACACACACACACACACACACACACATAACGCTAGTTTTATGTAAGAAATAAAAGGAGAAAATAAGAAAATATTCATATATTGACTTACTGGTTGCAAAAAAAATGAGGGATAAATTTTAAAAATAGTGATTTGTTAATGACAAGGGTATTGAGAATGGAAGGAACCATTTGTGGGCAGAGTGATACTTTTCATAGTGTGCCTTTTTGTATTGTTTTGCAAAGTTTTGGTTTGGAATTATGGTATGTTAGAGGGTGACTCAACAGGACGAGAAAATGAATAACCAAAAAAAAATCCAGAATACAATGCAAACAGAAACCTATAAAACTAAAGCAATTTCAAACTGATAATGTAACCATACTGAAGGGGCGGGGAGGGGCTAGCCCAAGTAACTTTTCAACTTGCTATTTTGAGTATATATACTCGTTCGAAAGCCTGAAACCATTGTCAACAAATATTGAAGTCCAGTTAGAAAATTTGTTTCCTCAGTAGTATATATTACCAATTCTGAAAATACTTTTTCCATATGATTGGAAGAAACAAATGAGTAAATACATTGAGGATAATGGGAGCCAGTTTCTCACTACCAGAAAAGTGAGTCACTTATACGGAAAGAATGTTGAATGAAACTAGGGGAACTGGAAATATCACTATGAACTCATGGTTTATGGTTTTAATACAGATAGATGATGGATAGATAAAAATAGATAGATAAATTAATAGATGTATATATCTCTTAGTTCTGTCCTTTGAATCAGCCTAGAAACTAAAATTCTATGGTAACAATGAGTATACAAGCTCCCAGATCTTAGTTTCTAAATACCATGCCCTAAAAAATGGAACTTTTGAAAAAATCGTTGATTCCAGGGAAAGGACAGGAAAAGTACAAAATGTTAGAGGCAAGCAGAAAAGAACAGTCATTTTAATACACTCTAAATTGTTAAGTAATGAATAAACAAGACAATAAAGTAGTCATTACAGGGAAATGTTTGAATTAGTGATTTATCACTAATCCTAAAATAGCAATTTTTTAAAAAAAGGTAATCTACAAAAGATAACATAACAAAAATGCCTGGCCTATAATATTATAATCTTATAATATTACTAAGAGAAAATAGACCAACACCTACAGTGATTTGAATATATAGTATTATGCACCTAAAATGAAATAATCAGTTTCAGTCTTTATCACTGTTTACTGCAGCAAAGAGATAAAAATTCATATCAAATTCATCTGTTTTATACAGACTGTGTATCAATTTCCTATTTATGATCAAAAGGACTCATATATCATTTTGGTTGTAATTACATACCATTATTTGGCCAAACTCAGTGGTGTAAATCCTACATAAAACCTCATAATATCTTAAGTGTATATGGAAAAATAAAAGTATATAAAACCAATGGCAATATTTTATTAAAGGTGGAGCACTCAATTATTTTAAAAAATTAAACCAGTTTCACCTGTATTTTTTTCTTGCCTCCAGTTAAAGGATCTTTGCTGTCTAAAAGATTAGATTGTTCTTATCCTAGATGGCAAGGATAGTAAACACTGAACAGGTCACTTTATAAAGATAAGCTAGTCATTTCAATAAGATATAAAATAGAAAGAGGAAAAATGAAAGATGACAATAGTAATAAATATATATCACAGACATAGTTAGATTTTTCCCTAAAATATAATATAAAATACTTCATTATATAATTTTCTTAATATGTAATACCTTAAATTCCCTTAAAATATAATGAATCTTAAGAATAAGATCCCTCTATTATTTAGCTCTTGAAGTAAAACAATTTAGAAATAAGCAGTGTGGAAAAATAAGAAAATAAATGAGGTAAAGAATATATGATAACTTACCAAGTAAAACAAGAGACTCATTTAGCAAAGTCTGAAAAGTTGCTGAATTCAGGAAGAGCATCAGACCTCTAAAGGTTCCTATTCACCAGACATAGTCAACAGAAAATGTAATTTGAAAGATCCCACTCAAAGTAGCAACAAAATATAAAGCAAATTAGGTATGAACTAAAGAACTAATATGCAAAAACACAAATGGGGAAAAAAGAAAGAAAAATTTAAAATTTAACTGAAGGACATCTAAGAAACTCAAACAAATGTATATACACTCATATAGCATGTTCATGGATGGGAATACTAAATGTTATGAGTAATTCTCCCCCAAAGTGATCTCTGCATTCAAAGCCTCTGTGCTGGTTTAAATCTGTCATGTACCCCATAAAAAGCCATGTTCTTTAATGCAATCTTGTAGGGGCAGACCTATTGTGGGTGGCAAATTTTGATTAAGCTGTTTCCATGGAGATGTGACCCACCCAATTGTGGGTGGGACCTTTGATTAAATTATTTCCATGGAGATGTGATCCCACCCATTCAAGGCAGGTCTTGATTAGTTTACTGGAGTCCTTTAAGAAAGCTCTTGGAGAGAAGGAGCTCAGAGAAGCTGAGAGAGACATTTTGGAGAGAAGCTGAGGTATGTAATCCAGAGTTTGTCCCTGGGAAAACCTAAGACCCAACACAGACACAGATGCTTGGAGATGCAGACAGATGTTTGGAGATGCTAAGCTAAGAGATGAAGCCCAGAGTTTGCCCCAGAGAAGCTAAGAAAGACAGAAGCCTAGAAACATTTTGGAAAAAGCCATTTTGAAACCAGAACCTGGGAGCAAAGTAACAGTTGATGCCAGCCACATGCTTTCCCAGCAGACAGAGGCATTCCAGAAGCCATCAGCCTTTCTTCAGTGAAGGTATCCTCTTGTTGATGCCTTAGTTTGGACACTTTTTATGGCCTTAGAATTGTAAATTTGTAACCTAATATATCCCCTTTATAAAAGCCAATGTATTTCTGGTATTTTGCCTAACAAACCGGAACAGCATCTCTCTCCACTTTTTAATGGGCTATTTTTAATGGATGTTAACAAAGAGATGTTAAAACTCATATAGGAAAGGTATATAAAAATAGAAAAACTTTTTTTGAAAGGGAAAATTCATAGGACCAAATATACCATGGAACTTTAATATTTAAAATACCATGGAACCTGTGTATAACAGACAAATAGATGAGTCTGCATATATGGAAGTTTATTTTATTAGAGGTGTTACATGTCAGTTGAGAACAAACTGTTCAATATATTATGTTAAGACACTTTTCTATGTATTTGCCACATGGATTCATGTTCAAAATATAAAAAGCAACACCACAGAATATTAAAGGACAACATAATATCTATATGACATTTGGTAGGAGAATTTAAAAAATTAGAAAAAAAACAGAACTCAGGAAAATGATAAATTTAACTATATCAGAATCTTAAATAAATCTTCTATGTGAAAGGCACCATAAACAAAAAGATTAGGTACAGACATGGATAACAACAAACTTGAATACAGAATTTATTTACTCATAGATAAGATAATGATAACCAAACTAATAGAAAATTTGATAACTATTAAGAGTAAGCAATTTGTCCATAGGGAAATGCAAATAAATACATAAAAAGTTGTTCAATCTAACTGGGTAAGATGGGCATGCAAATTAAAATAACATGAAATAATATCTCTAGCCCATCATGTTGGCAAAAAAAAATGTTTGAGAATACAAACTGTTGATAAGGATGTAGAAGAACAGGTACAGTTGAACACTACCTGGCTGCATAAATTTCAGTCACTTTGAAGGGCAATCTGGAAATATTTAAATATTTTAAATGTGCATATTGTATGACACAATGATTCCTTTAAATATTTTTTAGAGAAATATTCATAAACATGCTCAATGAAGAATGTACGAAGATATTTATTTTGAAAACCTAAATATCCATTGGTAGAGAATGGCTAAATAAAATATATATAGATTTATATAATAGAATAATATGCAACAGTTAAAAGCAAGAGGTAGATCTACATGTACTCACATAAATAAAATTTGAAGATACTGCTACAAACAAAAATCAGGTTGAAAGATAATTCAGAAAACTCTTAATAGGTAAAACACACACACAAACAATATTACATATTGTACATACATGTGTGTGTCTGTGTATTTGCATGTATTAGAAGACAGGCAATAAAAAATAGGTTAGTGAATGATAACCAGAGGGGATAAAAGTCTCATCTGCAATGTTTTAATTTTATAGGAGTAACTTCACATATCATTTACAAATGAAGGATGTGAAGAGATAGTAAACAGGAACACAGAGAAAGTATACAAGAAATGTACATGGCTTCAATCATATGTAAAATATGCTCAATCACTTATACTTAAATAAATGCATTTAAAAATCAGTCATATCTTGTTTTATCTATCATACCCATAAAGATTCAAAATGTTGATATACACTGTTTAGGGAAAGTTCTATTTAGCGGTACAATCAAACTTTCTTGGCAGGAATGCAGATTGCTGTAACTTCTTTGAAGAACGGATTGCACAATAACTATATTTGCATATAAACTCATTTGTAGTCTTTGAGTGTTTTCTTATTACATGTATTCATTTTAACAGAAAATATTTATAAAAACCTAAAAAGGTAATACTATTTATTAGAAAGGTACAGATAATACTCATAAGTTGAAGATGATTTAATCTTCAAGAAATCTTAAAAACTCAAAGAATCCTCAAATGATTAACGATATCTCTAGAGTGACCTAGAATAAACACAAACATGTGCATGCACACACAATCAAATAGAGAAATGGAATAGGAAATAAACTCATTAAAAATGGCAACAAAAATAAAATACTTAGTGATCATCTTAATAAAAATTGTGTAGCATGAATAGGAGGAAAACTTTACAGTTGACTAAGAGGACTAATGTTAAGCTGACAAATGCAGTACAGATCTCCCAAGGTTTTGTGGCTAGCATCCATTCCGATCATTTGTTGTCTCCATTCTGAGTAGTTAGTATCCATGATGTACTCATGTTAAAAAATTTTCAATATCACTCAGACTTAGAGTTACATGAAGAGAAGTAAATAAATGCAGAGACTTCTGAGAAAATTATTCAATACCTGATGGTGAGGTATGTTATGGGTGGAATTATGGTCTCCTAGAAAGGTAGACTGAAGTCCTAACCTCAGGTCCTGCGAATGTGACCTTGTTTGAAAATAGGGTCTTTTCAGGTGTTATCAAGTTAAGACGAATTAGGATAAGGTGGGTCCTAATTCAATATGACTGGTGTTCTGGAAGAGAAGAGAAGAGAAGGGGAGAGAAGAGAAGACAAGGGGAGAGAAGAGAAGGGGAGAGAAGACACAGATACACAGAGAGAGAGGAGAATGCTAGCGAAAACAGAATCACAAACACAATGGGAAGATGGCCATGTGAAGACAGAGGCAGAGATTGGAGTTGATGCAGTCACAAGCCAATGAACTACGAGGAAACAGACACCAAAGCAGCAAGGAAAGATTCTTCCCTAGAGCTTCAGGAGGGAGCATGGTCCTACCAACATCTTGATTTCAGACTTGTAGCCTCCAGAACTGTGAGAGTCAGTTTTTGGTACTTGCAACAGCCCTAGAAAACTAATACAGGGGGTGAAAATTTGGGGTGGGGATATTTTTAAATCCTCTTTCTCACAATAAACCTGAATAAAAATTTGCATTTCAATTTTCATTTTAAGATAAGTATTTTTGAAACACTTAAGGTGAAAATTTAACATTTTAGGAGCTGGACAAGCATGTGTTTTATTGAGAAAAAAATCTTTATAATTTTAAGAAAAACATTTTGATAAATCATTTGGAAGAGGGTGACTTGGGTCTTCCTTCAGCAACAGCCAAAGTGATACATGCAGTGGCTGTACTGTGCTGTTTACCAAAGAACCAGTATTTGGGGACAAGGGAGAAGATAAAAGGAGAAAAGAGAAGGGAAAGCACAAGGGAAGAGTCTGTTAGATAGTGTGAGGATAGAGTAATATGTAAAAATCCATAGGGGGAGCCAAAGGAGCTGAGCACTGCTGGCCCAGACATCTCCAAAGGTAGTACAGGAACAGCAAAGGTCCAACAGTGCCAGAACTGATGATGTGAAATGCATCTGAGACACCATTTTAGACTTTCAGACTTTCAGAGGTACCAGAGTGGAGAGGAACCTTCAAAAAACACCCATCTATACATGGGAGATAGTGAGATAATGAGTTTCAGATCCAGCTGCTTATATGACTTTATTTTTCAACCACAAGTCCTGGAGGTCTTTGATTCACTGAAGGCTCCATATGTTGATGCTATATTAATAATGATCTTAATAATAATAACAATATATTTTGTGGATTGCCAGAGAAAAAAGTTAGAGGAGATAAAAGCTAAACAAAGGTGACAGTTTTAACAGTCTGCAATTCTCTGACCAGTGAACAAAGTCTATATCAACTCAAATTGCACAGAGGAAAGTTAATCACCAGAAAATTGAAGTCCAGCCTACTCATCTGCTCTGTTTGGCCACTGCTGTGCATTGTCAACATTATGGCAAGGAGAAGATGTAGCAATCAATACAAAAACTAAACAAGTAAGCATGAACGGAATCAAAGTAGTTATAAACATCTATCCCCCGTGGTTGACAGTAGGTCAGTGAAAAAATAGGATGTTATGTCTGTGTATAAATATGCATGTATGTACATGTATGCACACATACGAGTGTGTGTGCCCAAGCACATGCAGGCAAGCACAGTACAGGTTTGGAAATATTCAAACAGTAACAACTATTGACTGACAAAGTATTGCAAAATGTCAAGATATTTTTAAAAGTTGGTTATGCTCTATTAGATAGAAGGCATTTTCTTTCTTCATTAAGTTCTGTAATTCTTCCTCCAAGCACATTTTTATCAAAAATCTATTATGTGTTATTCCTAAAATAAAAAGTAATAATATCAATTCAACAAAAATTAAGTGAGCCAAACCGAATTCCAAAGCAAAGTCCCTGCCCTCATGGGTCTTTTTTAAATGCATTTTTTAATTGTGAACTTTAACACATACACACATATACATACATACATATATACATATATACATACATACATATATACATATATATATATATATATATATATATATATATCACTGATGACTTTCAAAGTATGATTTAAAAAGTTGTTAGTAAATTTCAAAGAATGTCATGGGTCACAGTTCCACAACTTCAGCTATTTCCATTATTGTAACATATAATATAAATACAGAAGGGTGTTAACTTGTGATGTATAGCTCAATAAGCAGCTATACTGGTAATTTCAAAAACTGTTTTGGGTTACAGTTCCACAGTTTCAATTCTTTCCTTGTTATGCAATATAGGGTATATACAGAAAGGTGAAGCCTTCCAAAGCACAATTCAATGAGTAGCTATAGAGCAAATTTCAAAGGATGTTACAGGATACATTTCCACCATGCCATTTACCTCCTTCCAGTTATTCCAACACCCCAGCATCTAAAAGAAATTAATATACATAAATTTACACATACACACACACATATAAAGTTTCAGTGTTCATTGACCTTTGTTAACTCTTATCTTGTTTGTCGCTATCCCTTCCTCTCACTTAATCTCTTTCACCATCTTCACGGGTTTCTAGGCAGTGAGCACCCTAACTTGTTCATATTCAAAGGGGGTGTCAACAGTATGGGGAAGGGGGCTGCATCTGATTGTTGTTCTTAAAGAAGCTGTTGCCTCTGGGTTTTAAGACTTGTCTGGCATAGGAAACTGGTCGATTTAAGTTTCTGAGAGATAAAACTTAGTGAATCTTTCATAGAATCTCAGATAGGGACCTAGGCATTGGGGAACTACTTTTGGTAAAGGCATGGCATATTGTGGCCATTTGGGATGTCTAGCTGGAGCTTGCATTAAGAGAACCCTCCAAGATAGCCTCTTGATTTTATTTGGGATCTCTCAGCCCTGCGACCTCAGCTTGTTACCTTTATTTTTCCTCCCTTTTGGTCAGGTAGGCATTTCCAATCCCTTGCTGCCAAAGCCAAGCTCATTTTTGGCAGCAGTGCTCCACATTGCCAGGGAGATTTATTCCCCTGGGAGTCATGTCCCTTGTGTGTGGGTGGGTGGGTGGGCAGTTAATGAATTTATTTGCCGAGTTGGGCTTAGAGAGAGAAGGCCACATCTGAGCAGCAAAAGAAGTTCCCTGGAGATGCCTGTTAGGCATAATTATAGGAGGGCTCAGCCTCACATTTACAACCCTAAGTTTCACAAGACCAAACCTCAAGTCAAGGGCTTGATTTATTAAGTAGTAGCTTCCTAATTTCACTTAATATATATTCTATCCCAAGATAAATGGTCAGTTTCTTACATTATCTTTACTTTGTTGTACAATCATCATCGCTCTCCCTCAGTCTTAAGAAGTTCCTTGAAATGACATAAGTGCCTTGGAGATAGGTGAGCAATCTGCTCTCATATAGCCACATGCCCATACCTGCACACCCTTGTGGCACTGAAGTTAAGTAAACACAAACACACTTTTCAAGATGGACTAAAATGGTGAAGACACCTTTTAAGCTTAAGAATATAATAGACACAAGTAGTAACAGAGGCATATATGTTCTTTCTCAGAAAGAAGAAAGCATGGTATAAGTATCACTATTATAAATTAGGAATGATATAAGAAAAATCACTGTCTACATTAAATAAACATCTACAAGTAAATACAGGCAGAAACACTATTGTGTGTGTGTGTTGTGTGTGTGTGTAAGGGGAAAAAAGAGCACAGAACCAACATACCTTGAGAATACATCTATTGCAAGCATCATGCTATGTAGATTTCGCAGAACAATTCTGTGAAATAAATTGCCTTGCCTGCATTTTACAGATGAAGGAACACTTACAGAGGTTGTTAAGACACTGGGGGTTTTACGTTTCTAAAATTTTCTGCTTCAAAACAATTTAAAAATCACATTATTAGGTGTAAACTTATCTCCTATGCAAAATATTCTCTTTTCAGCCTATAAAGTTTGCTAATTGTAACAACAAAGTTATAAAGTGTCCTGAATTTGAAAGAGAATAATATATTTCTTAGTATTCCATTTCTTAATAAACGGCTACAAGTATGAAAGGCCCAATCAACCTCATACAGTAAGTTATGGGAGGGAGAATTGCTGGGAGAATTTGTGAAAATAGTTTCCCTTTTACACAAAGCATCCACGTTTGCTCCATTATCTAGCAAGATAGGAGGTCATATCTGTAGTAATTTGATGGTTACTTCAAAGATTATCGCACCAAAGCCATGAGTCTGAAGGTTTATCGAGTACCCAATACTCAGAAAGTTTTGAAAGCATTTGCTTTTTAACTGAGTTAATGTATCTGGTTACTTGAGAGAGGTAAATATTAGCCTAATTCATGTATTTGGACAATCTGATGCTTCACCACCACCCATATTAATCTAGCAGGAAGCAGAGCCTTTAGGAAATGAGTCCCTGGTTCTGAAGAAGGATGGAAATAGAAAAGTGCTGTCTCATGAAAGGCTACCAGATACCAAGAGGGAATAATGGCAGTCAGTGGTCAATGTAAAAGCAACACAGGATATATGGGACAAAAAAGACAAAAAGGAGATTAAAAGAGACCAGTACAAATAATTCTATCTAGGACAATCTTAGGAAAAAGAAAAGCGATAAGGTATAGTGAGAGTAAATGAGAAACAAAAATTTCAAGTGGAAGCTGATTATTGCAACAACAAAATCTTTACAATGGCATCTTCTGAGAACATCTAATTAGATTCTTTAACTTATTTGAATGCTAGAATAGTTGCAATTATTGCAAATGAAATATCTCAATGAGGTAAACCATGCCTTCTCTGAAAGAATTTCTTGGAGAAAATTTTAAAAATGAAGACAGAAGAATAGTTTCCAATTAGCCTACGATTGTCTACGCAAGAAAGTGGGTGATTACAAATTATTTGAAAGCAATTGAAAAGTTGCTTCTTCGAAGTATTTTTAGAAGGCCCCTAGAAATTCATTACTGATTTGCTTATTAAAATTTTTCTTTATCAATATTCAAAAGGCAGTACTGTATAACCCCTTTCGAAATAAAAAAAGATTACCAATGTTTGAAATCCAAATGAGCTTTCACAATATTGAATTTATGATTCAGAGTAAAAAGCTACTTAACTGCTAAAAGAAGCAGAGAATTCAATAAATACAGTCAGGATTTGGGTGTTCTGCTAGGTAATGTGGGCTAAAAAAACATTTTGTACCATTTCCCTTAGCCATCACTCTTGCATTGGCACCCACCAGTGAACTCCAGTGGCTCGATTAGTGAATTGAGACACATGCATGCTTTAGTCTGCTCAAGTTGCTGAAATGCAATATACTAGAAATGGGCTGACTATTAATAATGGTAATTTATAAGTTTCCAGGCTTGTAGTTCCGAGGCTGTGAAAATGTCCAAATCATGGCATCAACAGGTGATCTTGCAATCCTGGACTCTTGTCACATGGCAAGGCGCATGGTGGCATCTGCTGGTCCTTCTCTCTTGGGTCTCAGTGTTTTCAGCTTCTGCATGCTCCATCTGTGGCTTTCTTTCTGAGCTTCTGTGTCTTTGTCTTCTGTTTGTGTCTTTCTCTTAGCTCCTGTGTTTTCTGTATCTTTCTCTCTGTTTTTTTAGCTTCTGATAAAGGACTCCAGTAAGAGGATTAAGATCCACTTGGGGCATGCTTCAACTTAAATAATCTAATCAAAAGATCCTATCCACAATAAATCTATATCCACAGGAATGGATTAGCTTTAAGAACATGATCTTCTGAACTACATACAGCTTCAACTCATCACAATACATAAAACCATTTGCATTCTGTAAGTGCCTTAGAAAGTCAAAGAGTCTTAAAATCACTTCATCTGTACATGGATGGTTTATGAGCTACTTGGTCCATAAGCAATATCAGGGGGTTAATTAATTTTTCTATGAGGATTTTATAATTCCTCAGAACATGCTACTATGAAATCTAGACAGAAGATCAATAAGGAAACAGAAAGTTTAAATAATATGATAAACAAACTAGACTGAACAGACATATATAGAACATTGTGCCCCCAAACAGCAAAAATATATTCTTCTAAAGCACACATGGATTATTCTTCAGGATAGACCACAAAATAAGTCTCAATAAATTTAAAAAGATTGAGATTATATAGTGCATCCTCTATTACCATAATAGAAACCAATAACAGGCAAAGAACAGGAAAATCCACAAATATATATGGAAGGTCAATAAAATAGTCTTAAAGAATCAGTGAGACGAAGAAACTGCAAAGGAAATCAGTAACTATCTTTAGATGTATGAAAATGAGAAAACAACATACCAAAACTTAGGGGATGCATCAAAGGCACTCTGAGAGGGAAATTTAAAGCCCTAAATGTTTACATTAAAAAAGAAGGAAGAGCTGCACACCTGAGGGAAACAGATAAAAAACAGCAGAGTAAACCCTAAGCAGACAAAAAAAACAAAACAACAAAAAAAAACAAAAAACAAAAAACAAAAATTAGATCAGAAATAAATGAAATTGAGAATAAAAAACAATAAAAGCATCTACAAAACCAAAAGTTGGTTCTTTGAAAAGATTAGACTCGACAAACCCTTAGCTAGACTGACAAAAAAAAAAAAAAAAAAAAAAAGACAAGAAATAAGAGAGAAGGCACAAATAAATACAATCAGAAATGTGAGGAGGGACGTTAATACTGACCCCACAGAAATGAGAAGGATGACAAGAGGATGCTATGAATAACTAACTGTATGCCAACAAATTAGACAATCTATATGAAATAGAAAAATATCTAGAAACATGCAGGCAACCCAATCTGACTTTAGAAGGAATAGAACATTTCAGCAGACCAATTACAAGTAAAGAGATTGAATCAGTCATCAAAATCCTCCAAAGAAAAGCGCAAGACCAGATGGCTTCACAAGTGAATTCTACCAATAATTCAAAGAAGAATTAATGTGGATCCTGCTCAAATTCTTCAAAAAAATTGTACAAGAGGGAAAAATACCTAACTCCTTCTTTGAGGTCACATCACCCTAATACCAAAGACAAAGATACTACCACGAGAAAAGAAAATTACATTCATAATATATATATATAAATAAATTATATTCATAATTTATCTTATGAATATAGATGTAAAAATCCTCAACAAAATACTTGCAAATTTAATCCAACAGCACATTAAAAGATTTATACACCATGATCAAGAAGGTATGCAAGGATGTTTCCACATTAGAAAATCAATTAATGTAATACACCACATTAATAAAATGAAGGGGAGAAAACCACATGATTAACTTGATGCAGAAATGGCATTTGACAAAATCAGCATCATTTCTTGATTAAAAAAAATACTTAGAAAAATAGGAATAGAAGGAAACTTCCTCAGCATGCAGTGGTGAAAGACTGAAAGCTTTCCCTCTAAAATCTGGAACAAGATAAGGATGCCCACTGTCACCACTGTTATTCAGCATTGTACTGGAAGTTCTAGCCAGAGAAGTTAGGCAAGGAAAAGAAAAAAAAAAGGTATGAAAGTTGGAAAGGAAGAAGTAAAACTTTCACTATTTGCAGATGACCTGAAAGTCCCAAAAAATCTACAACAAAGCTACTAAACCTAATAAATTCAGCAAAGTGGTGGGAAACAAGATCAACAAGCAAAACCAGGAGTATTTCTATACAATGGTAATGAGCAATCTGAGAAGGAAATCACAAAAAAAAATTCCATTTACAATAGTAACTAAAAGACCAAATATTTAGGAATAGATTTAACCAAGGATGTGAGGGACTTATGCATTGAAAACTACAAAACATTGCTAAAAGTAATCAAAGAAGACCGGAATAAATGGAAGGGCATTCTGTGTTCATGGATCGAAAGACTAAATACCATTAAGATGTCAATTCTATCTCAAATGATTACTGATTCAACACAATACCAATCAGAATTCCAACAGCCTTCTTTGAACAAATGGAAAAGCCAGTTATTAAATTTATTTTGAAGAGTAAAGGGCCCCAAATTGTCAAAATCATCCTGAAAAAGGAAAACAAAGTTGGAGGACTCACACTTCCTGACATTAATGCTCATTACAAAGCTACAATGGTTAAAGCAGCATGGTACTGGCACAAGGATAGATAAATACACTAATGGAATTGAATTGAGAGTTGGGAAATAGTCCATCACATCTATGGTCTCCAGAGACATGATTTTTGGCAAGCCTCCTAAGTCCACTAAATTGAGTAAGAATAATCACTTCAACAAATGGTCTTGAGAGAACTGGATAGCCAAATGTGAAAGAATGAAGGAGGGCCCGTATCTCACATGATATACAAAATATAACTCAAAATGGATCAAAAACCTAAATATAAGAACCAGGAGTATAAAACTCCTAGGAGAAGATGTAGGGACTCATATTCAAGATTTTGTGTTAGGCAATGGTTTCTTAGACTTTACAAAGCACATGCAACAAAAGAAAAAAAAATAGATAATGGGGCCTCATCAAAACTGAAAACTTCTGAGCATCAAATGATTTTATCATGTAAGTGAAAAGACAACTGACTCAATGGGAGAAAATATTTGGAAACCACAAATGATGGTTTAATATCCAAAATACAGAAGGAAATCCTAAACCTCAACTATAAAAAGACAGACAATCCAATTAAAGAATGGGATAAAGACTTGAATAGACATTTCTCAAAAGAGGATATACAAATGGCTAAAAAGCACATGAAAAGATGTTCAACATTAGGGAAATACAAATCTAAATCACAATGAGATACCATTTCACACCTATTATAATGGCTACTTTAAAAAAAAACCCATAAAATTGCAAGTGTTGGAGATGATGTAAGAAATGGAACACTCATTTACTGCTCAAGGGAAATGTAAAATGGTGTAGCCACTGTGGAAGACAGTTTGGTGGTTCCTCAGACAGCTAAGTATACAATTACCATATGACCTGTCAATCCCACTACTAGGCATATACCCAAAAGAATTGAAAGCAGGGACACAAACAGATATTTGCACACTGACGTTCATCGTGGCATTAATCATAATTGTCAAAAGATGGAAGCAACTGAAGTTCCCATCAACCTATGAATGGATAAACAAAATGTGGCATATACATGCAATGATATATTATCTAGCCTTATAAATAATGAAATCCTGATAGAAGCAACAACATGGATGAACCTTGAAGACATGCTGAGTGAAATAAGCCATATACAAAAGGACAAATATTTTATGATCTCACTGACATGAAACAATTAGAATAAGCAAACTCATGGCATTAGAATCTAGAACATGGATTATTAGGGGCTGGTTTGTGGTACAGTAGGGGAGTTAATGACTAATTTGTACAGAATTTCTATTTAGGTTGATTCTAAATTTTGGAAATGAATGGTGGTGATGGTAGCACTATATTGAGTTTAATTAACATCAATGAATTATTGTATCTGTGAATGTGTTTAAGAGGGGAAATTTTAGTTCATCTATATGTTACTAGAATAAAAATTAAAAGATAAAACATAGGACTGTATAACACAGTGAGCCCTATTGTAAACAGGGACTACAGTCAATAGTACAAGTATAATAACTTTCTTTCATGAATTATAACAAATGTACCGCACTAATACAAGGTGTTAATGAAAGGGTGGTAGATGGGAAAACATATGCTTAATGTACACTATGGACCACAGTTAATAGTATGGTTTTAATATTCTTTCATCAATTATATAAAGGTTCCACACTAATGCAAAGTGTTAACAATAGGGGGATATATGGGAATGCTGTTTTTTTACACGATTTTCCTGTAAACCTACAAGTTCTCCAATTAAAAAAAAGAGAATCCAGACACACACGAAAAGTTATAAAATAAACCTACCATATAGATCCATCTATTCCTAGGTATTAACCAAGCATTTTTAAAAAAAAAAAAACAGAAAACAAAAAACTTTCTGCAATTGTGATTACTAGGTCAAAGGCTGGAAGCCTCCGTTTCCCCAGCTTTTGCCTTTCCCTAAAATCTTTTCTAATTTCTTTGTCCGTGGCTTTAAACTTTTTTAGCTGCATTAAAGCATTTTGTATTGAAGAAAAAGATGCCACCATGTATCAAAATTCACATTTAAATTGCTGAAGTGTGACTAATGATCTTAAAACCTATCATTGTATTACATTGATCAATTAATTTCCCTAATTTTTTATCGAGTCAACTATTCCCTACAGAAGGATAGCTCCTACAACAGTTCTAAGATAATTTACCTCATTTTCAAAAGGAATTTTTGATATAAAATCTTAATTTGCATGACATAACTTCAAATAATGAGGTGGCTTTTCCAATAGCCTTTAAAGAATCAGTTTCTTGTGTATGAGTGAGATGGACATCTCTAAAAAAACTTTAACATAACAAAAACTCTAAGTTTCCAAATACCTTGTGCAATAAAAATGTTTAAAATTATAGCAATTAGCATTCAGTGGGTGAGAGAGGAGCAGAGAATTAATCAGGAAGGACACAGAGCTACAGTGGAGAATGGGAAGAACCAGAGCTCTTGGAGCCGGAGTGATCTGGGGAATTTCAGGGAGGATAAATTCTGTCTCTGCCACATATGGGTTGCAGAAGCATGGGCAAGATTCATCTAAGCCTCTAAGTTTCCTAATCTTTTATATGGGCATAGACATCCCATTTCACAGCATTGTTCCCTTTGCCTTTTTTTAACGTTTAAAATTATGTTAATACCAGCCTATGTATTACAATCTTGAATTGCAGGCAGTGCTGTGAAGAAAAGAGTAGGGTTCCTTATCATAATGTATTCTAGAGACCGCTTTGGAGCTGTTACAGCAATCTGCTGAAGAGGAGCAGAGAGCCTAACTTGGGCAATGAGGATAGCAAGAAAAAAAGTCATTATATGGATTCAAATAGACTTTAATGCCAAAAATTCAAGTCACTTTCTCTGTGACACTTTCTCAGATTGGATTTATTTTGCCATCCGTCATCATCTCTTAGCTCAGTCTTTTATTACGGTGTGTGATGCCATCTGACTTGCATTACTGTATCAGGTATTTGTCTCCCATATCAGCCTGTTAGCTCTTTGAAGGCAAGGACCATGCTTTATTCATCTCTAAAAACTCAGTTCCTAGCCTGGTGATAAACAGTGGGAACATTATGTTTGGTAAACTGAATTGAATTGACATTTGAAACTCTTCCCTCAATATAAATGTAAGGCTAGCTCTGAACTTCTAATTTCATTGTTTTTTTCACTGATTTCTCCCCAACCTTTATTGGTGACTATCTGTCATTAATGTCTCAAAATGTAAATGTAGGCATACCTTCATATGTGTCAGTGGGACTTTAGATGAAAAATGTGCACTAGCCTAGTGTCATATTCCAAATTTATACAAAGGGATGGGGAAAGAGTTTAGACATCTCTGGAAAGATGAACATGGCCTATTTCACCCCTGTGGATAAAAATATTAATTATTGTTATGGTATAGATTTTCTATCCATATATAAAATGTACTCTGATTTCATAATAGGTGTATTTATTATAACGCTAATAAAGCTTAAGCTTCAAGGCTCCTTATTTTAGCAAGGACCTCTTTTAAAGCTCTGTACCTAATTTGGTTTTGTGATTTTAAATTTTTTTAAAGAGAACCCCCACAATTTCATAAGTTTCAGCCCTAGAAAACCTGGATATTCCACAAATACCATAGAAATGGTGCTATTTCTGAAAAAAGATTTCAGAAACTGCTATTGCTGAAAATGATAAAGACTATTGTCATTAATAATAATTATATTATTATTTCTCATTTTCTGTTTACTGATTTACTGAGACAAGCCCCATTTTTTGCTAGCCACTGTGTAGGCATTTTAAAAACATTATGTCTGATCGCCACAATAATTTTGGAGTGTAGAAAACCAACGGAAATAAAACACACAGTGTTATACAAGTGTCTGGCAGTGATTCAATCAATGGTCTGCCTAACTCCAAAATATCTTCTAAGTTCTTTACACCACATCATCCCTCAGTGTAGTGAAAGTGGCTACTTTAAAAAATCTTCTTACATGTCACCAGGCACAAAGTAAAAATCAACAGAATGGCAAAGTGAGTTGGCATATGGTTTTTAAATTGTTTATTTAGTGATAGGTCATGTTATATCAAATCACATCCGAATTTAAAACACCAAATAATACACTTACAAGTAGGGTAATAGTCTGTCAAGTCTGCATGCTGGGAGCATTAGGGGAAGATGAATTAACCAATCAACAAGGTAGTTAAATGTTAGGAGGTATAAGATCTGAAAGGGTGAGTGCTAATTCAAATAATGTTAAGTGGTATTTATGGGATAAGTGAACACTTCAAAATAACTCAGATCTAAAATGGACAGATCTAAAAATGTTTCTTTAAGGATATTTATAGAAACTCTATGGTTTTATTTCTTGGTTGAGGTAGCGTTCCATTCTAGACATTGCAGTTAATGTGTATGTGGAAACTTTGTGGATGTAGACAATGGAAAGGATTTTTCATAAATTTTTGTGTGATAAAAGCCCTAATGTATATACTAATCTCAGTCTGTCAGGCTCAGAAACCTCAGAAAGCTGTCAGCCTACTCAGAGTGGTCCCATAAATCTGGGTTATAGTCACATTGTCTTAGTTGAGGTGCTGACATATAAAACTTGAATTTAAATTAATTATGTTGCCATGGGAGTCTAAATGGTGAAATGAAATCTATCAACTCATGCCCTCTGTGCACCCATTTTTTGTGTGTGGGAAAGCTACTTAAATATCCAAATTATGAATAAAAATTGAGTGAGAAAGCATGGTAACAGAAAACTGGCAGTATTACATGATCCTGAAATTTAGAATATTTTACCTCATAAATATCTGAAATCTGTCTACTCTTTTACTCTACCCCTATCATCCAAACCAAGCTACCATCTTCTCTTACCTAAATTACCAGAATGGTCTACTAACTGAACCCTCATTTGTACTCGATTCATCTCTACTCAATTCCCACACTGCCACAAGAGTGTTTTAGTAACCCCCAAAGATAGATTGAGTCACCTCAACTCCCACCTCTCTTCCTGTGAACACATTTTGATGGCTTCCTTTGCTTTTTGGATCAATCCAAACATTTAGCATAATCTGTAACAGTTGACATGGGCTGCCACATATTTGATACCCCTACTTCAGATTGACTTCCAACTCCTTTCTCTCATGACACCAGCCTCCATGGACTGCTCCTTTTCCGTAAAGGGCCATGCTCCCTTTTGTCACAGGGCCCTTGCCTTCTGCCAGGAACCCCTCCCTTCCCACCCAAAACTCTAATTGATTTCTTTTCTTCCTTCAGATCCCAGGTCAAGCTTCCTATGAAAATTTTTCATGTGAGCATCACGAACAGATAAAATCTCCCTATTACAGTTCTCGTTGCACTGTGAATCTCTTCTCAGCAGTATCTACCATAACTGTCCACTTATTTGTTACTCCTCTGTTTAATGTGCTCTAATGACTTTATTTTTTTGGATACAGTTCTATGTTATTTAAAAAAATTATTCTAGTAACCTATACACAACCTACAATTTCCCCTTTTGTCAACATTAAAATATATAATTCAGTGCCTTTAATTACGTTCACAGTATAGTGCTACCATCACCTCCATACACTACCAAAATTTTTCTACCACCCAAAGCAGAAATTCTGTAAAATTTAAGCATTAACTTTTCATTCCCTGACCTCACTCTGGTCCCTGATAACCTATATTCTCATTTCTGACACTATGAATTTGCTTTTTCAAATTAGTTCACATCAACGATATCATACAATATTTGTCCTTTTGTTTCTGGCTTATTTCACTCAACATGATGTCTTCAAGGTTCATCTATGCTGCTGCATGTATGTGAAATTCATTCCTTTTTTGGCTGAATAATATTCCATTGCATGTATGCAGCTCATTTGGTTTATACATTCAGCTGCTGATGGACACGGGTTGCTTCCATCTTCTGGCACTTGTGAATAATGCCGCTACGAACATCTTGTGCAAATATCTTTTGAAGTTCCTACTTCCAATTCTTTTGTTTGTATACCTAGCAGGGGGTAATTCAATACTTAATTTTCTGAGGAACACCAAACTGTATTCCACAGTGTTTGCACCATGTTCCATTTCCACCAGTGATGAAGGAGTATTCCTGTTTATCCACATCTTCTCCAACACTTGTGAGTTTACACTTTTTTTTTCTAGTAGACATTCTGGTGGGAGTGAAGTGGTACCTCATTGTGGATTTTTTTCTTTTTGATGAGGGAACGGTAAACATGCTTCTTATTTTATTATTATTGTTGATTTTTTAAAGTAATATAAACATACCACTTGGAATAGAGAATTAAATTTCAAAGAAGTCATCCATGGTAACTACTGTCATCTTTTGCAACTGCTGTAATCTTGGTCACCATTTATTGAGCTTAGTTAATGGCATTCCTCATTTTTTTGTTCCTTTCTTTTATTTAACAAACTTAGGTCATAACATATTTGTAATTTAAGTCTCTTCTATACATTATATTCATGTATCCCTGGAGGCATGAAGTAAATGCTTGCTTGGAAGTGTTTTTCTGTGACTTCTTTATAACATCCTCAGCTATCTTCTTTATATTAGGATTATATATAAAGAGATGATTAGCAAGAAACTCTTGTTTGACATGTTTGATTTTGCAACTCCATTTCCTGATTTAATCACTCTTTTAATTATTCTTTCAACCAGGTTGAGCTATCAGATCTCATCCTCCAATCATGTGGGGATGTTTCCCTGCTCCAGGAAATGTGAGCTTTTAGAATTTCTTGAAATTCTTTAGTTGATCATAATCATTATTAATAATGGATTATTAATAATGGATATCTTGTGGTAGTGATCTAAATTCAGTCAGTAGCAACCTTTCTTGGAAGCATCTCACTGTCATCCTGAAGGTCTCATTGAGGTTTTGATTTGAATTTCCCTAATGACTAATGATGTTAAGTATCTTTCCACATGCTTTTTGGTCAATTGTATATCTCCTTTGGAGAAATTTAGATATTTAGATGCCTAAAGTTTTTAATTTTGATGAGTTCCCATTAACCTATTTTTTCTTATGTTGCCATGCTTTGGGTATAAAGTCTAAGAAACCGCTGTCTAATACAAAGTTGTGAATATGCTTCCTGTGTTTTCTTCTAGTAGCTTAACAGTCCTCGTCTATCACCATTTTGAGGTGATTTTTGTGTATGGTGTGGGGTAGGTTTCAACCTTTATTCTTTTGCATATGGAGATGCAGTTTTCCCAGCACCATTTGTTGAAGAGACTATTCTTTCTCCATTGAGTGTACCTGGCACCTTTATCAAAAATCAATTGGCCATAGGTGTGAGGGTTTATTTATGAACTCTCAATTTGATTCCATTGTGCCCTTACCATGTTGTTTTGATTACTGTGGTTTTGTAATAAGTTTTAAGATTAAGAAGTACGAGTCCTCCAAAGATGGCTTTGGCTATTTGGGGCCCCTTATTCTTACCCATAGATCTGATGATTGGTTTTTCCATTTCTGTGAAGAAGGCTATTGGAATTTTGATTGGGATTGTGTTGAATCTGTAAATCACTTTGGTTAGAATTGACATCATAACAATACTTAGTCTTCCAATCCATGAACAAAAAATGTTCTTCTGTTTGTTTAGATCTTCTTTGATTTCTTTTAACAATGTTACATAGTTTTCTGTATACAAGTCCTTTATATCCTTGCTCAGATTTATTCCTAGATATTTGAGTCTTTTTGTTGCTATTGTAAATGGAATTTCTTTCTTGATTTCTTTTTCAGATTGTTCACTACTAGTGTATAGAAACAAAATTGATTTTTCATTTCATACCCTACCACTTAGCTGAATTTGTTTATTATTCTAGTAGCTTTGTTGTGGATTTTTTCCAGGATATTCTATTCATAAGATCATGTCATCTGAATATAGGGAAAATTTTACTTCTTACTTTCCAACTTGGATACTTTTTAATTCTTTCTTGTGACTAACTGCTCTGGCTAGAACTTTCAGTATAATGTTGAGTAACAGTGGTGACAGTGGGCATCCTTGTCTTGTTCCTTGGATTTTAGAGGAAAAGCTTTCAGTATTTCACCACTGAGTATTATGTCAGTGGTGGTTTTTTCACAAATGCCTTTTTAATATTGAGGAAGTTTCCCTCTATTCCTAGTTTTCTAAGTGTTTTTATCAAGAAGGGGGTGCCAGATTTTGTCAAAACCCTTTTCTGCATCAACTGAAATGATAATGTGCATTTTTTTCCTTTGCTTTGTTGACATGGTGTTGTATTACATTAATTGATTCTCTTACACTGAAACACTTTTGCATAGCTAGAATAAATCCCACTTGATTATGGTGCATAATTCTTTAAATATGCTGTTGGTTTTATTTGGCTAGTATTTTGCTGAGGATTTTTACATGCATATTCTTAAGGGACATTGGTCTATAATTTTCATTTCCTGGATATCTTTATCTGGCTTTGATATGAAGGTAATGTTAGCCTTATAGAATGAGTTAGGTAGTGTCCCTTCCTGTGCAATTTTTTGGAAGAGTTTGAGCAGGATTTGTGTTCTTGGAATGTTTGGTAAAAGTCACTGGCAAAGGCTGCTGGTCCTGGGCTTTTGTTTGTGAGGAGGTTTTGATTATTGATTCAACTTCTTAACTAGTCATTGGTTTGTTGAGATATTCTATTTCTTCTTGAGTCAGTGTAAATAATTTGTGTGTTTCTAGGAACTTGTCCATTCCATCTAGGTTCTCTAATTTGTTGATGTACATTTGCTCACAGTATCCTTTTATATTGCTGCTTATTTCTATGGAGCCAGTAGTAATGCATCCCCTTTTCCTTTCTTATTTTAGCTATTTTTATCCTCTTTCTTTTTTTGTCAAGCTAGCTAAAGGCTTGCCAATTTTATTAATCTTTTTAAAGAATCATCTTTTGGTTTTGTTGATTCTATTGTTTTTTATACTCTATTTCATTTATCACCACTCTAATCTTTGTTATTTCCTTCCTTCTGCTTGCATTGGGTTTAGTTTGCTCTCTTTTCCCCCAGTTTCTCAGTTGTGACATTCAGTCTCTGGTTTAAGGTCTTTATTCCTTTTTTAAATATAAGTTTTTAGTGCTATAACTTTCCCTCTTAGCACTGTCTTTGCTGCATCCTGTAAGTTTTCTTATGTTGTATACCCATTTTCATTTGCCTCAAGATATTTCCTAATTTATTCTGTGATTTCTTTGACCTGTTGGTTGCTTAAGAGATCATTTTTAAATTTCACACAATTGTGAATTTTCCATTTCTCTCTCTGTTATTGATTTCTAGTTTCATTCCATTGTGGTTTGAGAAAACACATTGTATGATTTCAGTATCTTTGAATTTATTGAGGTTTTTGGAACTTAACATATGGTCTTCCTGGAGAATGATCTATGTACACTAGAGAAGAATGTGTTTTCTGCTGCTGTTGGATGAAGTGTTCTACATATGTCTGTTAGATCTAGACAGCTTTGAGTATCATTCACATCTTCTATTACCTTATTAATCTTCTGTCTGATATTCTGTCCAATATTAAAAGTGGTGTATTGAAATCTCCTGCTACTAATGTAGAACCATTTGTGTTGACATTAAAATCTGTCAATATTTATTTCATATATTTTGGGACTTTGCCTTTAGGTGAATATATATTTATAATTATTATACCCACTTGCTGAATTGACTCCTTTATCAGTATATAGTGGCCTTCTTTGTCTCTTGTAACAGGTTTTTGACTTAGAGCCTATTTTATATGATATTAATATAGCTACCCCAGCTATCTTTTGCTATTTGGATGATATAAATATTCCATCTTTTCACTTTCAACCCTACTTGTGTCTCTGAATTTAACCTGAGTCTTTTGTAAACAGTATATCACTGAGACATGCTTTTATATCCATTCTGCCAATCTCTGTCTTTTGACTGGAAAGTTTAATCCACTGAAATTTAAAGTAACTACTGATGATACAGGACTTTCTTCTGCCTTTTTGCTATCTTGTTTTTGTAAGTATTTTACCTTTTCTGACCCTTAATTCTTTTATTAATGCCTACTTTCATATGTATTTGATTTTTTGCATTTTGAGTCCCTTCTCATTTCTTTCTGAATCTATTTTTCATATATTTTACTTGTGGTTATGATGTAATTAAAATTTATCATCCTAAATCTATAACAAACATATTTGATTTTATGCCAACATAAATCAATTACATACACATACTCTGTTTCTAAACCCTCATTCTCCCCATTTTTAAATACTTATTATAAATTATATCTTTGTACATTATATATGCAAAACCAAAGATTTATCATTGTTTTATACTTTTGCATTTTAGAACCTGCAATAAAAGTCAGATGAGGAGTTAAATACCAAACAATACAAAACAATATTATCGGCATTTTTAAGTGCCCATATGGTTAACCTTTACTTTATTTCTTTATGTTACTTCTATCCAGTGTCTCATGTCCTTTCCTTTCAGTTTGAAGAACACCCTTTAGCATTGCTTACAGGATAGATCTCATGGTGATGAACTTCCTCAGCTTTTGTTTATCTGGGAATGTCTTACACTCTCCTTTATTTTTCAAATTCTTGCTGCGTATAAAATTCTTGGTTAGCACTTGTTTACTTTCAGCACTTTAAATATTTCATACCACTGCATTCTTGCCTCTCTGGTTTCTGATGCGATATCAGCATTTAATCTTACTGGAATTCTCTCATACATAACTCATTCCTTTGCTTTTGTAGCTTTCAGAACTCTCATTTTCTTTGGCATTGAGCAGGTTGATTACTTTGTGTCTGGGTATGGTTTGCTTTGAGTTTATTCTGTTTGGGTTTTGTTGGGATTCTTGAATGTGCATATTCATTTCTTTCTTTAAATTTGAGAAGTTTTCTGCCATTACATCTTTGAATAATCCTTCTGCTCCTTTTTGCCTTTCTTTTCCTTGTGGGATTCCCATAATGCGTACATCCACATGAATGATGATGCCCCACAGGTCTCTTAGGCTTTGTTTGCTCTTTTTTCTCTTTTCTTTCTGTTCCCCAGCATGAATCATTTCAATTGTCTTACCTTTGAGAACTCTGATTCTTTCTTCTTCCAGCTCCAATCCGCTGTTGAAATCCTCTACGGAATGTTTCAGTTCAGTTATTATGATCTTCAACTCCAGTATTTCTGTTTGGTTCTTACTGAGAATCTGAAACACATTCCCACACTGTTCATTCATCATTTTCCTTGTATCCTTTAGTTGTTTTTCCGTGTTTCCTTTATCTCTTTCAACATATTGAGGGTCATTTAAAAAACAAAAATTCTGGTGTTGTAGTTTCCTAGGCTGCCTAAGCAAATATCATAAAGTGGGTTGGTTAAACAGTGGGAATGTATCAGCTTATGGTTTTGAGGCTAGGAAAATGTCAAAATCAAGGTGTCATCAAGGGGATGCTTTCTCCCCAAGACTGTGGCATTCTGGGGCTGGCTGCCAGGGATCTTTGGTTTCTCTATCAAATGACAAAACACAGTGTGACATCCCTGGTCTCTTCCTCTTTTTCTGAGTTCCACTGATTTCAGCTTCTAGCTGCTTTTTCTGTGACTTTCTACTTCCCTGCCTAAATTCCATTCCATTAATAAGGACTCCAATAATACAATTAAGACCAATCCTGATTTAAGTGGGTTACACCTTAACTGAAGTAGCCTCATCAAAGGGCCCTACTTATAATAGGTTCACACCCACAGGAATGGATTAACTTTAAGAACATCTTTTTTGGGGAGGAGTGTACATACAGCTTCAATCCATTACCCCTTTCTCTCTTTCTTCTCCTTCTGGGACTTCCATAATGTGTATATCCTCATGCTTGAGATTGCCCCATAGGTCTCTTCAGCTCTGTTTGCTCTTTTCTATTCTTTTTTCTTTTTGTAATTGTCTTGTCTTTGAGAACTCTGATTCTTTGTACTGCCAGCTCCAATCTGCTGTTGAAATCCTCTGTGGAATTTTTCATTTCATTATTGTGGTCTTTGGCTCCAGTATTTTTGTTTGGTTCCTGCTGAAAATCTCAAACATATTCCCATATTGTTCATTCACTGTTTTCCTCAAATCCTTTAATTCTTTCTCTGTGTTTTCCTTTATCTCCTTCAGCATATTTAGGGTCAATTTTGTAATCTTTGTTTGGAATGTCCAAAGTCTGGTCCTCTTCATTGATGATTTCTGGATTTTTATCTTGTTCCTGTGGATGGGCTGTCATTTATTGTTTCTTTGTTTGGCTGGTATTCTTTTGCTGCACACTGTACATTTTAATATTTTAAAGTACTAACTCTGGGATTTAGTCCCTGAGATATCTATTCCTTAGGTTTGTATAGAGCTAGTTACATGACAGAGATTCTCTTAAGTGCCAGGAGCTAGCCAAAACAAGTCAACCATAGCAAAAAACACATTTCACAGCCTTTGCAAATTGGCTCAGCTTTGGCTGGTAGTCTCATTCAGGACTAAGATCTCCTATCAAGAAAACCAGCCCAAAGCCAATGCAAAATGCAAGGTCCTCTTTACTTATCCGAGCCAGCTTGTAGTCTTGGAGCCTGCTTCTCTTGCTGGTTTTGTGCTTGCTGGTGACCTCAGGAATTCCATTTACAGTTTACAGGAATTGGAAAGCCCCTTCTACTCCTTTTGAAATAGACTTTCACCCTCTTTTGGGTGCTTTATTATATGACTTAATGCAGGTAGTCCTTTGCTCCACACTACTTCAATTTAATTGTTTTTTACATTGTTTTGGTTGTCTGCAAGCAAAATTCTGGAAGGGCAAACTCAGGCAAGTTTTCTGGTTCAGTCTTTCCATAGATCAGCACTGATATACAGGAACTCTAGTAGGTACATGGGCATTACACTTCTCCCACTGGAGCAGGGCCAGGGACTTACAATGCGAACCCACAGGCTGGCGCCACCCCTCCACTGGGGCGGGAATGTGGGAAGGACCAATAAGGGAACCAGGAGCTTCTTCTATGGCTTTTATAGCTGTGTTTTCTTGATTTGGCACTCTCTCAATCACTGTGGCCCTTTAACTCTTTTCTGTAGTTTTGAGGGAGGGTACTGTGTTTAAGATTCCTCTGCCACTTTGGCCTGAGGGGGATTGGAACATTGGCTGCATGCAGAGCTGGCCCCTGGCAACCTGAAACAGCTAATCAAAAGCAGCGGTCAGCGATAAAGGCATATATTCCTTGAGTTTGGGGCACTAGGTCTTTATATCTCACCCTAGAACTAGCAAGCTGCACCAGGAATTCAGGTTGTAGTCCCCACTGCTTTGTGCCATGACGCTGGGAGATGGGGAATAGTAGATGCTATAGGGAGGGCAAAATTCACTTGTATTTACCACAATTTACCAAACTATTCCTTGAACTCTTCTTTGGATGCTGCATTGTGTTACCCTAGACTCCAGAGTCTCAAAATAGTTGATTCAGACAGTTCTTTCTAGTTCAATAGTCCTTTTGGTAGAGGGACTGATTTCTGGAACTTCTTATTCTACCATCTTCCTGCAATCCTAAATGAGTTTTTTTTCCCCAATGGCTTTTCATCATGCCTAAAATTTCATTCAATTTTGTGACTAGATGGAAGTAATGGTTGCATAACACTGCAAATGTAAAAATGCCACTAAACCATTCATTTAAAAATGGTTGATTTTATTTTATGTGAATTTAACCTCAATAAATAAAAATATCCATTCAAATTATTTCCTATACCTATAAGGCCAAGAAAGAACTAAATCTTCTCTCTGTTCCTTTCCTCATCTCCTATATTCTCCCATTTGCTCACTATGTTCTCATTACACTGCCTTTCATTACGCTCCATAAACAGGCCAAGTTCATTACATTCTTAGATATTTGATAGTATCTGTTCCCTTTCTCTAGAAGTGGCTTCCATGTAGGCAAGGACTTTTGTACCTTCCGTTCCTATCCTCAGTGCTCTGAATTCTGCTGAGCACATAGGAGGTGCTTAATTAATGTTCATTGATTGAATAAATGAAAGAATTAGAGACTAGATGGTAGAATGAATCCAAAAGCATTATGATAAAAAGTTTCTGGTTTTGGAGTCAGACAATTGTTTTAGCATAACTTGAAATGTTTCTGGCTATTTTGATTATGAGTTGATTTTATAGTTAAACCATCACATAAGAATTGTATTTCTCTTATGCATAATTCTGTTGGTAAGGTCCCATTTTAGTCCCTAGCAATGAACATGGTTCTGTTGTTTTTAAAAAGGACTACTTACATGCAAAACAAAAATACAGACAGAAATAAACAAAAAACATATTCTCCAGGGCAAATCAAATGCATATCACAGGGCCTAAAGAGGGTAAAAGCTGTGAACAAAAAAAAAATGCAACTGGCTGGAGGCAGAGGATACAGTGGAGGTTGGAGAAGAGGTTGAGAAAACAAAGTAATCAGTACAGAATATGAAGTCCAACACATTTCTAGGGTACAGTAACATTAGGAAGTGATACCCAGGCCTCATTTATAAGAATCTGGCAAGGCATGTTTGATAATGGAAGCCCAGTATCCTTACCCTTCATTGGAATTCCACCTACAATAGCATCAAAGCTTGGGATATGAGTATAAATTCAGGGGCATGGCATCTGATACACTTCCTATTGATGACATAAGTAAGATAGGTTATCAGGTTTGGAAAGTGCTGTATTCATCAACAAAAACATTCCTGTTATAAATACACAACACTTATTAGAAACTTGAAGTGAGAATAATAGCTTAGGTGAGAATAAATGCTTAAATAAATTGAACTTAATCGCCCACCTAATAAATCAAGGGCTGATTTCATGTTTGGAATGCTGACTTTCTGACTCTTTTCCAAGTCTTATTCTAAGGATTGCAGACTGTATTTTAATTACTCAAAAAGCCTATTGTTTTCCTGGGCATCTCTGAAGTGCATTAATGTAAACAGTAAATAGGACCATGAAGAACAGAATAAAGTTCAAACACTGAGCATGCCAGGTCTCTGCTGGAGCTTTGATATTTGTCACTGAGAGAAAAATTTTCTATGGAGAACTACTGTCTACAACTGGAAAGTCCTGGCTAACTTGACTCTTGACACAGTTAAATATGATTGGTAATAATGAAAGTAAGTATTCTTGACATTTTCTGGATGATTCAAAGAGTCAAAAAGACAGTCATAATTATATGAAATGGCACTGTTGAGTGCTTAGGAAATCTAGCCAGAAATATAGCACATATCTCACCCCTCTAACTGTATTTTTAATTTTGGGCAACCCATCCAACCACAATGAAAAAAAAGAACTATGTTTGTGTCTGAGGGGGTTCGAGGATAATTTCTATATTATTATATGCAAGTTTTTCCTAAAAAGAAGATATGGACTCAGAGATGTCGTCAACATGGCAAGTAAGATATCCCCTGGAAAAGTCTCCCTTCAGAATCAACTAAAAATAAGACAAATCCCACTTGCTTGAAACTCTGAAGGACAATAGAGACTGGAGATGGAATCCACAAACACTGAATCAAAGAAAAAGAAAAATGATTTCCAAGATCAGTAGGGACTTTCTGTCCTGGACATGCCAGTCTAGATGCCTTCCCGTAACTCAGTCCCACACAGCTTGGGAGTCATGCAGCGGCAGCAAAGTCAAGGTCTTTCATGCCATGGACGCAGACTACAGAGTCACTTACAGCAGTGGGTTAGAACCCCATACGTATCAAGGAACATGGATCCAAGTCTGCAGAGACCCAGAGCAGAACAAAAGAGCCTCTGAGTTGTGCTGCATTCATAAAAGGATGCCTGGGGAGCATGGGGGGAGATAGACCATAGAAGAAGTGTTGGTAAGACGTGTACAGTCAATCCAGTCTCTGCTAATGGGATCATCTACATGCAAAATGGACTTTTCTGGGTAGATCCATCTTTCTTGATTGATCTCATCTGGCTCCCTGGGGTGGATACCTTAACAGGGAAGAAACTGGAGGCAGAAAAGTTTCCCAGAAAAAGATAAAGGGTGAAAGCCGGACTTCTGTAAGACAGGATGGGTCCCAGAACAGAAAAGTGTAAGGAAAAGGGAACATTGAGGGAGAGAACTTAAACAAATCATAGTAGCTGGGGAGAAAATTCAGCACACAAACAGAAAAGATCAAGATTCCCAAAGAAGGAAAAGAGGAAAGGAAGATTTCTCCTGGAAGTGAAGCAATTGTACAAAAGTCCAGTCTTAAACATTGTACAGCATATGGAGGGGAAAGAACCAGATGAATAAGAGCTGAGAAAATCTGTACACCTTCTACTCTCAAGGTAAAGAATAGATTGGACCAAACATCAAAGGCCCATCAAAGAAGAGCCTTAATAGCCAATCAATAATAAAACCTAGACAAGGAGAAACTGACCTCCAGAGTTAACACATAAAAATAATCAGATGCCCAGACATCAGCAAAAAGTTACAAGCCATACTAAGAAATACAAAGATATGGCTTAGTCAAGTGAACAAAGTAAACCTTCAAGGGAAACACAGATTTGGAAAAACTGATAAAAGAAATTAAAACAAATCTCATAAATCAATTCAAAGAGATGAAAGTAATATGAATGTAGAACTAAAAAATATTAAGAAGACAATGTGTGATCATAAAGACTTTGGAAATTTAAGAAGAAACAGAAATTATGGAGGTGAAAGGCAAAATAATGGAGATTGAAAATGCACTAGAGATCTGCAAAAGCAGGTTTGAAAAAAGAGAATCAGTGAACTAGAAGACAGGAAAATTGAAATCATACAGTCAAAAGAAGAGATAGACAAAAGAATAGGAAAAATTGAGCAGTGACTCAAGGACTTGAGTGACAGCATGAAGCATACAAACATACACATCATGAGTCTCCTAGAAGGAGAAGAAAAGGGAAATGGGGGCAGAAAGAATATTTGAGGAAATAATGACTGAAAATTTCTCAAATCTTATAAGACATAAATATAAAAATCCAAGAACTGCAAAACATACTCTGAACAGAATAAATCCTAATAGACCCACTCTGAAACACACACTAATCAGAATGTCAAATGCCAAAAATAAAGAGATACTGAAAGCAACAAAGAAAGTGATTTATCACATATAAGGGGTGCACAATAACACTAAATACTGATTTCTCATCAGAAACCATGGATGTGAGAAAGCAGTGTGTGATATATTTAAGGTACTAAAAGAGAAAAATTACCAGCCCAAAATTCTTTATCTGGCAAAACTCTCCTTCAAAAATGTGGGGAAGTTTAAAATACTCAAAGATAAACAGAAACCGATAGAGTTTGTCAACAAAAGACCTGCCTGCAAGTTGAAAGGAAAAGACAAGAGACAGGGGCTTGGAGTAGTGTGAAGAAAGGAAGATCTTCAGTAAGGATAACTAAAGGAGTAAATGTAAAACCCAATAGTACTATGTCCTAAGTATGTAACTCTACTCTTTCATCCCTATAAATGACAGAATACAATTGAACAAGCAAAAGACATATTTCTTGACAATGGACACACAAAATATAAATAGGTAAAGTGGGGCAAAACAACATTAAGAGGGGAAACAGAAGGATATGGAAGAGCAGACACCAGTATGCTATTGATGCTACATTGGTATCTTTTCAAATTAGTAGGTTATTGATATAGGTTGTGTAATATAAACCCCAGGGTAACCACAAAGAAAGTATTTAAAATATAAACAGAAACAGAAATAAGAAATGGATCAGTCAGATACATCACAAAAGATCAACTCTAAAGAAAAGGAAGTTGCAATAAAGGAAAAGAGATAGAAAAAAAGATATGAAAATAAAAAATCTAAGGGCCAAATTGCTGAAGTACTGCCTTTAGAGTAATAACACCAAATGTTCATGGATTAAACTCCCCAATCAAAAGATACTGATTGGCAGCTGGATAAAAAAGCATGATTCAGCTATAAGTTGTTAGAGCCAAAGACAAATAGGTTGAAAGTGAAAGGATGGCAAAAGATACTCATGTAAATAGTAGCCAAAGAAGAGCTGGGATAGCTAAATTAATATATCTTGGACAAAACAGACTTTAAGTCAAAAGTTGCTATGAGACAAAGAATAACACCATATATTAATAAAAGGGTAAATCAATCAAGTAGAAATAACATATAAATATTTATGCACCCAACCACAATGTCCCAAAACACATGAGGCTAACACTGGCAAAACTGAAGGGAGAAACAGAAATCTCTACAATAATAGTTGGAGACTTCAATATGTCATTCTCATCAACAGACAATCTAGACAAAAGATCAATAAGGAAAGAGAGAACTTAAATAATGTGATAAATGAACTAAATCCTAAAAGAGCAGGATTTAAATTCTTTCAATGGCACATGGTTCATTCTCCAGAAGAACCCACATGGTGGGTTACAAAACAAGTCTCAATAAATTTGAAAAGATTGAAATTATACAGCACATTTTCTCTCACCACAATGGAACGAAGCTGGAAATCAATAATTGATGTAAAACTGAAAAATCCACAATCATATGGAAGTTAAATAACACTCCCTTAAATAATCAGTGGGACAAACAATATATTGCAAGGGAAATCAGTAAATATCTTGAGATGAATGAAAATGTGAACCTATCATATCAATACTTATGAGATGCAGCTAAGGCAATTCTGAGAGGGAAACTAATAGACCTAAATATTTACATTAAAAAAAAAAAAGAACTAAAATCAAAGACCTAACTGCACACCTGGCAGAACAAGAAAAAGAAGAGCAAATTAACACCAAAGTAAACAGAAGGATAGAAATAAAGATTACAACAGAAATAAATGAAATCAAGAATTTAAAAAGAATTAAAAAAAAATAAAAAACATTAACAAAACCAAAAGTTGGCCCTTTTCATTAGAATTGAAAAGTGCTTAGCTAGACTGACAAAGAAAAAAGAGAAGACACAAATAAACTCAGAAATAAGAGGAGGAAATAATACTACAGACCCCTCAGAAATGAAAAGGATCATAAAAGAATACTATGAACAACTGTTTGCCAACAAACTTCAGACATCCTAGATGAAATGGACAAATTTCTAGAAACACACAAACAACCTACACTGACTCTAGAAGAAAGAGATCTCAACAGACCAATTACAGGTAAAGAGAATGGAAAAGGAGGGAACACTACCTACATCAATCTATGCAGCCAACATCACCCTAATACCAAAATCAGATCAAGACACAAGAAAAGAAAATTACAGACCAATTTATCTTATGAATATAGATGCAAAAATCCTTAATAAAATACTTGCAAATTTAATCCAGAGCACATTTACAGAATTATACAGTAGAATTATACATATCCCACTATGCAAAGGTGGTTCAACATAAGAAATCAATTAATGTAATAAAATACATTAACAAAATGAAGGGAAAAAAAAACATGTGGTCATCTTATTTGATGCAAAAACAGCATTTGGCAAAATCAGCATCCCTTCTTGTTAAAAACACTTAGGGAAATACAAATAGGAGGAAACTTCTTCAACATGGAAAAGGGCATATATGAAAAATCCACAGCTAACATCATATTCAATGGTAAATGACTAAAATCTTTCCCTCTAAAATATGGAAAAAGACAAGGATGCCCACTGTCACTACTGTTATTCAACATTGTACTGGAAGTTCTAGCCTGAGTAGTTAGGCCAAAAGAATAAAAAAATAGAAAAGGAAATAAAAGGCATGCAAGATGGAAAGGAAGAAGTGAAACTTTCACTATTTTCAGATTAAATGATTCTATACATAGAAAATCCTGAAGAATCTAAAGCAAAGTTAGTAGACCTAAAAATGAAATCAGTACAAGGTACTGGCACAAGGATAGACCCTCACATCTATGGCCAATTGATTTTTGACAAGCCTCCCAAGTCCACTCAGTTGGGAAAAATATTCTCCAACAAATGGTGCTGGGAGACCTGGATAGCCATATGCAAGAGGAGGACTCCCTATATCACACCATATACAAAAATTAACTCAAAATGGATCAAAGACCTAAATATAAGAACCAGGAGTATAAAACTCCTAGAAGAGAATGTAGGAAAGCATATTCAAGATATAATGTTAGGCAATGGTTTCTAAGAGTTTACACCCAAAGAACAAGCAACCAAAGAAAAAAACAGATAAATGGGACTCATCAAAATAAAAAATTTTGTGCATTAAAAGACTTCACCATGAAAGTGAAATTACAACCTACTTAATGGGAGAAAATGTTTGGAGAGCACATATTGGATAAGAGTTAATATCAAGAACATATAAAGAAATTCTACAACTCAACAAGAAAAAGACAAAAAAAAATAAAAAATGGGCAAAAGATGTGTGTATTAGTCAGGGTTCTCTAGGGAAACAGAATCGAGAGATATCTATAAATATAAGATTTATAAAAGTGTCTCATGCAACTGTGGGTATGCATGAGTCCAAATTCCATAGGGCAGGCAGCCAACTAGCAACTCCAATGACGATGTTCAATGAACTCCTCAGGAAATGAACTGGCAACTTCGATGAGCTCCTCAGGAAATGCTTCACTGGTCAGCGAAAGAAGAAGTGAAGGTCCTCTATCTGTCTCGCTTAAAAGTCTTCAGCTGATTGGATTAAATCCATTTGACTGCATTCTCTCAATGTGGAAGACACGCCCTTCATTGATGTCGTCAGTCACAGTGCAGCCAATTGACTCATGATTTAATAAACCAGCCTATTGGTTTATTAACCAGCCACAAATGTCCTCACAGCAACAGTTAGGCCAGTGCTTGCTTGACCAGACAGCTGGGAACCATCATATCGTGAAGTTGACACATGAACCTAACTATCACAATGTGAACAGACATTTCTCCAAAGTGGATATACAAATGGCTAAAAAGCACATGAAAACATGCTCAACATCATTAGTCTTCAGGGAAATTCAAATGAAAACCACAATGAAATACCATTTCATGCTCATTAGAATGGCTACTCATAAAAAAAAAAAAAAACAGAAAATTGTGTGTGGGAGAGGATGTGGAGAAATAGGGACATTCAGTCATTGTTGGTGGAATTGCAAAATGCTGCAGCTTCAGTGGAAGACAGTTAAGCAGTTCCTCAGACAATTATGTATACAGCTACCATATGACCTATCAATCACACTAATAGGTATATACCCAAAATAACTGAAAGCAGAGACTCCAAGATATTTGTACACTAATATTCATAGCAGTATAGCACAATTTCCAAAAGATGGAAGCAATCCAAGCACCCATCAACCAAAGAATGGATAAACACAATGGTTACATACATACAATGGAACATTATTCAGCCATAAAAAGATATGAAGTCCTGATACATGTGACAACATGGCTGAACTTTGATGACATCGTGTTGAGTTAAATAAGCCAGACCCAAAGGACAAATATTGTATGTTATCAGTGATTTCAAACAATTAGAATAGGCAAACTCATAGAGTCAGAATTTAGAATACAGTTTACCAGGGCATGGGGTAGGGATAGGGAATGGGAAGTTAAATCTTAAAATGTACAGGGTTCCTATCTGGAATGATGGAAATGTTTTGGTAATGGGTGGTGGTGATGGTAGCACATTGTGAAACCAATTAAGAGCACTGAAATATATATATATGAACGTGGTTTAAAGGGGAAATTTTAGGTTGTGTATATGTTACTAGAATAAAAACTAAAAGATAAAACATAGGACTGTACAACACAGTCAACCTTATTGTAAATGATGATCTATAGTTAATAGGACAATTACAAAAACGTTCTTTCATGAATTAGAACTAATATACCACACTAATGCAAGTTGTTAATAATAGGGTGGTATATGGGGAAAATATACTGAAATGGAAATTATGGACTTTCGTTAGTAGTACAATTATATTTTTTCATTAATTGTAACAAGGTACCATACTAATGCAAAGTATTAGCAAGGGAGTATAAATGGGAATGCTGTATACCTACAAGTTTATAATTAAAAAAAATGTTTTAAAGAAGGGAATATTGATGCTCTTCGAGGATGTGCATGCTGATAAATTTGCAAGG
Source organism: Choloepus didactylus (assembly GCF_015220235.1). Classification (NCBI taxonomy): domain Eukaryota; kingdom Metazoa; phylum Chordata; class Mammalia; order Pilosa; family Megalonychidae; genus Choloepus; species Choloepus didactylus. The sequence continues at coordinate 84,861,442 of NC_051311.1, forward strand.
AAGTATACTGGTAACAACAGATTGTTTTGAATGCATCAAAAATGTGACAGATTAAGGGATGCACAGAGGGGAGAATACATGTATATGTGATAAAGGAAGGATAGTAAAATGTTTTACTGTAGAGTCTAGGTGGTTATGTAAGAGTCAACTTAAAAAATTTTCACATTTTTTCCATGTTTGAAAATCTCCTTAATAAAATACTGAAAAAAGGAAACAATATTATTATAGCTACTTTTAGAAATGGTAATGATTGAAAGGGTTTTTTTTTTTTTTTTTTTTTTAAATCATCATTTTATTGAGATATATTCACATACCACGCAGTCATACAAAACAAATTGTACTTTCGATTGTTTACAGTACCATTACATAGTTGTACATTCATCACCTAAATCAATCCCTGACACCTTCATTAGCACACACACAAAAATAACAAGAATAATAATTAGAGTGAAAAAGAGCAATTGAAGTAAAAAAGAACACTGGGTACCTTTGTCTGTTTGTTTCCTTCCCCTACTTTTCTACACATCCATCCATAAACTAGACAAAGTGGAGTTTGGTCCTTATGGCTTTCCCAATCCCATTGTCACCCCTCATAAGCTACATTTTTATACAACTGTCTTCGAGATTCATGGGTTCTGGGTTGTAGTTTAATAGTTTCAGGTATCCACCACCAGCTACCCCAATTCTTTAGAACCTAAAAAAGGTTGTCTAAAGTGTGCGTAAGAGTGCCCACCAGAGTGATCTCTCGGCTCGTTTTGGAATCTCTCTGCCACTGAAGCTTATTTCATTTCCTTTCACATCCCCCTTTTGGTCAAGAAGATGTTCTCCATCCCACGATGCCGGGTCTACATTCCTCCCCGGGAGTCATATTCCACGTTGCCAGGGAGATTCACTTCCCTGGGTGTCTGATCCCACGTAGGGGGGAGGGCAGTGATTTCACCTTTCAAGTTGACTTAGCCAGAGAGAGAGGGCCACATCTGAGCAACAAAGAGGCATTCAGGAGGAGACTCTTAGGCACAAATACAGGGAGGCCTAGCCTCTCCTTTGCAGCAACCGTCTTCCCAAGGGTAAAACTTATGGTAGAGGGCTCAGCCCATCAAACCACCAGTCCCCTATGTCTGTGGTCATGTTAGCAACCATGGAGGTGGGGTAGGCGAATACCCCTGCATTCTCCACAGGCTCCTCAAGGGGGCACTACATCTTTTTTTTTTTTTGTTTTTTCCCTTGTCTGTCTTTTTTCTTTCTTTTTTTTTTTTTTAACTTTCCCTTCTTTTTTAAATCAACTGTATGAAAAAAAAAGTTAAAAAGAAAACAAACATACAATAAAAGAACATTTCAAAGAGACCATAACAAGGGAGTAAGAAAAAGACAACTAACCTAAGATAACTGCTTAACTTCCAACATGTTCCTACTTTACCCCAAGAAAGTTACATAATATAGCAACATTTCAGTGAACTTGTTCCTACTACATCCATCAGAAATTAACAGACCATAGTCATTTCTGGGCATCCCAGAACGTTAAATAGCTTATCTGTTCTTCTTGGATTATTTTTCCCCCTTCCTTAATTGCTCTCTACTGCTAGTTCCCCTACATTCTACATTATAAACCATTTGTTTTACATTTTTCAAAGTTCACATTAGTGGTAGCATATAATATTTCTCTTTTTGTGCCTGGCTTATTTCGCTCAGCATTATGTCTTCAAGGTTCATCCATGTTGTCATATGTTTCACCAGATCGTTCCTTCTTACTGCCGCGTAGTATTCCATCGTGTGTATATACCACATTTTATTTATCCACTCATCTGTTGAAGGACATTTGGGTTGTTTCCATCTCTTGGCAATTGTGAATAATGCTGCTATGAACATTGGCGTGCAGATATCTGTTCGTGTCACTGCTTTCCGATCTTCCGGGTATATACCGAGAAGTGCAATCGCTGGATCGAATGGTAGCTCTATATCTAGTTTTCTAAGGAACCGCCAGACTGACTTCCAGAGTGGCTGAACCATTATACAGTCCCACCAACAATGAATAAGAGTTCCAATTTCTCCACATCCCCTCCAGCATTTGTAGTTTCCTGTTTGTTTAATGGCAGCCATTCTGACCGGTGTTAGATGGTATCTCATTGTGGTCTTAATTTGCATCTCTCTAATAGCTAGTGAAGTTGAACATTTTTTCATGTGTTTCTTGGCCATTTGTATTTCATCTTCAGAGAACTGTCTTTTCATATCTTTTGCCCATTTTATAATTGGGCCGACTGTACTATTGTCATTGAGTTGTAGGATTTCTTTATATATGCAAGATATCAGTCTTTTGTCAGATACATGGTTTCCAAAAATTTTTTCCCATTGAGTTGGCTGCCTCTTTACCTTTTTGAGAAATTCCTTTGAGGTGCAGAAACTTCTAAGCTTGAGGAGTTCCCATTTATCTATTTTCTCTTTTGTTGCTTGTGCTTTGGGTGTAAAGTCTAGGAAGTGGCCTCCTAATACAAGGTCTTGAAGATGTTTTCCTACATTATCTTCTAGGAGTTTTATGGTACTTTCTTTTATATTGAGATCTTTGGTCCATTTTGAGTTAATTTTTGTGTAGGGAGTGAGGTAGGGGTCCTCTTTCATTCTTTTGGATATGGATATCCAACTCTCCCAGCCCCATTTGTTGAAAAGACCATTATGGCTCAGTTCGGTGACTTTGGGGGCCTTATCAAAGATCAGTCGGCCATAGATCTGAGGGTCTATCTCTGAATTCTCAATTCGATTCCATTGATCTATATGTCTATCTTTGTGCCAGTACCATGCTGTTTTGGCAACTGTGGCTTTATAATAAGCTTCAAACTCAGGGAGTGTAAGTCCTCCCACTTCGTTTTTCTTTTTTAGAGTGTCTTTAGCAATTCGAGGCATCTTCCCTTTCCAAATAAATTTGATAACTAGCTTTTCCAAGTCTGCAAAGTAGGTTGCTGGAATTTTGATTGGGATTGCATTGAATCTGTAGATGAGTTTGGGTAGAATTGACATCTTAATGACATTTAGCCTTCCTATCCATGAACATGGAATATTTTTCCATCTTTTAAGGTCCCCTTCTATTTCTTTTAGTAGAGTTATGTAGTTTTCTTTGTATAGGTCTTTTACATCTTTGGTTAAGTTTATTCCTAGGTACTTGATTTTTTTAGTTGCTATTGAAAATGGTATCTTTTTCTTGAGTGTCTCTTCAGTTTGTTCATTTCTAGCATATAGAAACATTACTGACTTATGTGCATTAATCTTGTATCCCGCTACTTTGCTAAATTTGTTTATTAGCTCTAGTAGGTGTATCGTTGATTTCTCAGGGTTTTCTAGATATAAGATCATATCATCTGCAAACAATGACAGTTTTACTTCTTCTTTTCCAATTTGGATGCCTTTTATTTCTTTGTCTTGCCGGATTGCCCTGGCTAGCACTTCCAGCACAATGTTGAATAACAGTGGTGACAGCGGGCATCCTTGTCTTGTTCCTGATCTTAGAGGGAAGGCTTTCAGTCTCTCACCATTGAGTACTATGCTGGCTGTGGGTTTTTCATATATGCTCTTTATCATGTTGAGGAAGTTTCCTTCAATTCCTACCTTTTGAAGTGTTTTTATCAAAAACGGATGTTGGATTTTGTCAAATGCTTTTTCAGCATCTATTGAGATGATCAATTGATTTTTCCCTTTCGAATTTTTAATGTGTTGTAATACATTGATTGTTTTTCTTATGTTGAACCATCCTTGCATGCCTGGAATGAACCCCACTTGGTCATGGTGTATGATTTTTTTAATGTGTCTTTGGATTCGATTTGCAAGTATTTTGTTGAGGATTTTTGCATCTATATTCATTAGGGAGATTGGCCGGTAGTTTTCCTTTTTTGTAGCATCTTTGCCTGGTTTTGGTATTAGGTTGATGTTAGCTTCATAAAATGAGTTAGGTAGTGTTCCATTTTTTTCAATGTTTTGAAAGAGTTTGAGTAAGATTGGTGTCAGTTCTTTCTGGAAAGTTTGGTAGAATTCCCCTGTGAAGCCATCTGGCCCTGGGCATTTATTTGTGGGAAGATTTTTGATGACTGATTGGATCTCTTTGCTTGTGATGGGTTGGTTGAGGTCTTCTATTTCTTCTCTGGTCAGTCTAGGTTGTTCATATGTTTCCAGGAAATTGTCCATTTCTTCTACATTATCCAGTTTGTTGCCATACAGTTGTTCATAATATCCTCTTATAATTTTTTTAATTTCTTCAGGATCTGCAGTTATGTCACCTTTTTCATTCATTATTTTGTTTATATGGGTCTTCTCTCTTTTTGATTTTGTCAGTCTAGCTAGGGGCTTGTCAATCTTGTTGATCTTCTCAAAGAACCAACTTTTGGTGATATTTATCCTCTCTATTGTTTTTTTGTTCTCTATGTCATTTATTTCTGCTTTAATCCTTGTTATTTCTTTTCTTGTACTTGGTTTAGGATTGGTTTGCTGTTCATTTTCTAGCTTCTTCAGTTGATCCATTAGTTCTTTGATTTTGGCTCTTTCTTCCTTTTTAATATATGCGTTTAGTGCTATAAATTTCCCCCTTAGCACTGCTTTTGCTGCATCCCATAGGTTTTGGTATGTTGTGTTCTCATTTTCATTCGTCTCTATATATTTAGCAATTTCTCTTGCTATTTCTTCTTTAACCCACTGATTGTTTAGGAGTGTGTTGTTTAACCTCCAGGTATTTGTGAATTTTCTAAGTCTCTGATGGTTATTGACTTCTAATTGTATTCCATTGTGGTCAGAGAATGTGCTTTGAATAATTTCAATCTTTTTAAATTTATTGAGGCTTGTTTTATGTCCCAGCATATGATCTATTCTGGAGAAAGTTCCGTGAGCACTAGAAAAGTATGTGTATCCTGGTGATTTGGGATGTAATGTCCTCTATATGTCTGTTAAATCTAATTCATTTATCAGATTGTTTAGGTTTTCAATTTCCTTATTGGTCTTCTGTCTGGTTGATCTATCTATAGGAGAGAGTGATGTGTTGAAGTCTCCCACAATTATTGTGGAAACATCAATTGCTTCCTTTAGTTTTGCCAGTGTTTCTCTCATGTATTTTGTGGCACCTTGATTGGGTGCATAGACATTTACGATTGTTATTTCTTCTTGCTGAATTGCCCCTTTTATTAGTATGTAGTGGCCTTCTTTGTCTCTCAAAACATCCCTGCATTTGAAGTCTATTTTATCTGAGATTAATATTGCTACACCTGCTTTCTTTTGGCTGTAGCTTGCATGAAATATTTTTTTCCATCCTTTCACTTTCAGTTTCTTTGTGTCCCTGTGTCTAAGATGAGTCTCTTGTATGCAACATATTGATGGTTCATTTTTTTTGATCCATTCTGCGAATCTATATCTTTTAATTGGGGAGTTTAATCCATTTACATTCAACGTTAAAACCGTGAAGGCATTTCTTGAATCGGCCATCTTATCCTTTGGTTTATGTTTGCCATATTTTTCCCTCTCTCTATTAATATCCTTTATTGTACCCAAACCGAATCTCTTTAGTACTGAACCTTTCTCCAAGTCTCTCTGTCCTGTCTTTGTTTCTCTGTCTGTAGGGCTCCCTTTAGTATCTCCAGTAGGGCAGGTCTCTTGTTAGCAAATTCTCTCAGCATTTCTTTGTCTGTGAAAAATTTAAGCTCTCCCTCAAATTTGAAGGAGAGCTTTGCTGGATAAAGTATTCTTGGCTGGAAATTCCTCTCACTCAGAATTTTAAATATATCGTGCCACTGCCTTCTTGCCTCCATGGTGGCTGCTGAGTAGTCACTACTTAGTCTTATGCTGTTTCCTTTGTATGTGGTGAATTGCTTTTCTCTTGCTGCTTTCAGAACTTGCTCCTTCTCTTCTATGTTTGACAGTGTGATCAGTATATGTCTCGGAGTGGGTTTTTTTGGATTTATTCTATTTGGAGTTCGCTGAGCATTTATGATTTGTGTATTTATGTTGTTTAGAAGATTTGGGAAGTTTTCCCCAACAATTTCTTTGAATACTCTTCCTAGACCTTTACCCTTTTCTTCCCCTTCTGGGACACCAATGAGTCTTATATTTGGACGTTTCATATTATCTATCATATCCCTGAGGTCCATTTCGAGTTTTTCAATTTTTTTCCCCATTCTTTCTTTTATGCTTTCATTTTCCATTCTGTCATCTTCCAGGTCACTGATACGTTGTTCAACTTCCTCTAGTCTTGTACTATGAGTGTCCAGAATCTTTTTAATTTGGTCAACAGTTTCTTTAATTTCCATAAGATCATCCATTTTTTTATTTAGTCTTGCAATGTCTTCTTTATGCTCTTCTAGGGTCTTCTTGATTTCCTTCATATCCCGTACTATGGTCTCATTGTTCATCTTTAGTTCTTTGAGTAGCTGCTCTAGGTGCTGTGTGTCTTCTGGTCTTTTGATTTGGGTGCTTGGGCTTGGGTTATCCATATCGTCTGGTTTTTTCATATGCTTTATAATTTTCTGTTGTTTTTGGCCTCGTGGCATTTGCTGAACTTGATAGGGTTCTTTTAGGGTTTGTAGACCTATTGAAGTCCTTATCTCTAATTTATCAGATTTACAGCTTCGTGGAGTACACTTTCTCTAACTAACCAGCAGGTGGCGTCCACGATCCACCTGTTCTCCACAAGCCAGTTCTCCCCTGCTTAGCCTTTTTGGTGAGTGGGGGAGTGAGTCTTGTGGGGCCCAATTGGTGTACCAAGCTTGCGTGTGTAGTTGGTGTTGCCTGCCCTGTATGTGGGGCGTGTTTCTGGGCAGTCGGGGAGGGGGGGTGGCCCTAACAATCAAATCTCCCTGATGATCCTAGAGTTTTAAAGCTGCTGCAATAGTCTAGTCCTTCAGTTCAGTCCTGCCAGTTTGTCTCTGCCACTGACCCACAAGTCTTTGGTATTGGCGTATGGCTCCTGAGACTTGCAAGTGGGCCCCTCTTCCAGGCCGTGCACCCCGGGTCCTCTGTTGAGGGATGACTGTGCTATGTCACAGGTGAGTGCCGTCCCCCCAGGGCAGTTCTGGGCTGCTGGGCTGTGTAGGGAGGCTCCCAGTCTGCTGAAATGATGGCTGAATGGGGCTTTGTTAATTCACACTGCTCTACCTTCCCAACTCTGGGGCAATCAGCTGAGGTTGCAGGGAAGGCTAATGTCCACGCCCAGTTTTGTGGTGTGTGCCTGTTATTTGAAGCACTTCCATCACACTGCGTTGTCTGGGGCAGCTCTGGGCTATGGGGCTGGTGATGGGCAGGAGTGTTTCCTGTCCACCAGGATGGTGGCTGTGAGCAGACACCCCCCTTTTCTTGGGAAGTTGTGTTGTTTAGTGAATTTTCTCAGCCACTGGATTATTGCCTTTTGTCTCAGAGCTTTCTTAGTTCTGCTCTTGACTTGACGTGCCCAGATTGCAATTCTTTGAAGCTTTCTGTATTGGGCTTCTTAGAGTAATTGTTTTAGAGAAAGAAAAAAGGATTTAAAAAAAAAAAAACAAAAAAAAAACAAAAAAAAAAAAACGGCCCTCCTCAGAGATCTAATGGGTTATTGAAATGCTAATAGACAAAGCAACCAGGGCCATTAAGGAAAGGTCCACAGGGCAGAGAGATCAGCTTTGCTTCAGGATTTGCATATGCGCCTCAAGGCCTGAGCTCCGCCCTTCCCCTTTCTGTGTTCACCAGAACTCCAAAAATCCTCTGCTTTTATTTTGGAGTTTTTCGCGTTGTTTTTTTTCTATGCCTGTCTCCTCTCTGGTGGGCTGGCTGCTCTCAGAGTCTCTGGTGTCTGGTCTCAGTCTATCTATGGTTGGAGTTTGAATCAGTAGAATGAGTTTCCGATAAGAGCAGCCACTGCAGATCTCCCTTCTCCTTCCCGGAGCTGACAGCCCCTCCTCCCCCGGGACTGAGCCTGGCAGGGAGGGGCGCGGGTCCCCTGGCCGCAAAAACTTACAGATTTCGCTGATCTCAGCAGTTCCACGTTTTCATGAGTGTTGTATGAAGTATGCCCAAAGACAGATTGCTCTGTGGTGTCCAGTCCACGCAGTTCCTGGCTTTTTACCTACTTTCCTGGAGGAGTAACTAAAACTTACAGCTCACCAGTCTGCCATCTTGCCCCGCCTCCGATTGAAAGGGTTTTAAGGGGGGATTTGATGATATCAGTATTTTTCTGTTTCAGGATCTGGGTGTTGGTTACTGGGAGTGTTTACAGTTGCCTATCAAACTGAATATTTACGATGCTTCACTATTTCTGTATGTATGCTGTACTTCAATGAGAAGTTCAGAAACAAAACTAAAATATCATCAATATTATTCTTGACCTTTGATAGCAAATTTCAGAAGGCCAATTCTAAGAAGCTTAAGAAAAACTGGCTCACATGGTTGGGATGTCTGAAAGAACTATTGGGTTCACACAAATCTGGATCATATGGCATTGCCCCATCACTGTATCTCCAGGTTTACTCATATTTTCTTGCTTACTGGGTTCAGGGGATCAAATGTTGTCACCAGAGCTCTGTCTCTCTATCTCTTCATCTCTTAGAAAGTATCTCATCTCTTAGCAGGTCAGATTGCTGCTACTAGTTCCATGTTTATTTGAGCTTAAACACCTTGATGTAGGATGGTCATCTATTCTGATATTTGACTAAGTCACAGGAAAGACCTCAGTTGAACTAGCTTGGATCACATACCCTCCTTGACACAATCCCTGGGGATGATGAGACTCTTTCATTGGCCCATTTTGGATTATATACCTGAATCTGAATGCAGGGGCCTGAAGACAGACCTGACAAATTCACATCACAGTGATTCACCACACACATGCACACAGACACATGAAGAAGTTTACTGTATTCATCACTCCTTATGATGTTGAGATAAAAATCCAGAATGAATGGTGGCTGGGGCAGCAAGTTTAGGGAGAAGGTGATATAATTTCTAAGAACCAAAACCTGAGGAATGACTCAGCCTATATTAGTATTACTGTGGAAAATTAAAAATCAAAACAAACAAAATTAACTATATTTGTCATGAAAATGTATGTTTGTATGCATGTGTGTACATATATATATATGCACACACATACATGTGTATGTTTGTATGTGTATATATATACTTCCTTTTATATTTTCTATACTATCAAAAATACACTATTCTTTTGGCCGTGTGATGAAACTGGGATTGCAGTTTAAAAGATTAAGATTTATGCTCTCTTAGGCATCATGCTCTTTCAACTACACATCATGAGAATTGTGGTGGATGGGAAGATAAAGACCCTTGAAAGTAGGTTCAGGTCTAGAAAGGCAGTTCAAGCTATAGAAAGATTTATAAACCCTCAAATGAATAATGGGTTGGGCTTCAAGATACCCTAATTACCTAGAGAAGAAAAATGAGAATAAAATTAATGTCCGTAGAAAATAAATAATGTGACTACTTCAAAAGGACAGCAATACATCCTGGGATTTACAAATTAGACAAGGTTCTGCTACTGGGGTTGAGGAAAAAAAGTGCTGTTGCCAAATCAATCCTATGATGACTCTAGTGATTTATTATTCCATTATACAAACAAAGCCGGATAATATTGTCATTCCAAGAAAAAGGCTTATACAAACCAGAGAAAGCTAAAGTTCTATAGAATCTATGTTTAGCTTTTTATTTTTGATATTGTATTGTTCTTCTGATCTGTTATAGATATACAAAATGGCATAAAGAATAACATAGCATCACCTGGGTAACCATTAGCCAGGGTAAGAAATTATTTAAAATATTACTGATGATCCTTTTTATAACACATTAAAATTTTTAATGTATTAAACATTTATATAAGTGATGTCATAACTTATACTTATCCTCCTGCAACTTAATATTGTGTTATTCAACATCTAGCTCTAGTTAATTTATTTTCAATGTTGTATGGCATTCCATTATGTGAAAGTGCCATGATTTAGTAGTCTGTTGCTATGTTCATTAATATTTAAGGAGAACAAAAAGTTGATATTAATAGAACTATACAAGTTTTATTTTGGTTATTATACACCTAATATATAGTTTTCCATACTTGCAACCTCTCTTTCCCATTGTGTTTTAAATATGTATCTGTAAACAACATATATATGAATGCTTTCTGTTTTATAAATACACTATGACAACCATTGTTTTCTAACAAGCAACTTGGATTTATTTAATTTTAACGTGATCACTATGTGTTTGGATTAATTTCTACAATATATATCTGTGATTTTTTTTATGCTCAAGTTTTTTCTTTGTCCTTTTTCCCCCTTTCCCATAAGGCTTTAGATTTAAAGAGTTTTTTTTTTTCTTTTTTTTAATTCTTTTTACTTTCTGATTTGGAAAGGACACATAGTGTTTCTAATCTTCTAGTAATTTAACCTTTCCATATTGTATGTATTTATTTAATTTCCACATTACTCCTTGTGATGGTTAGGTTCATGTATCAACTTGGCCAGGTAATGGTGTCCAGGTGTCTGACAAAGCAAGCACTGGCCTAACCATTACCGCAAGGACATTTGTGGATGGTTAATAAATCAGAAGGCTGGTTTATTAAATCATCAGTCAGTTGGCTGCAGCTGTAACTGATTACATCAATAAAGGGCATGTCTTCCACAATGAGAGAATGCAATCAGCTGGATTTAATCCAATCAGTTGAAGACTTTTAAGCAAGAGAGATAGAGGACCTTTGCTTCTTCGGCTGACCAATGAAGCACTTCCTGAAGAGTTCATCGGAGCTGCCAGTTTGCTGCCTGAGGAATTCATCGAACATCTTCATTGGAGTTGCCATTCTGCTGCCTGCCCTATGGAATTTGGACTCTTGCATACCCACAGTTGTGTGAGACACTTTTATAAATTTTATATGTATAGATATCTCTTGTTGATTCTGTTTCCCTAGAGAACCCTAACTAATACACTCCTCTAGATATTACTTTTTATTTCCTACAATCCAATATTTGTTTATCTTTGCCCTAAAATATTTTTTGGTTATATGCTTAACATTCCTCTTTCAACACAGTTCTTCCTTCTGAGTTCAATTAACTCTTTCTTCAGGATGTTCTCTGAGTTTTGATTATCTGGAAATATCTTTATTTCTATGGCTTTCTGGAATTATAATTTAGCTTGATATAAAACCATTTGTTTTCAGTTATTTTTCTCAGCTGTTTTAGAATATTTCTGGCTTATGCTGAAATGCTGTCCTCAGTCTAATTGACATTCTTTCACTTGCAATCCACCTTTTCTTTCTGGTTTATTTTAATGTCTTTGCTTTGTCTTCTGTGTTCTGCAGAATCACTACATTATGGTGTAGGTTTGCTTGTTCAAATCAAGTTTGGGATTTAGTGTACTTTTTAAACCTGATGATTCATTTACTTTATTTTCTAAATGTCTTATCATCTAATTTTGTTCTTTGTAATGTATGCCAACATGCCCTGTGGCATTTTTCCCTTATAATATGTATTGCTTCCTAAAGATTAGTGGACCTTCATGTATCAGAATCTTATAATGCACTAGCTGAGGGTAAGTTTCTTGAGATAAGAATTAAATTTGTTTTTACCATGTAGCACTGGAAACTTACTATAATAGATCCAGTATTTATATTTATCAGCTTGAAGGCTTCATAAAACTATAAATAGTACAAATTTAGATCTCAGTCCTATTGTGAGGCAAGCCTGTAATTATTTTTTAGTACACACTTTTTCTCTGCCAGAGTTCAGTTTGAGAAAGAAAAAGAATACTTATTTTTACTTATGAATGAAATTTAATACCAACTTTAGGCAGCTGTTTCAGTTCCAACTCTCCAGATAGTGCTGCCCAAGAAATTTACTACTCTCCTTGGGTTCAAATTAATAACTAATAATTCATTACTAATATTGAAGATTCATTATCACCAAGGTTGGCAAATGTGCTCAGGATAGCACTCTGGTATTAAACATCTTTTTAAAGTCTTTGGAGATTTCCTTTTCTTCAATATAAGATTAACTTTGCATTTAAAAGGACCTTTGCTTTATTTTATCCAGATTTTCAGGCTTTTTTTTTAAAAAGAGGTTTTTCTGGATATCTAAGTTCCCACTGCCAGAAATAGCACTCTATTTTTACCTTTCACGAAGACTAAGGCTTATGACCTAAGAAGATTTCAAATACTATCCATTAAAATTTTTCAGTTTGATTTCTTAAAACATGGAGATATGTTTTAAAATGATAATGTTCTTAAAGTGAACTAATACATTTATAGAATGTTTAGGCCCTGTTGATTCATGAGATTAATGAAATTTTTTTTAAATTAACATTATTAAAAGGTATAACCTTGTGTTAATGTAATACTAGGAAAAGATGAAGATAAAATATTTTCAAATTTGATATTTTCCTGCAAGTCCCTGATATTAATTTTGTTCAACATTTTTCCTCTTCACATGGATAATTTCTATTGATATATTTCCAGTCTCACGGATTCTTTCTCTGTCATCTCCATTCTGTTGGGGAGCCCATCTATGATTATTTTTTTACTTAAGATATCTCATTTTTTAGTTCTAAAATGTCCATTTGGTTCTTATAATTTCTGTTTCTCTGTTGAGAAATTCTATATTTTTTTCAATGTCAAGGGACTGTAATATTACTTCATGGATCATAACTATAATGTCTGCTTTAGAGTCTTTGATGATTCCAACACTCAGATTATCTTGGGGATGCATCTGCCGGTTGTCTTTTCTCTTGAAAGTGGCTTATATTTTCCTCATTCTTTGTATGTTGAATAATTTTAGATTGTACCCTACCCATTTTGTTTATTTTCTGAAAGTCTGAGTCCTGCTAAAATCCTCTGGAGAAAGTAGATTTTTTTTGTTTTATTTTGTATCAGCAGTCAATCACCCCAGTTAGGTTTAGACTAACTTTTGCAGACTGTGGTTTCAATGTCAGGTCAATTTTCAAAATCTCTGCTATGCTTCCTTGGTTTGATCCCATTTATGCATCTCTCAGGAGTAAGTCTGGGACTCAGTTTATATCAGAGCTCAGTTCTCACAGCCTTTGATATGATGCTTTGGGTCTATTCAATGCATGTGCATTTCAGGGGTGAGCCTAGAACTTGCATCATTTCCCGTACAGAAATAGGGAATCCTCTCGTGCAGCTCTCCTCTCTATAGGATTTCTCTCACACTCTGGTGCTCCCAGAACCTCTTTTACCTGTTCTCTGGCTAGAAAAACAGGATTTCTCTCAGAGTTTTAGCCACCTGTTCTGCTGCTCATTTCTGTCTAAGTCCATTCTGGGGCAAAACTGTGAGAGAAAAAAAGGAAGAGAAAAATAATGCAGATCTCCCCCCTCCTCAACCCCTGCACTTCATGATCCTCTTTTCTCAGTTTATCTGATCAGAAAGAGGGGTTTTCTCTTAGGCCCTGTTACCACTGCTGGTACCAAAGCTTCACAGTTGGGGCCATCTTTAGAGCAGTAAGAGGAAAACAAGAAAAAGTAAGGTGAACCCTTTCCCTTCCTACCTTCCCTCATAGCTTGCAGGACCCCTTTCCCTCATCCTTTCATCAGAAAACCAAGGATTGTCTCAAAGTTGTTCTGTCCACACCTGCTATGTAGTTCTCTGTACTGGGGACATCCTCAGATCAAATTTGGGACATAAAAGAGAAAAAAAATTAAAGGAAACTTAGTTTGGTTACAAGTCATTCTTCAAGTTTTGGTTCCTTTTAGTAATCCACCTGATAGTGCTAATTTTTTCAGAATCCTCGAATAGTGATTTTTGTTTTTTGTTCAGAATTTTAGTTGTAATCAATGGAAGAAATAGACTATAATGGGTTTACTTCATCTTTTCCATCACAGCAAGTTCCATGACTAGCACTGTAAATTGCCCTTTCACAAATAGAACCAGATTACCAAAATGCATTGATCTTCCAAACATTAACTATGTATTTAAATTTAATTTTCAGTGGTCACTACTGATGCAGCCTAGGTATGCATCTTTCTTAAAAGCAATTGATTTTTATTTGATACACACTTATGCTGGTTTGGATTTACAGCCTAATTTAATACCAGAATTTTTCTAATTCTAATTTTTTCCAAGTGTTCATTTGAAAATTGTTTTTTTTTTTCAAAAAAGATAAATGTCTTCCGTTGATTAGCTATGTTGTTAGAATAGCATCCTTCACAGAAACTTGTGAACACAATGGAATTGATTATAAGCATAGAACCTTTTTACTCCAGGAGCTAACATTTTCACATTCTGCATTTCTCTCCTTTAACTCTATTGAAATTGTACTGACTACATTAATTCTGAGTCACTGTCATGACTACAGTTCAATATGCTTCCTTGTAGCTTGATGAAGAGGCTTTAAAAGTTTCACTTTTTCCTTTATTTTCAGCAAGTTAATAAAAAGTTAGTATTATTGTTTTGTGTTGGTTTCCTTTATTTTTTTCAGTGTTTGCCAAGGAGAATGTTTCTTTATATCCTTCTAAGAGATTTATAAATAAACACAAGTATAGAAAGGAAATAATTAGAGATGGCTGAACTCCATGGGTACCGTCCAGTGGCTAGAAGCAACTATTCATCATTTGGGCAGCTTTCCTCCAGAGGCCTCCCAGAATCCATTGAATTAGAAGTGACAAAAATAATCAGTTAGTCTGTTTTTTACCTTTGTTGCCCCAAGTTTTATGGTACCCAGTGAAAAAACAACCAATTCAATCACTTACCTGCCTTACAATAAAACTATCATTATTCTATTTTGGATATTTTAGATATGATATAGAAGGGCAAGTTCTGATTTCAAATCTATGCTCTCCTTCCTGAACATTGAAAAATGAGGGACTCGAGAAGGCAGACTCAATCTGGTTTCCGACCATATTTCACATTCGTCTTGCACTGTCATGTATTTATTCAAGTTAAAGATGAATTGGTTGAAATTATAATTGTCATTAATCTAAATCACCAACAAAAAATCTCACAATAATTTCTGAAAGTCAGCCACATTCAAGTATCCAATTATAAAACACATCACCCACCCTTGGGAACTTGTAATATCTTGGAGACCATGCTTGTTAGGCTACAAATATAAGCACAAAATAATAAAATTAGTATAAGTACAAAATAAACTTTTTCAGAGTGTCTGAAACGTTTTGCATTTCTCTCACCAATGTATAAGAGCTCCAATTGTTTTGCATCCTTGCTAGCATTTGTATTGTCTTAAAAAAATAGTGTAGTAGTATCTCATATCATTTGTTTTTTTTTCTAATGACTAATGATGTTCATATTTATATGGGCTTATTTTTAATCCAGATAGCCTATCTGTTGAAATATCTATACAAGTCTTTCACCAAGTTTTAAAATTCGGTTGTTTTGTTACCATTTAGTTTTGAGAGTATTTTAATATATTTGTATCTATTTTAGATACAAGTTCTTTGTAAGATACGTGATTTGCTTATATTTTCTCCCACTCAATAGCCTGTAATTTCATACCTTTTGCAGTGTCTTTTGAAGAGCAAAAGTTTTTTTTTATTTTAGTGAATTATAATGTATCTATTTTTTGTATTTTATGGTTTATGCTCTTGATGTCATGTCTAAATTCTCTCTACCTAACCCCAAGTCATGAAATTTCCCCCTATGTTTTCTTCTAACAGTTTTTTTTACCTTTTACATTTAGATCTATGCTAATTTTGTGTTGATATTGTATGATATGTGAGGTTTAGGTAAAAAAAAATTTAATTTTTTTTTTGCATATAGATGTCCAATTGTACCAACATCATTTGTTGTAAAAACTGTGCTTTCTCCATTAAATTGTCTTTGCATCTTTGTAAAAAATTGGCCATATTTTCAGTGTCCAATTTTTAAATTTTCTGTTCTATTCCACTGATCTGTGTTTCTATCCCTTGGCTAATAATGCCACACTGGCTTGATTATTGTACTTTCACAGTAAATCTTAAAATCAGATAGTGTGCCTCCCTTAATTTTAATCTTCTTAAATATACAAATATGTCAATTATTCTCTACACTGATCTACAATATTAGTGCTGTCTCAACTAAAATATTATCAGAAGGTTTTTGTGTGTGTTTTTTTAGAATTGTTCCTATAGTGGTGACAATGGTGGTTATGTTAATATAATTGAAAATCATACCTCGGTTCTCATGGAAAATAAACATGGGAGAAGAATCAGCAAAACTGAAAAATATAATGAGAGTAGAAGAGAATTATAAGTTATTAAACATATTATAAATTCACATTAATGAAAAGAGTTTGGGAGTGTTGTGGGTATTGGCTGACCAATTAATGAAATATACTACAAATCCCTGGTGTGAACTCAAGGGCACATGGAAATTTAGAGCATAATAAAAATTTCATCTCAAATCAGTGGTAAAAAATTGGATAACTGAGTAAATGATAAGGCAACTGGTGAATTATTTGGAAAAACAAAAACACTGGATTTCTATCTGTATTAGTCAAAGTTCTCCAGAGAAACAGAGCCAGCAGGATATGCACATAAAAAGAGATTTATTATAAGCATTGGCTTTCATGACCATGGGAATTGGCAAGTCTGAATTCTGTAGAGCAGGCCACAAGCCGGAAGGTAAACTGATTCATTATATAAATCCGTCTACAAAATGCCGTCATGGTAACCATCAGGCCAATGCTTGCTTGACTAAACAACTGGAAACTAAAACCTAGCCAAGTTGACACAAGTAATTAATCACCACACCACCTTATCCCCTTCATGAAATTATATTCAGATAGATTGAAGTTTTGTATATAGAATTCAAACAATAAAATTATTGCAAAACTGTATGTATGAGTATATATTGTTGGACTTAGGAGGTCTTTCGTATTTTATAGGAACATAGGTGTCACAATTTTAATACTTTGAGTATCAACATTGAGTACAACTTTTAAAGTAAAATATGGTAACAAAAATCAGAAATATGATCAGAGTTAGAGAAGTAGTTTTAACATATCAATTGGTAAAAGACTAACAATACATATAAAGAACTCTTACATCAGTAAGGAAATGAATACCAACTGCATGTAAATAAAGGCAAAGGTGATGAAAAACACTTTATAAAATAAGCATATGAGTTGTTGATTCATTGGCATAAGTGAAAATTTGCAAATTAAAGCAATAATTAGATACTATTTCTTTCCTATAAGATAATACCAACTAATGGCAATGGTGTGAGAGCACACACAAATGCTGTATGTGGGAAGTGTAAATTAGCTCAGCATTTTTGGAGGAGACTTTGACAAACAAAGCTTTAAGTGCTTTAACTGAGCTCTTCATGGAGTATTGTTTGTGATGGAATTAAATGGGAAAAAAATACCCAATATTCTAATGATAGAGTACTGAGGAAGCAAATTTTATTAGACAATCAACAACTGAAGTATATAAAAATGATAGTAAATGCAAAATTTGTCATCCACTTTTATAAATGTAAATATATATGCATGTTTGTGCAAACAGAGAATTGTAAGCTCTATATACTTTAATTCAATCTTGACTGGAAAAACAAAGCTAAATTCAGAGGCTAAAAGTCACAATTAGTAGTCTAATGAAGAACAGTGGAGAAATTCAAAACTCTTGATGTAGAAGTTTAAAGAAAATTTTACTCATTCTGTCTCTCGTAGTATCAGCACCTAATTCATCAGGTTGTTGTGAGGATTAAATGGGTTAATATGTGTTAAAGTGCTTGGAATAGTGCTTTCATAGATAGATAAGAAAAAGTTGAGTAAATATTTATATATAGGACAATACAAATTTTCAGTTGACTCTAAACATTTTGTATAAAGTTAAGTTTCTATTTATGCCTAGATACTAATAAGGTCCCAGAGTTTTACTAAAGTATTACAAGTTTTGTTTCAACTATTCCAAGTGTTTTGACTTATAAGTGTGAGATAACCAGCCCTTAAAAAGTTGATTGTTATTTCCTGTGGCATATAATTCTTAATAAAGGAAATTATGTTATATGTGCTTGATTGTTAGAGAAAATTTTTATTTGTTAGACTATGTTTATGATAGTTAACTGTATTTGTTAGAAAACTTTTCTCAGAAACTGGTCACTTGAAGTCTTGAAATAATGATGGTGAAAAATGGTTGATATTTACCTAGTAATCCTGTGGTAATTACTTTTCCTTTTCCTTTCAACATATTCGTATCTATCTTACTCTCTTCCTCCTTCCAATCCCATTGACAACAAAATTTAGTGAGTACTTCCATTCTCCAATTTCTGTTAAATTTTCACTGTTTAATTTCCTGAAAGAATATATATTTACTTCATGCCCATGGTTTTAATGACAAATCCATGAATTTGGCATCAAGATTTGTATCTTCACCAATGACCTCAGTTTCATCGTGTTCCGGTTTGCTAATGATGCTGTTATGCAAAATATCAGAAATGGATTGGCTTTTACAAAGGGGATTTATTAGGTTACCAATTTATAGTTCTAAGGTCAGAAAAGTGTCCATACTAAGGCATCAACAAAAGGATGCCTTCACTGAAGGATGGCTGATGGGGACTGGAACACCTCTGTCAGCTGGGAAGGCACGTGGCTGGCATCTGCTGATCCTTTACTCTAGGGATCTGGTTTTAAAATAGCTTTCTCCACAATGTCTTGGGGTTCCTGTCTTCACTCCTCTCTCTCAGCTCCTGTGCGCCCTTGCTTCTTTCTCCCTAGGCATATCACTCTGAGCATCTGGGAGTCCTCTCTTAGCTTCTCTGGGGCAAAGTCTGGGCTTCATCTCTTAGCTTAGCATCTCCAAGCATCTCCAAGCACCAGAGTCTGTGTCAGCTCTTAGCTCTCTTAAATACTCCGGTGAACTAATCAAGACCCACCCTGAATGGGTGGGGTCACACCTCCATGGAAATAATTTAATCAGAGATCTCACACAGTTGAGTGGGTCACATCTCCATGGAAACATTCAGTCAAAATATTCCAACCTAATCAAAAGACTAATAGGTCTGCCCCCACAAGATTGCATTAAAGAAAATGGCTTTTCTGGAGGACATAATATATCCAAACCAGCACACATCCCTCTTTTTTTTAGTGATTTTTTAAGTGAATAATTCTATTTGGTTTGTCCTAACTTAATATTTCCCTTTTTCTAAATTAAATTCATTCCTATCCCACCAACAGACTATTCTCCTGGCATTTTTTTTCCAACATATCACAATCTCATATTCTCTGTCACTTGAATACTCACTCAATTTTGTATTTTCTTCTTCCTCAATCCTCACACATCCTCTAATCTGTTTGGAACATCCATTGTGTTTGGAATATCCTTCCAGTGTTTGGGGATTTCTAGTCTGTGAAATTCTATGTCAAGCCAGAAACTTTTACCCCAGTCTTTCAGAGGCTTTGTAACCTAAACTCTGAAAATCAGAAGCAACCATGAGAAACATTGGTTTGCCAAAGAATAAGGTGAAGAAAGCCACAACGTTCAGAATTGATTCTGGTAAGGGTGGCAGAGGTACTGAGTTCTTAGAAGCCACTAGGCTAAAGTCCTACCTAAAGCATCTGTTCCCATAATTGTCTCAGGAACTTGCAATGTTTTCTTTCAAACGTGGCAGCAATGCATCTCCACTTGTTAAGAACTTTTGCTTAATTCGAGTGGAGTAAAAGCCAAAGTTTTTACAGTACTCTAAGGCCCCACATGATATGGCCCTTGTTTATCTCTGTAATGTATTTCCAGCACCCATCTCTTGCTCATTGTGTTTCAATCACCTGGATCCCCAACCATGCTTTCCCTCCAGAGCTTTTTAAATTTCCCGTTGCCAAGAAGGGTTCTTCCTAGCTATCTTTATGGCTCACTCACTTCCTTCAGTTTTTTGCTCAAAAGTCTCATCAAAATAGCCTTTCCCTTCGGTTGTATTCCTCTGCCCTGCTTTACTTTTTTTCCCCTTTTAACATTATTTGCCACCAACCTATGATAGAGTATGTGTTTCATCTCTGTCCTATTTTATTCATGTCTTTATCTTGGCCTGTGGCAACTATCAATAATTAATAAATATTTATCCAATGAATGAATGAATAAATGTTTTCCTAGGTATTTGGTTTCCAAGTTGGATCAGCCCACCTACATCTGAAGATTCTTTGCATTGCCTGATAGGCTTTGATAAGGATTCTTTCTTGCTTTTATATCAAGAATGGCCTTTTGTACTTTCAAAAAAGATTTTTGGCTGGTATGCAATCTTTTATTAGAACAAGTAGACATTAACACCAATGTATATCACACCAGACCATGTTGCCTCCTTTCAATTTCTCTTTAAGTCAAAATTAGATGCTATTATCCCTAGTCTGACTATAGCAATACTCTAGAATTAACCTCCTTTTCTCCTGTCTTACCCCACTCTAATTTATTCTCTAATTAATCTTCCTAAAACTCTAAATAAATTATTTGTAATACCAAGACAACATGCCAATAGAATGGAATGGGTGGTAGAAATTGAAAGTAGGGTTTGATTGCTGAACACATTTAAAAATATCTTACTTTTTGTTTACATTTTCACTGACTGTATTTGAGACAATTAAACACATTCAAAAGCACTTAAATAAATAACAGAAATGTTTATTCATTAGAAAAAGAGAATGCTAATAGAACTGTTTCACAAGGAACTATTTAATGCCCATTTTTAGATGTGTGCTTAAAATTCTATTGCTTACATCTTTGTAGGATGTTTTTTCAAATGTCTTGTGGGGAAAAAGTTTAGTCCATTTTATTTGTAGTGCAGTCACATATGGTAAAATATAGTAAACAAGAGCATAAATTTAAACATTTTTCTGGAAATTGCCTCTATTTTTGAATGTAGTTTTGACATTGAAGTCATAAACAAATCCCACAGAGTGATTCTATACTGGCATGTAGAAGCATACATTACTGTTGCTGGTTGCTGTTTATTTGCTTGTGCTTACAGAAAAAAGAAATCTAAACCAATTTATTCCCATGCCATTTTTTAACATAAATTGGCAGGAGTAGTTTAAATTTTTTTGAACCTGTGAGCAGGATTTACTAAATTCTAGCCTTTCTACTTCTAGATGAACATCACTTTTCCATTAAGAAAAAATTGCAACACCTAGGTATGAAGAAACTTGATTCCATAGCTCTGTCTGAACTTTGTACTCATCTAAATCAGTTCAGGCAGGTAAATATTTAATGCAATTTCATATTCTTACTAACACTAATGATAAATTGTCATGTTGCTCTTTAAGCCCATTCCTTGTTCTGTCCTTGATTGTAGAGAAATGTATCCAAATCATCTCAGGGAATACCTTGTAAAATAAATATTTATTAAGATATTTACTAAATTCCAAATGTTACACATTATATTTATCTAAAATAAAACATAGCAGTATTGTATAGTGAGATAGAGAAATGCATCACTATACCAGTGATTTCTATTTCTTTCTCACTTTTACATGAAAAACATTTATTCTTTGCGCTGGTTATATTGTTTGCCATCAGAGATCCACGATCCACTCTCCATCCTGCTCTGGGTCCTGGGAGACTGACCCCTGCACCTGGACTCATTCTTGCTGACTGACTTGCCACATGGTTTGGCCAATGGGAAGCCCCACAGGACATTAGCCGGCAAGAGAAAAGAGTGATGGTGTCTTAATGCCTTGAATTCTTTGGCAGTGGTTGAATTCCTAAATGACTGAAGCTCCTCCAGGAAGCCCCTTCCTCCCTGGCTCTGACTCTCATATGGCTCTATGAGGTTCTCCCCTTGCCCATTCAACCCTAGACGTAATGACTTAGACTATTGTTAATTCTAGGTAGAGAGCTCTTGTTTTTTGTTGGTGGTGTTTGGTGTCTGCTGTCTTTCCTTAGGCTTGTGTATATTTCTGTGAGGACTGCTTTCTTTAAATGTTCTTCATTTGAAACATCTGTTTCCTGCCAGAAGCATGAATGATAACAGCAGTCCCTGAAGTCGCTTTGTTAAACAAAAAGAAGTTCATGTTTTTGCAATGTTTCCCAGATTTACTTCCTAAGTTAACCTTGACTTTCATCTTACTCATAGTTTGATTGCTTTCCAAATTCTACCATGTAGCTTATAAATGGTTATACTTGGTCAAAATGGCAAGCAACAGTGAGTGTTTGCATGGATTCAGTAAAAAAAAAAAAATGTAATTTTAAGTTTGTGAGAGAAGGGGTGTCACTGAGAATAGTTGAAGGAATTTATATATCACATTACACTCCCACTAATTCTTTGACAGTCTTGGCTCTGATTACTCATGACTTCGAAACTGACAATTTCCATAGGCAACAATCCTTCTTACCTTGTCTCCAAACCATTTCATGTTGTCTATGCCTTCTGCTACCATGAATCTATTTTTTTCTCTATAAGCTTCCAGATCACTAGTTAGCATGTTATAATCAAAATGTATAGCCTTACATGCAAATAGACCTTGGTTCCATAATTACATTCACCACTTAATATCTTTGTTGAGTTATAAAGCCCTTGATGAGCTCTCACTATAAATGTTATGGTAAAAAGACCTACAGTTCTGTAAAGTGTAATACTGCCATTTTTATTTTTATGTATTTGTTTAATTTGAATTACGTTAATTTGAATTCATTTTCAAACATTGTCTAAATTATCCAATTACATTTGAATACATTTTGAGAACTTTTCTTAAGTATAAGGATGTTACTGTGGCTATTTTTTTTTAATGTTCAGAACAGTAGCCCAAGCTGGCAGTCTCAGGGTACCAACATAACTTCCATTTGAGTATTCTGGATCCCAGAGGGTGCTCTTCAGTATTAAAAAAAATGAATTGGTTGTCAACATTCGTTATTAAGGAGATTTTACATAAAATCCTGACCTTCTGCTTCTGTTTTTTAAAACAATAAAATTTCAATATACAGTAGGTAAAAATTTTCATTTTTGAAAATTGTTCATGGTAACAATTTTCCATGGCAACTATTGACGAACTGATTAGAAAGTGCCCCAATTAGATGGGCATGGACTCAGTAGTTCTCACAAAGCTTATTTCATTTCTATTCATTATTATTCTGATCACTGTCAGTATTAAGTTTGCAACATTTGATTTGACAATGCAAACCATCTAATTCCAGCAAATACCATCTATCTCTTTGCTTCATCCTTGTTACAGAGTTCCAAACTAAGTACTCCTGTATCCATTTATTCACTTAGGCATTGGGGGCCTCAGAAGGAGTTCAGACTAATGAGAGTTTAAGGTAACAAATATTTTTGAGGACCAGCCATGTTCCAATGCATTTTACAACATGTTGGGCATTCAAAGATGAATAAAGCATGTTTTATGGTTTTGGAGTTCAAAATCTAATTAAAGGAGATACTTATCCCTACCTACCTATTTAACATTCAATTCAAAATCTATTGTTCTACCCTGACATATCTTTGCTTTTTTTAAAAATTCATTTTATTGAGATATATTCACATACCATGCAGTCATACAAAACAAATTGTACATTCGATTGTTCACAGTACCATTACATAGTTGTGCATTTATCCCCAAAATCATTCCCTGATACCTTCATTACCACACACACAAAAATAACAAGAATAATAATTAAAGTGAAAAAGGGCAATTAAAGTAAAAAAGAACACTGGGTGCCTTTGTTTGTTTGTTTGTTTGTTTGTTTCCTTCCCCCATTTTTCTACTCATCCATCCATAAACTAGACAAAGGGGAGTGTGGTCCATATGGCTTTCCCAATCACATCATCACCCCTCATAAGCTACATTTTTATATAATCGTCTTCAAGATTCATGGGTTCTGGGTTGTAGTTTGATAGTATCAGGTATCTACCGCCAGCTACCTTAATTCATTAGAACCTAAAAAGGGTTGTCTATATTGTGTGTAAGAGTGTCCACCAGAGTGACCTCTCGGCTCCTTTTGGAATCTCTCTGCCACTGAAGCTTATTTCATTTCCTTTCACTTCCCCCTTTTGGTCAAGTAGATGTTCTCCATCCCACGAAGCTGGGTCTACTTTCCTCCCCGGGAGTCATATTCCACGTTGCCAGGGAGATTCACTACCCTGGAAGTCTGATCCCATGTTGGGGGTGAGGGGGAGGCAGTGATTTCACCTGCCAGTTGGCTTAGCTAGAGAGAGAGGGCCACATCTCAGCAACAAAGAGGCATTCAGGAGGCAGGTCTTATGCACAATTAAAGGCAGGCCTAGCCTCTCCTTTGCAGCAACAGTCTTTGCAAGGACAAGTCCTGTGGTAGAGGGCTAAACCCATCAAACCACCAGTCCCCTATGTCTGTGAGCACATTAGCAACTATTGAGGTGGGCAGGCCAATACCTCTGCATTCTCCACCAGCTCCTCAAGGGGGCTCTGCATATTATTTTTCCTTGTTTTTTTTTTTTAAATTAACTCTTTTTTTTAAAATCAACTGTATAAAAAATAAAAAAATTAAAAAAAAATTAAAAAAAACATACACTAAAAGAACATTTCAAACAGACCATAACAAGGGAGTAAGAAAAAGACAACTAACCTAAGATAACTACTTTACTTCCGAAATGTTCCTACTCCACCCCAAGAAAGTAACCTAATATAGCAACATTTCTGTGAACTTGGTCCTACTATATTCATCAGAAATTAACAGATCATAGTCATTCCTGGGCATTCCCAGAACATTACATTTACCCACAATAGCTTATCTGTTCTTATTGGATTATTGTTCTCCCTTCCTTAATTGCTCTCTATCGCTAGTTCCCCTACATTCTACAGTATAAACCATTTGTTTTACATTTTTTCAAAGTTCACATTAGTGGTAGCATATAATATTTCTCTTCCTGTGCCTGGCTTATTTCGCTCAGCATTATGTCTTCAAGGTTCATCCATGTAGTCATATGTTTCACGACATCGTTTTTTCTTACTGCTGCGTTGTATTCCACCGGGTGTATATACCACGTTTTATTTATCCACTCATCTGTTGAAGGATATTTGGGTTGTTTCCTTCTCTTGGCAATTGTGAATAATGCTGCTATGAACATTGGCCTGCAGATATCTGTTCGCGTCACTGCTTTCTGATCTTCCAGGTATATACTGAGAAGTGCAATCGCTGGATCAAAGGGTAACTCTATATCTAGTTTTCTAAGGAACTGCCAGACTGACTTCCAGAATGGCTGAACCATTACACAGTCCCACCAACAATGAATAAGAGTTCCAATTTCTCCACATCTCCATGTGCAGTTTCCTGTTTGTTTAATGGCAGCCATTCTAATTGGTGTGAGATGGTATCTCATTGTGGTCTTAATGTGCATCTCTCTAACAGCTAGTGAAGCTGAACATTTTTTCATGTGTTTCTTGGCCATTTGTATTCCCTCTTCAGAGAACTGTCTTTTCATATCTTTTGCCCATTTTATAATTGGAATGTCTGCACTATAATTATTGAGTTGTAGGATTTCTTTATATATGCAAGATATCAGTCTTTTGTCAGATACATAGTTTCCAAAACTTTTTTCCCATTGAGTTGGCTGCCTCTTTACCTTTTTGAAAAATTCCTTTGAGGTATAGAAACTTCTAAGTTTGAGGAGTTCCCATTTATTTAGCTTTTCTTTTGTTGCTTGTGCTTTGGGTATAAAGTCTAGGAAGTGGCTGCCTAATACAAGGTCTTGAAGATGTTTCCCTACATTATCTTCTAGCAGTTTTATGGTACTTTCTTTTATATTGAGATCTTTGGTCCATTTTGAGTTAATTTTTGTGTAGGGTGTGAGGTAGGGGTCCTCTTTCTTTCTTTTGAATATGGATATCCAACTCTCCAAGCCCCATTTGTTGAAAAGACCATTATGACCCAGTTCAGTGACTTTGGGGGCCTTATCAAAGATCAGTCAGCCATAGATCTGGGGGTCTATCTCTGAATTCTCAATTCAATTCCATTGATCAATATGTCTGTCTTTGTGCCAGTACCATGCTGTTTTGACTACTGTGGCTTTACAATAAGCTTCAAAGTCAGGGAGTGTAAGTCCTCTCACTTAATTTTTCTTTTTTAGAGTGTCTTTAGCAATTCAAGGCATCTTCCCTTTCAAAATAAATTTGATAACTAGCTTTTCCAAGTCTGCAAAGTAGGTTGTTGCAATTTTGATTGGATTGCATTGAATCTGAAGATGAGTTTCGGTAGAATTGACATCTTAATGACATTTAGCCTCCCTATCCATGAACATGGAATATTTTTCCATCTTTTAAGGTCCCTTCTATTTCTTTTAGTAGAGTTATGTAGTTTTCTTTGTATAGGTCTTTTACATCTTTGGTTAAGTTGACTCCTAGGTACTTGATTTTTTTAGCTGCTATTGAAAATGGTATCTTTTTCTTGAGTGTCTCTTCAGTTTGTTCATTTCTAGCATATAGAAACATTACTGACTTATGTGCATTAATCTTGTATTCTGCTACTTTGCTAAATTTGTTTATAAGCTCTAATAACTGAATCGTCGATTCTTGGGGTTTTCCAGATATAAGATCATCTCATCTGCACACAATGACAGTTTTACTTCTTCCTTCCCGATTTGGATGTCTTTTATTTCTTTGTCTTGTCAGATTGCCCTGGCTAGCACTTCCAGCACAATGTTGACAGTGGGCATCCTTGTCTTGTTCCTGATCTTAGAGGGAAGGCTTTCAGTCTCTCTCCATTGAGTACTATGCTGGCTGTGGGCTTTTCATATATGCTCTTTATCATATTGAGGAGGTTTCCTTCAATTCTTACCTTTTGAAGTGTTTTTACCAAAAAGGCATGTTTGATTTTGTCGAATGCTTTTTCAGCACCTATTGAGATGATCATTTTTTACTTTTCTTTTGATTTGTTAATGTGTTGTAATACATTGATTGATTTTCTTATGTTGAACCATCCTTGCATGCCTGGAATGAACCGCACTTGGTCATGATGTATGATTTTTTTAATGTGTCTTTGGATTTGATTTGCAAGTATTTTGTTGAGAATTTTTGCATCTATATTCATTAGGGAGATTGGCCTGTAGTTTTCCTTTTTGTAGCATCTTTGCCTGGTTTTGGTATTAGATTGATGTTAGCTTCATAAAATGAGTTAGGTAGTGTTCAGTTTTCTTCGATGTTTTGAAAGAGTTTAAGTAAGACTGGTGTCAATTCTTTTTGGAAAGTTTGGTAGAATTCCATTGTGAAGTCATCTGGCCCTGGGCATTTATTTGTGGGAAGCTTTTTGGTGTCTGATTGGGTGTCTTTGCTTGTGATTGGTTGGTTGAGGTCTTCTGTTTCTTCTCTCGTCAGTCTAGGTTGTTCATATGTTTCCAGGAAATTGTTCATTTCCTCCACATTATCCAGTTTGTTGACATACAGTTGTTCTTAGTATCCTCTTATATTTTTTTTAATTTCTTTGAGATCTGCAGTAATGTCAACTTTCTTATTCATTTTTTTTTTATATGGATCTTCTCTCTTTTTGATTTTGTCAGTCTAGCTAGGGGCTTGTCAATCTTGTTGATCTTCTCAAAGAACCAACTTTTGGTGTTATTTA
The DNA here is from genome assembly GCF_015220235.1 of Choloepus didactylus. Taxonomy (NCBI): domain Eukaryota; kingdom Metazoa; phylum Chordata; class Mammalia; order Pilosa; family Megalonychidae; genus Choloepus; species Choloepus didactylus. The sequence goes on from NC_051311.1 coordinate 84,888,890, forward strand.
TCCTCTTTATTGTTTTTTTGTTCTCTATGTCATTTATTTCTGCTTTAATCCTTGTTATTTTTTTCATCTACTTAGTTTAGGATTGGTTTGCTGTTCATTTTCTAGCTTCTTCAGTTGATCCATTAGTTCTTTGATTTTTGCTCTTTCTTCCTTTTTAATGCATGCATTTAGTGCTATAAATTTTCCCCTCAGTTCAGCTTTTCCTGCATCCCATAGGTTTTAGTATGTTGTGTTCTCATTTTCATTCATCTCTATATATTTAGAAATTTCTCTTGCTATTTCTTCTTTAACACACTGATTGTTTAGAAGCGAGTTGTTTAACCTCCAGGTCTTTATGAATTTTCTGAGTCTCTGATGGTTATTGAATTCTAATTGTATTCCATTGTGGTCAGAGGATGTGCTTTGAATAATTTCAATATTTTTAAATTTATTGAGGCTTGTTTTACATCCCAGCATATGATCTATTCTGGAGAAAGTTCCATGAGCACTAGAGAAGAATTTGTATCCTGGTGATTTGGGATGTAATGTTCTACATATGTCTGTTAAATCCAATTCATTTATCAGATTATTTAGGTTTTCAATTTCCTTATTGGTCTGTCTGGTTGATCTATCTATAGGAGAAAGTGATGTGTTGAAGTCTCCCACAATTATTGCGGAACCATCAATTGCTTCCTTCAGTTTTGCCAGTGTTTCTCTCATGTATTTTGTGGCACCTTGATTGGGTCCATAAACATTTATGATTGTTATTTCTTCTTGTTGAATTGCCCCTTTTATTAGTATGTAGTGGCCTTCTTTGTCTCTCATAACATCCTTGCATTTAAAGTCCATTTTATCTGAGATTAATATTGCTACTCCTGCTTTCTTTTGGCTGTAGCTTGCATGAAATATTTTTTTCCATCCTTTCACTTTCAATTTCTTTGTTTCCCTGTGTCTAAAATGAGTCTCTTCTATGCAACATATTGATGGTTCCTTTTTTTTTTGATCCATTCTGTGAATCTATGTCTTTTAATTGGGGATTTTAATCCATTTACATTCAGCATTATAACCATGAAGGCATTTCTTGAATCAGCCATCTTATCCTTTGGTTTATGTTTGTCATATATATTTTCCCCCCTCTCTATTAATATCCTTTAATGTACCCATACTGAATCTCTTTAGTACTGAACCTTTGTCCATGTCTCTCTCTCCTTTCTTTGTTTCTCTGACATTAGGGCTCCCTTTAGTATCTCCAGTAGGGCAGGTCTCTTGTTAGCAAATTCTCTCAGCATTTATTTGTCTGTGAAAAGTTTAAGCTCTCCCTCAAATTTGAAGGAGAGCTTTGCTGGATAAAGAATTCTTGGTTTGCAATTTTTCTCACCCAGAATTTTAAATATGTCATGCCACTGTCTTCTTGCCTCCATGGTGGCTGCTGAGTAGTCACTACTTAGTCTTATGCTGTTTCCTTTGTATGTAGTGAATTGCTTTTCTCTTGCTGCTTTCAGAACTTGCTCCTTCTCTTCCGTATTTGACAGTGTGATCAGAATATGTCTCAGAGTGGGTTTATTTGGATTTGTTCTATTTGGAGTTCACTGGGCATTTATGATTTGTGTATTTATGGTGTTTAGAAGATTTGGGAAGTTTTCCCCAACAATTTCTTTAAATACTCTTCCTAGAACTTTACCCTTCTCTTCCCCTTCTGGAGCACCAATGAGCCTTTTATTTGGACATTTTATATTATCTATCATATCTCTGAGGTCCATTTTGATTTTTTCAATTTATTTCCCCATCCTTTCTTTTGTTCTTTAATTTTCTGTTCTGTCATCTTCCAGGTCACTGATTTGTTGTTCAACTTCCTCTAGTCTTGTACCATGAGTATCCAGAATCTTTTTAATTTGGTCAACAGTTTCTTTAATTTCCATAAGGTCATCTATTTTTTTATTTACTCTTGCAATTTCTTCTTTATGCTCTTCTAGGGTCTTCTTGATGTCCTTTATATCCTGTGCCATGCTCTTCTTCATGTCCTTTATATCCTGGGGCAGGTCTCGTCATTCATCTTTAGTTCTTTGATTAGTTGCTCCAAGTACTGTGTCTCATCTGATCTTTTGATTTGGGTTTTTGGGTTTGGGTTATCCATATCATCTGGTTTTATCATATGCTTTAAAATTTTCTGTTGTTTTTGGCCTCTTGGCATTTGCTTAACTTGATAGGGTTCTTTTAGGGTTTGTACACCCATTAAAATCCTTATGTCTAATTTGTCAGATCTGCAGCTTCATGGAGTATACTTTCTCTAACTAACCAGTAGGTGGCATCCACAAGCCACCGATTCCTCTCAAGCCAGTTCTCCCCCACTTTGTCTTTGTGGTGAGTGGGGGTGTGAGTCTTGTGGGGTCCAACTGGTGTACCAAGCTTGCGTGTATAGTTGGTGTTGCCCGCCCTGTATACGGGGCATGTGTCTGGGCAGTCAGCGAGGGAGGCAGCTCTAACAATCAAATCTCCCTGGTGTTCCTGGAGATTTAAAGCTGCTGCAATAGTCTAATCCTTCAGTTCAGTCCTGCCACAGTTTGTCTCTGCCACTGACCCACAAGTCCTTGGTATTGGCGTATGGCCCCTGAGACTTGCGAGTGGGTCCCTCTTCCAGGCTGTGCACCCCCAGGTCCTCTGTTGAGGGATGACTGTGCTATGTCACAGGTAAGCGTCATTCCCCCAGGGCAGTTCTGGGCTGCAGGGCTGTGTAGGGAGGCTCCCACTCTGCTGAAAGGATGGCTGAATGAGGGGTGTTAATTCACACTGCTCTTCCTTCCCAACTCTGGGACAACCAGCTGAGGGTGCAGGGAAATCTCATGTCCATGTCTCCATCTTTGCTTTTATTGGAAAGGAGAATAGTCGGAGGGCTTCATTCTTTAAGGATTCTTACCTGGAGTTGAAGGTCCTTTGTCTTAACTGCATAAGCCTATTACTATTCTGATCACTGTCACAAGAACAAAACCTCATGTTTATATTTAAATGGGAATTATTATACATGAGTCAAGTTAAAAGGAAAATATTTCTTTCTTCTTCTAGACCCACTTCTAATCTCTCTCTTATCCTAAATATTTCTGTCTTGTAACTTAGGGGTCCCTTATTTGGCCAACATTTTAGAAAGTTAACCAGCATAGTTTCTGCTCAACTCTGAGATATTTGTAAATAGTCTTTCCTAATTAAATGAGGATATAAATTAGGAGTGTGGTGGGTTTGGGACACTGAATATAAAAGAGCATGAGGGAACTCTCTAGTGATAGAAATGACCTTTACTTTGACTGGGATATTGGTTGCATGGGTATGTGTTAGGACTCAAAACCTACATTTGGGATTCAGTCATTTTACTATAAGTAATTTTATCACGAGGCCATTTCCTATTTTCTACACATACATAAATACCATGTTTATAAAAAATGAATTAATACTATCATCATTGTTATAATTATGATATAGCATGATTTGGTTTTATATGCATTCTCTAATTTACTTTTTATTATTATAAGTTTCTTCTTGTACCTGTTATTAATAAAAAAAATCTAAGTTAAATATTGGAAAACAAGGATGATAATATGTGAATACATATAACCAAGGCAAGAATAAGGCAAAATATGTACCTCCCAACAACTATAATTAAGAAATTGCTTCTACTCATTTAAGTAGTCATAAAACAATAGCTACACAATTTATCAGACCTTTTAGATTTATTCTTCATTTTCATACCAGCTTGAGTAAGAAAAACTAAGATCTGTGGAAGATGAAAAATTTCACTCTGCTTTAGCGGAACCTCTCTTGTTAATATGCTAGTCAGATGATTAATGGTCAATTTTTATAGTTATGTGAAATCCAACATTTACTGAAACAAAAAAATTGTGGATGAAAAATTGTCCCTAGTCAAGGATTTTAGATCTAGAGTTTGTCTTTAAGATTCAATTAATGTAGCTTTATTGTCTTATTAAGTACATATATTTTATTTCAGACCACCGCAAGATAAGGATTGCACCATTCCCTATGAGACACTTGCTTTTATGTTGTACTTTCCAGGTTTCCCAAGATTCTGCCTCATGTACTGATTTATGCTCCTCATAAGATCATAATGGACAAATCATCATCAGGATCAGAGGATCATTCTTTCCCTGGGAATTGCATTTACTCCTGAAAGCATCCAGAAAACCTCTTGAATTGTGGTAGATTTACTTCCCACACTTTCAACAATCCATGGAGTGCCTGGAGGCTGTTTCCTACCTAGCCTACTGCTCCCTAAGGCAAAAATAACCCTAAACCCTTATCCATGTTGCTGGCAGGAATAACTTTTATCAGATGTTTTCATTTTTTTTCTCTCTCCAATATCATTATGGCTCCAGGCTCCCAGATTTTTTTCAAAGTTCCCTATCCTTTGAGTAACCATTACAATTCAAGACCATGGGATTTTTCATTTACTGTTGTCTAGGTCTTAGTACAGAATTTTATTTTACATAATATATATGGTAGATGTATAAATGTTAGATGAATGGAATGATGAATAAATTAATGAAAGAATATATTAATTTCTGTGTATTGTCAATTTTAATCTATTGATACTCAGGGAACTAACCAAACAGACCATGCCTATTTACTAATAAGGAAGTCTTTATGATGCTCAAGCAAACATGTTTTGTTATATGATTCCTAACATTTAATCAAGATAAAATAAAGACAGTAAATAAATAAAAAAGGCATTATACTTTTTAGGCCAGAATTTTTTAAGGCACTCAGATAACTTGAGAATGAATTCACGTCAGAAAACTATTTTGTGGCTTGTAGACATAACCATACTTAATGTGAGTTTCTTGAGGGTGGTAATTATTTATTATTGACCTTCATGTATTCCCTCTATAAAATATACTGTCTTGTAAATAGTAGGCAATTTTAAGTTGAATGAAATAAAATTAAATAGAATTGGTTTTGGTGGTACACTTTTATATATAAAGATTTATGGCCATTTATCATTTTGAAAGCACTTTTACATTTAGTATCTCATTTGATTCATTCATTAATTTAAAAAATTATGTAATCAATCCCAATTACACAATTATTTTCAACAAGCTTATAATCCAGAGAAGAAAATAGATACACAAATGATTATAATACTCCATATTGTATGCTATAAATATGTGTTTTAAAGAAGAGTTGGAGCATATGGGAAGGAGATAAAAATCAAGCCTTGAGTTTAAGGGAATTCTAAATCAATGAAGAGATATCTAAAGGATGAATAAGAGTTACCTTTGATAAAGAGGGATAGGAAACTGAAGGTTCCATGAAGGAGAAACAGCATATGTAAATGCTTTTAAGCAAGAAAAGCTGTTCTAGGAATTGCAATAGACTTTCTGTACTTCAATGTCTTTATTTGTAAAATGGGCATAATAGTAATGCTTACTAGATATAGCAGGAATGAGGATATGAGTTAATATATGGAAAAGTGCCTAATATAAATGTTTGTTATAAATAAATAAACAAACAAACAAACAAATAAAGGCTGGGGTTTAGCATATGGGAGGGGTATAATGACTACTAATCATATGCCAAATAATAATACAGTAATCCTGTAAAGAGACTGCTGGTTAGAGCTATGAATGGGGAAATGGGATAGAAAGAAATCAATAAGTTTAATAAGCGCTTAGGAGGCAAAGGTGATGAGATTTGGTGATAGAATGCCTATACAGAGTAAGGAATAGTATTGAATAAAAGTCACTTGCAGATTTTGACTTGGGCAACTCAAAAGAGATGACAGTAATCACACAGCCCTTCATGACCATCTCTTATTATCCTATCCAGTTTTGTGGTTTTTTTTTTTTTTTTTTTGCATTAGTCTTTCCTTGGTTTTTATCCCATCAATTACAATGGACTCATTTCAATTTCTGGAGAAGCTCATGTTTCTTCCCTCCTTTGAGCTATTACATATGTGGTTTCTCATTTGTATATACTCTTTTTTTTTCTACCTAACTCCAACTCAACTTTCATATCTCAACTTATTTATCATTTGCTCAAAGATATGCAAGGTCCATCTTCTCTTTCAGCTATAGTCTCTTTCATAGGGCACTGGGCAACTGCAATTATTTATGTAATTACTTACTTATGCTTGCCTAACACTCTAAACTGTAAACTACACGAGGGTATGGAATATCTTGTTGAAATACCATCACCACCATATTACCAGTGTCTAGCACAGTGCTTGACAAAAGCATGTGCTAATTAATATCTATTGATGATTATCTGTGATATAGAAAATGGCAGAAGGGTTGTGAATGGAGTTGAAGAATCCAGTTTTGGATCTATAAATTTAGAGGAGCCCTTGGAAAAGCCAGGTGGAGATATTTGGTAGAAAATTATATATTCAGATACAAGTCTGCTGATAAACATCTGGGATGCATATAGTTAACATAAGAAATCCTCATTTTGCATGTCACTATGTCAAGTGAAACTCATGCTTATGGGAAACATACTTACTTTGCATAGTTCTGCAAAAAAGGCAGGCACGATTCAAATATGAACATGTTTCAGTTAACATGGTGCTGTGCAAAGCAAAGATTGCCATTAGTGTATATTGTAGTTAAAGGCATGAATGTGGATAAGATTGCCCAAGGTTAATGTGCAGAGCGAAATAAATCTATCTATCTATATCTATCTATCTATCTATCAGCTATCAATCACCTCCTTAGATGTGTTTTGTTTTTGGTTATCTCAGTATGAACAAAACTTGTGTATATAAGGAAATACAAATTAGATATCAGTGTTGAAAGAGAGAAAATAGTAAGTGACTGGAAACAACTCAAGAAACTGGGTTATTAGGAAAGGGGAAAAGAGGATGCTCTTTGAAGAAGTAACAGTTTTGAAAGGAAGATTTTTTATGTTGGTTGCTTGGTTGATTGGTTGGCTTTTAAAGATTCATGAAATCTGAAAGTATTTAAGTGAAGTATTTACTTCCTAAGGAAGGAGACAGTCAAAATGAAGAGGATGAAGATATAAGAAAAAGAGGTAATCTGCAGGCTGAGGTGACCGCAGAAGCAAGAGATGAGGAAATTCAAATACAGGTAATCTTTAGTATGAGTAAGTTCATCTTTTCCACCATGACAGTTTGAAATGGGGGAACAGGTGAGTTAGGATGTGTGCTGGTTTGTATATATTATGTCCCCCAGAAAAAGCCATATTCTTTAATGTAATCTTGTTGGACCAGATGTACTTAGTGTGGATTAGGTTGGAACCTATTGGTTCAGTGTTTCCATGGAGATATGACTCAATCAATTGTGGGCAAGACCTTTCATTGGATTATTTCTATGGACGTGTTGCCCCACCCATTCAGAGTGGGTCTTTATTGGATCACTGGAGTACTTGAAAAAGAGCTACACAAGCCCAGACAGAGAGCTGCTGCAACTTACAGAGACATTTTGAAGATGGCTATTGAAAGCAGAGTTTTGCTTTGGAGGTACTAGCCCAGAGTTTGCCCTGAGAAGCTGCAGCTAAGAGAGGAGAAAGCCATTTTGAAACCAGAACCCCAGAGCAAATGCCAGCCACGTGCCTTCCCAGCTAACAGAGGTTTTCCGGATGCCAATGGCCATCCTTCAGTGAAGGTACCCAATTGTTGATGCCTTACCTTGGACACTTTATGGCCTTAAGACTGTAACTTTGTAACCAAATAGACCCCTTTTGTAAAAGTCAATCAATTTCTGGTATTTTGCATAATGCACAACGTTAGCAAACTGGAACAGAATGTACAAAGTTTTATAGTTACAAAAAGTTTATAAAGACAAAATGTTGGAATTTTCTGCATGTTTCTTTTTTCTACTTTTCTGTTACAAGACAATGTACCCTGCTAAAAATCCAGAATGAAGGGGTTGTGTATTTGAAATGAATGGGGATAGTCTGAAAATACCAATATGGACAAGGGGAGAGAGCCTACCTGGGAAATGAAGAAGAGTTATTGATCAATGTTGGAATCAAGTTAAGAGACGACATGGATTTATAGCAGCACTAATGTGCAAATGTGTGGCATTTTTCTCAAGCAAGGCTCAATATTCCCAACTGTCTGTGTTTGCTATGGCTGCTGCAACCAAGTGTCACAGACTACTTGGCTTAAACAACAGAAACATATTGTCTCACGGTTGTGGAGGCTAGAAGTCCAAATCAAGGTGCTGACAGAACCATGCAGCCTCTGAAGTCTGTGGGGTTCTGACAGTGGCTGGCCAGCAATCCATACTGTTCCTTGGAAATGTCTTTCTTTCTCTCTGTCTGCCTCTTACTTCTAACTGTGTCCACATTTCCTCTGCTTATAAGAGCACCAGTCATATTGGATTAGGGCCCACCCTAATCCAGCTTGGCTTCATCTTAATTAATAACATCTTCAAAGGTCTTATTTACAAGTAAGTTCACATTTCACAGGACCAGAGATTAGAACTTGAACATGTTTTTGGGGTGGAGTGGGGGTGGGGGAACAATTCAGAAAGGTAACAGTGGAAATTATTCATGGCTGGGATTTGACATTCATTGTAGACAAGAGATCCAGAGGGCAAGGGAACTGAGGAAACCCATAAGGAGATCTAAGGAGGAGAATAAAAAGCAAAGACTGATAGACAGGGATAGTGACATCCTTAAATAATCTCATATTTTGTTCCTTGAAACAACCTTATCAGGTAGGAAGGAATAATAGAATGACCATTGTATTAATGAAGAAACAAGGATAAAAGAAGATATAGTTTGCCATTGAAATCTCATATGCTTTCTGCTTGACTGGTCAGAGTTAGACTGAGAAATAAGCTCCATATCTTCTGACTCTAGGTGTAAGACTTTCTATTTCCCCCCACTGCATCCCTATCTGTCAGGAATGACAATTTGTGGGATCACACCAACCTGACAAAAACCAGGTATGTTTTTCACTCTTCTCTGGAGGCTTGCAGGTGTCACCTTCAGAACATCTTTGAGCTTATACTGAGAACTTATTCTTTGCAGGCAAGATGTTGTACATTCAATTCCAATAATATGATCATCCTTTAGGTGTTATTACACACTCAAAATTCCACATGATTCTAAAGAATGGAACTTTCATGAAGAGTTAAAAAAATACATGGCAACCGATAAACACTGAATTCCTAATTTTAAGAATTATTCTAATTAATTGAGCCTTTAAAGGGAGAATGTGGCATATCAGAAAAATATGAATGAGGGTTTATTCAAAACCTGCTTGGAATCAGTGAGGACAGAAAGGCAGCAGTGGAAGCTCACTCACTCAATATAGAGTGTATAGTGTCCTTGCAATCATATCTGCACAGTCTGGTATGCAAGGAAAAGCAATTCAACCAGAAATTTCTAGTAGGCATAATGGCTCAGTTAGGATCAAAGAATATGTTGTGTCACTCCAACTGCCCTGGAGATAGAATTATGAAGTTCTCTTTATAATTGGGTAAGTGGGATGGTCATTGATCTTATCCAGGGATTTAGAGGCTGAACTTAAAGTTAGAATGATATATGTAAAAGAAAGAATCTCGAATTATATAATTTTGAGATTGTTCTTAAAATTTTAAAATAGCATTTAATTTGCATTTAAGCATTATAATCATGTTGCATCTACCTGTGTATATGTTAAGGCCTATAAGCTTTAACTAATTCAGGTCAATGAAAGAAAGTTATATTACAGTAGTAACCAGGGAGAGGAACTGTAATGCAATGTGGCATTTGCCAAGGCCCAAGACCAAATTGGGGCCTTTCGTCTAATACAGATGAAAATCTGTCCTCGAAAATTCTTTTTTAAAAGATTCTCTATTACAGTATTTCTCTTCAAAAGTTAATAGGTATTAAACAACAATCAAAAAAGAAAAATAAAAAGTGGAGAGCAACTGTGTTTTTTAAGGGTTAACAATTTGGGAAAACACTGAGTTCAATGGAATTAAGCAAGGTTTATACTGCTGACTTGTTCAGATTCGTCAATTCTTTATAAAGTACAAATTACCAAGAGAGAAATGTAGTTTGATAGTATGCAATATTTCCCAAACTTACTTTCCTAAAGAATATTTTTTCTCAAGAAACATTTCAAGGGACCAGGTTTCTGAGAAATAATATTGCGAAAAATGCTGCCAGTTTATTCATTTTTTGCCTTTCCTTATGATAGAAACTTTTATGTTTCCTGTTCAAATAATGCTAAATTGGATGTAATGAGAACATGAGACTGCACATGTTTTTGGATATAAGATAATCATAAATTTTTATCAGTGTGCAGAGGACTAGAAGCAACAGAAATTCAGGCTCTGATAGATTCTTTCCAGTACTCTAGTCCAATCCTGCTCCTCCCATCACAGGTCGGGGAGCCCAGGACTGTTTTTACAGCATGGTCCTTTATCTCCTCAATCCCTTTCCTCTGACTTCACTGAAAAAATTAACTCTTTTCTATTCCTGCTTTATATCCCATGATTCACTCTATGACCCTCATACTCCAGAAAGTGCTGGTGGTTGTAGTAGCAGTAGTAGCAGTAGCAGCTAACACTCATATGCTGCTTATTAAAAATGTTAACACTTATTAGCACAATTAATGTTCACAACAATCTTATGATGAAAGAAATGGAGCAGCTAGAGTTTCAGTAACCTCAGCATCTTCACTCTAGTTACTGTTATACTATAAAACTTCCCTAAGGTCAAGACAGGTTTCACAAAGTAATATATAAACTTGAGTCCTGAAGTCAGGGACACAAAGTTATTTCCAAATAGTGAAAATAGCATGTATGCAGGATCAGACACAAAATAAAATTATGGTGCATTTGAAATACAGACCTGAATTTTATAGTTGTTTTGAAGACCAGCGTTTGGAGGACAAACGGGGAAAACTGGTGAGAGTTGAAGCTTAAAGAGTAAATAGTGAACCACTGAGGAAGAACACTTTGTGAAAAGACAATGGCTTGAAAGGTGAATTGGGAGTCAAAAAAGGGAAATAGATTACTGGAAAATAAATAGCAAATGAATAAATAAATTAATTCATGCATAAGTGGATATATGTGGTAGTACAACTGGAATATTTCTCTTACTGGGACATTTCTCCTTGATGAATTCTGTGAACTAACCAAAAATTTTGTTGAAATACTTCCCAGAATTCTTCTTTCTTCAGCCATGTATCCATTTTGTTTATATAATCTAGCCACAACAACTTGATAACACATTAAAAACATATTCTACATGTAATATTTTCCCTGTTCTTTACCAGAAAACTACACCCTTGTTTCTGTACAACTGATACAAATACATTGGCATAATTGATTATGCATGTTAACAATTTGAGCTCAAGTATTTTTCAAAAGGATGTGATTTATTGTACACAAGTGTTGGAGATTTAATCACTTCCCCCACAAAAGACAAGTTTGATTCTTAATCCCCATTCTTGTGGGTGTGAGCCCATTTGTATGTAGGACCTTTGAAGATATTCATTAAGGTGTGGACTCATTTGTGCAAAGACTCTTCAAAGATCCTATTTAGAAGAGACCAAACTGAATCAGAGTGGACCTTAATCCATATGGCCGAAATTCTTATAAACAAACTAAATTGGACACAGAAGTAGAAGCCTGAAGTCAGCAGAAATCTGATGAGCAGACAAAAGCAAGGAGAGAGTGATTGTTATGCAACAGAGGATTGCCAGAATGCCACAGACTCCAAAGCAAGTTCTGTCAGAAACTTGATGCTGGACCTTTAGCCTCCAAAACCATGAGATAATAAATTAGTGCTGTTTAAGCCAACTCATTGTTTAGTATTTATCATAATAGCCTTGGCAAACCAAAAGTCTAGAGCATATGAAATGAGCTCTAGAATTCTAAAATCTAAATGTTCTTGAAGAACTACAGTGACAATTTCAGATTTCATATAAAATAATTTACTATTCTGGAGTTATGTGTCTACTGTATTTAAGTAACCTTCCTCAATCATCCTATTTTTTTTTTTAATATATAAAAAGAAATCTGCTTAGACTCTAGCTGGGATATTGTTATTCTCTGGCCTGTTGCTTGAGTGTTCTGCAAAACTTGCTCTATATATAACAAACGGGTAGAATGTTGATATTACTAATTAAAATCACATATACATTTCAATATAAATTATTGCAAATTGCTACTGAAGAATAGTTTGGTTTGCTATCTTTTATATATTATTCCTAATATTAGGGAAAAATGATTTATGAATCCTTTTTGCTTGACATCCTCAGGTGAACAAAGAGAGTGCTTAAATTATTGAACTACATGTCCTCTTGGGAAAGTTCACAATATTTGGGAAATGTATTCAATTAAACATGGTCTTATTTTTTGTTAAAAAGTAAGAAGTGAGACCTGACTTCCAGAATGATGGAATAAGAATCTCCATAATCTGCTCATCCATTAAATCAATTAGAACACTAGGAAAAAAAACTGTCAAAATCAACTTTTCATCACTCTGGATATTAACTAAAGACTTGCAACAATCTCAGGTGTCGGAAATAAAGCGGTACCTGTAAGGGAATAAACGCTCTCTCGGTTCTGGAGGAGAAAAGAATTTATTTACGATCTTGCAAGATGGGGCGTCCAGCCAAACACGCGGAAGGTTGGCGCGCCAGAGGAAGAGAACGGCGATCTTTAAATCTCCTACTCCTAATTCGCAAGTCCCTCCCCTGTTTCCCCATTGACTGGGTACTACAGAGGTTACAGCCTATCTGAGAACACTAACTAATTCATCTTTTGAGATTTTAATTTGTACAGCCAATCCCAGAGAGCCAACTAGCTCATTATTGAGATTTTGAACTGATTAGCCAATCCCCCCCCAAATTTTTATTTTATTTTATTTTATTTTATTTTTTGCTGTGAGTTCCCGCCTCTGATACTACCTCATGTCTCTTTACATCAGGCAGATTCTCTCTTCTCTTTGTCTGGGGCTTGTTTAAACTGGTTTTGCCTCCATTTCCCTTATTCCATGCTGTCTCTATGTGAAAACGAAACTTATTCCTTTCTTACATCAGGTATGTATGCTTAAGAAAACTGGCAGAACGTCACTAAGAACAGTGAGCTTCATGACTTTTTAACTTGTCCTAATCTCATCATCCTCTCCTAAATTCCAGTAAAGGTACATATGGGTAAATATAAAATAGAGTGTAAATGTATTTTCTTTGTAACTCTTTTCTTCTATCTGACATAAAAGAACATGGCGTAAAGCAATAATTATAAAAGTGTGTGATGAATTTATAATGTATAAAGATGTAATTGTATGACAGTAACAGTACAAAGGAAGGGGCAGCAAACAAAGCTATTTTGGAACAAAGATTCTATATACTATTGAAATTAATTTGGTATTAATCCAAAATAGATTATTTTAAGTTAAGAAGTTAATTGTATCCCCAGATCAAGCACTAAGAAAATAACTAAGAAAATTACTAACACATATAGTAAAATAAACAAGAGAATTTTTATACTAAAAACATCTATTTATCCAAGAAAAAGAGTAATGGAGAGATGAACAAAAAAAGACATGTACACAGAAAACAAATAGCAAAATGACATATAAATCCTATCTTATCAATAATTACATTAAATATAAATAGAATAAACACTCTAATCATAAGGCAGAGATTAGCAGACAGAATAAAAAGACAGATGTGACTATATATTTTCTACAAGAGACACACTTAAGATTCAAAGACACAAATAGGTTGAATGTAAAAGGTTGTAAAAAGACATACAATACAAACAGAAAAGAAAGGCAAACTTGAGTGGGTACACTAATATAAATAAAATAAACTGTAAGACAAAAAATATTACCAGAGATGAAGAATGACATCTTATAAAGATAAAAGGGCCAACCCATTTTGAAGAGATAACAATTATAAACATTATGTACCTAACAACAGAGTCCCAAAATATATGAAGCAACAACTGACAGAATTTAAGCCAGAAATACATAGTTCTATAATAATAGTTGGAAGCATCAATACACTATTTTCAATGATGGAAAGAATAACATGTCAGAAGATTAACAGGGAAATAGACTTGAATAACAATATAAAACAAGATCCAACAGACATACACAGAAATTCTATCCAACAACAGCAGATTATACATTCTTCTCAAGTATATATGAAGCATTCTTCAGGACAGGCCATATGTTGAGTTATAATGTCAACATCTTGACCAAAAAACAACTTGAATAAATTTTAAAGAATTGAAAGTTTCAAGGTATGTTCTCAAAGCAAAACAAAATTAAATGAAAAATCAGTAGCAGAACAAATTTAGGAAATCCAAAAATATATGGAAATTAAACAACACAGTCTTAAATGGTTCAAAGAAGAAATCAGAAGAGAAAAATAGAAATTACATTATCCATAATGGCCTAAAGTTGAAAATAAACCAATGTCCATTAATGGATGTTATGATAAACAAAATATGGCATATTTAGGTAAATATAAAGCTACATTATTTGGCCATATAAAGGAATGAAGTTCTGATACATGCTCAGTATGGATGAATTTTGAAAACATTATGCTAAATGAAAAAAGCTAGACACAAACTACATCTCATTGTTTGATTCAATTTATATGAAATGTCTAGAATTTCAAAAAGATGGAAAGTAGATTAGTGATTGCCAGTGGGTGGGGCTGGGGGAGTTCTGAGGTGACTGCTAACAAGTAAGGGAATTATTTTGGAGGTGATGAATATATTCTGGAATAATATAATAATGAACAATGCAAACTTTGTAAATATACTAAAACCACTGAGCTTAACATGTTAAAAGGGTGAACATTATGGTATGGAAATTATAGTATGGAAATTATATATCAATAAAGCCATTATTTTAAAATAAATATTAAAAAACATGAGTTATGCTTTAAAGAGAAAATAATTGCTAAAATATAAAGTTGATGCTCTTATGTTTGTATTTTAAAGAAAATTGTTTTTACACAAAAACTGATGATTAACAATAAAAAAAGCTCAAATAAATATTGTAATATATTTCATAACCTTGGCTTTTTTATTAGTAGTTGCAAGAAAGAAACAGAAAAGGACCTCAAGTTTTCCCTTTATTAGCAAAGGTAGGGCATTATCCTTAGCTACCTTGAGGCCAGTATAATAATGAATTTGGTATGTCCATTGTATATTTTATAATTATTATATAAATTCCTGAATAATATGTATTCTTTATGTAATTTCAATTTAAATGTAATTATAATATATGTATGAAAATTATTTTTCACTCCATATTGTGCTTTTGAGATCACTGTGTTATTATTCACATACTTAATAACTCATTCTTTTTTAATGACTATGTAGTTGTCATGCAACAATAGTACAATTTATTTGACATGGCTTTTATAATTTCTACTTTTGTATTCAGGTCATTACTAAGGTAGAATATTCATAAACAATTAGCAGTCTGGAAAAAAATATATGGTCTTTCATTCTCTTTCAGGGTATTACCAGACCTACATAATGATAAAATATCTGGTTCAAAGTAAAAATTTTAATTGGATATTTTGCCACATGATGACAAACATCATTATACCTCCAAGTTTCTGGACATTTGACATCAGATAAAATATCTAGGTGATCTTCAACATCTGGATGTTTGAAACTCTATTTAGAACTAATTGTATTTCTCTAATTTCTTTTTAAAGATTTGATCCATTTCTTTAATGGAAATAGAGAATTAATTTGTTTACTTCAAGGAAACAAACAAAAGGCATAGTGAAAGCATTCAGATAACTATGACAAATAAAACTTTATCAGGAAAATTGCAATATTACACTTCCTTTAACTAGAATGATGATATATACTGAGAGTCTAGTGTTGAGTTATATGACTTCAGACAAAATATTTTGTGTCTCAGTTTCCTCAACTGTAAATTGTACAGTGTAGCTAATGATGGTAACTTCTTTCAGGGTTGCTGTGAAGATTAAATGAGTTTATTTATGTAAACTGTTTTGGACAGTGCCTGGCATACATGAAAGGCATAATAAATATTAGCTACTATTTTGAAGAAGTTCATATGTTTCCTTTCCCCATTTTCCTATACTGCTTTTTTTTTTTTTTTTTACATTTTTATTGCATCTTTCCCATTTCAAATGGGTGAATATTTGTTTAAATCTTCCATAGGGACTCATAAAATGAAGCAAACATGGCAACTGGCTGAATCTGGTATCAAGGTTAATATGGGCTTGACTCTCAGAAAATTCTTCACGTAGTCTGGGACTATTCTTAAATTGAAATCTGTATAGAGCCTGGTCTATATATGGATGGGTCATGTTGTTAACAGTAGGTTGAACATATTGGACAGGGAAGAAAGGAAAAAATAAAATCACATTCATGGAAGTTAAATTTAATGCATGACTAAACATGCAAGAGATAAGGTTCACTGATATGGCCTAAATCCTGAGTTAAGTAAATGGAAATAATTACTAAGAGGGATGGCCTAATGCTTATCCATACTGAGTTCTAGCACCAATTAAAAGCAGTCATAGAAAATGAAAAAATGGCAGACACAACATGGACCACTTCGAGGCTAAAAACTAAATAAAACCATGTATACAATTATGACTAATTAGCTCCTGATGCCTTAGCTCCTGATCCCAAATGGGAGATCGGTAGTTAGCTCTATGAGAGTGTTTCAAGGCCTGTGGCATCAACGCCAAAGCTTTCTGGGGATTAGGAGAATCATTGCCAATTATAACCAGGGCAAGAGTATGAATCACAGTTTAAAGACATCAAAGGCCACTCAGGCCTGGAACTGGATAGAGAACAGAAGTGGGGAACAGCAGTGAGCTTGGTAACTAGGGCAAAGTGTGATTAACAAGAGAATGCACTAAAATCGAGGATTCAGTCTCTGAACAGAAAATACATCCCAGAACATACTTTTCATAGAGTATGGTATGTCATAGGCAAGTGGTTGCCGGGAATTAAAGGAGCCATTTGAAGCTAAAGATGTTCATATATAGAGGATGATTTAAAAATCTCAGAAATATGATCCTTCCACATATGTCTTTGGAGAGCAATTCAGGTGGAACTAATTCTTATTCCTTATCTTGGTTTTTAAAGGTTAAATAATTAACAAAAAAATTAATAAACAAATAAGCCTTAAATTAAATACTTAAAATATTTCCAGCACTATCCTATGACAAGGGAATATACAGAAGACACAGTTCTTGGCCTCAAGAAGCCCAGACACCTCTGAAAGAAACTGAAAACACAAAATTTCAGTACATTGGGAAAAACAGGGCTATATTAGAGGGTATAAATTTGATTTCCTTGTTCTAATGTATATTTTAGGGAGATCACAATGGAGAATACTCTGAAAGGGAAAATGTAGGAGAAAATTATCAGAGACTATTTTAGTACTCCAGGTTGGAGGAGGTGATGGTGGCCTATGCTAAGTCAATGACTGTGGGGATAGAAGTGGAAAGGAAATAGATAAAAAGTAGGAGTATTTGGGGAGAAAATAGTAAAGGCTTCAATTTTGAACTTTTTGTGTCTGAGATGTTTGCGATATATCAAATCAGAGATGTCAAACAGGCACTTGAAGATGTGACTCTAGAACTCAGAAGGCAGGCATGATATATGAACTAAGGAGTTGTCATCATAAAGTTGGCATATAAATAAATGAGAATAGATAAGTCCACCAAAAAAAACATGTCACAAGAGAAAACCTGAGGGCAAAGATTGAGATTTGATGGGTAATAGCAAAAGTATGGACAAATAAAAGGAAAGTACCAGCTGTGATATTAATAGCAAATAAAATGTAATGAAGGATAAAATTATTAAATGAGAGGGCCATATATATTGATATGTTCAACTCACAAGAAACATGCAACTGTCTTGAATCTTTACATGTAAACTTTAGTTCAAAATATATGAGAAAATTTAAAATAATCATAATAGAGAATTTAGCTAGTGATTTTTAATTTTTGTAAGATCAAGTAGGCACAAAAAAACCTATGATTCCTATAAAAGAGATTACATCTCTGTTTCCAAATCATATGAAATATTTAAAATGTATAATATAGAAATAGCACAGGACACATTCTTGGGAAATACAACTAGAGATCAACTGCAAAAATATTTAATTCCAATATCTAAATGCCATCAAAGATTTTCTCTGGGTAGTGGAATAAAGATAATTTTAAAAACATTTTTAAAATCTATAATCTACCCATTTTCTAGCTTTTCTGCAATGAATATGAATTACTTGTATAAGTTAAATATAACTATAATTTCTTAAAGAAAGAAAACCTCAAAAGATTTTAATATCAGCACTGCATTTTCTGCATTCTTTCTGGATGGACCCCCGCCATTGCCCTCCACTCTACGTTAAGAGCTTATTTTTAGGTCTCCTGCAGTCCCTTCCACATCCATCCTTGATAACTCCAATTTTCTAATGGGAGTTATAATTCTAGTCCTGAAGAGCATCGCCACGTCTGCTACTTCCCCCACTTGTTCCTCACACGTCTGATTTGTTTGCAGAGGGGATTTGAAATCTTTGCCTGCACATAAATTACTTCAAATGCATCCACATGGTAAATACAGGTGGCTATCTACTGTTAGGCTCTGGGTTTCTGAGTGATGATTCTGGTGGTGATGTGGGTGGGAAGGGTTAATTATACCATGTCCCTGTTACCTTATTTTCTTATTTTCTTTGTTCAGGAAGTCTTACCTCTGTTTCATGAAGCAAAGTGAATCTAGAAGTCTGTCACACATCTATTCCTCCCTACTAAAAAAAAAAAAAATCTATGTCTTATAATCAGATAAAGTTCCGTTCATTTTCTAGCACTTAGATTATATTTTGTCAGTCTTCATTTGTGACTTTTAAAAATCTTGCTCTGTGCCTTCTTTATATTATAATGAGAAACTGTGACAGGCTCTTTAAGTGATTTCATTTAGACGTAATAAGTCTTTCTTTAACCATGAAGAATTTATACATGTGTAGTGTGCAGCAAAGGGCATTTTAGAAGAGGTACAAATAATAAATGTTTGGTGCATTAGAGACTGTGGGGTGTCCAGATAACTATGAGATATAAGATATGGCTTATGAAATAATATGAACATTGATAAATGGGGGAAGATGAAGCTGGAGGTAGGCAGGGAACCACCTGCTGATACATTGCAAATTTGTGAAAGCATATTTCCCACTTGCTAATTGAACACATTTTAAGAAGATCATTGAATACACTGAAAGGGAAAATGAAAGAGGAAATTAATCTGATACTATTTTAGTATTCCAGGTTGGGGGTGATGGTGGCCTCTGCTAAGACAATGATCATGGGGTAGAGAGATATAAATATATTTATTACTCATTTTTTAGACATAATCAGTAAGACTTACTGGTGAATTGCATGTGGAAAGTGAGTGAAAGTATGCTTAGTATATTTTGTTTGTCCATTCAAATTGCTCTAAGAAGCAGAAGTGCCATTCATGCACCATTGGAGAACCATAACCAGTTATTCTGTAATTTCAGCCAGGAGAGTAATAGGATAGATCTACCTAATTTAAAAATTGATTGGATGCTCTGCTTTAGGTATACTAGTATCTACCCAAACAATTTGGAGGAGGTGGGATCCTCCTAGATTCCATTGTCTTGATCTGGTCTGTGAATTATTGTAGCTAAATGAAGCTTCTGAGAGTAGATAGTAATATACTGTATACTACTGTGAAGTCTGCATATGGCGAGCTTGATCCTGGAATATGGAGCTTTATGAGAAATAGGCATTTGTACAATGACACAAGCACTGAGCTACTTCACTTCAGAATACATCATACTGAGTGCAAGGACTAACATAGGATTCACCCATTGCCACTGCCACTTGCTTTAGGCTGGTATCTTGAGGCACAAGAATTGGCTTCTTAACTTCTGCATTGGATCTCAACCCACCCTAGCTCCATGGCACATCAATTGTACTTTCCCCATTTATTCATTATCTAAAAATTCATTCTATAACATTTTCTGATGCTTTACTATGTTTTGTACACTGCATACGCTCAGCCCTTCAAAGAAGGCCTCGTTTGATAATACAATCACTGTGCTTAAGAGCAACCCAAGTTAAGCCAAGTAAGCAAAGTTATTAAATGACTCAGACTCATGCTTCAATAAATGTCATCTGAACTGGAATAAAAGGAAATGTGGTTACAATAGCACTCTCAAGATCACAGACCTCTTATCAAACTGTCTAAAGAGACTCTAAAGAGACTTTAATAAATAAAACATTTCACAGCTAAGACTATGCAAGCACTTTTTCAAATTGATGTTTTAAGGAAACTCTTCACTTCCTAACTATATAACACATTAAATAAACAGACCCACTATATTTTTATCATCATAAAGGTTGCTTTAGATAGGAGGACCATACTATAACTTCATATATTTCCGTAACTCAAATGTTCTTTAAAGACCTTTTTCAAATACTAATTCATAAATCTCCTAAATATGACCTTAAATATCTTAGCCTCACATTATCGGTCAGGTGATTTGATAAAAAGTTTATAACAGGTACCACTAACTTTGAACTCACTACACTATACTATAAAATTTAATAAATTTAATTATGATTCCACGGATGATTTTATGACCTCTTGAGCTATCAATATCTGTATCTATTTTACCTCTTTTGGCTGCCAGCACTGTTGCTTTACCTTTCTATATTCCAGATCCAACTGATTTGTTTTTAAACAACACTTCTCGATGCTAGTAACATTATAGAAGGTAACACCATTTCGAAATCTAGAGGTCTGCATAAAAGATATTTTAGAGCTTTCTGAGATGCAGTTTCTGAAGAGATCTTATTGTAACTTTTTAAAGTATTGGTTTTGGATACACACTACCCAGGTGTTAGAAGTAAAACCGACATCTATCTTAGATGTCTGACTCTAGGTCATGCCCTTACCTAAATACTGCCACTTACTAGCTGACCTACTTTGTGCTAATTATTAGCACCTTGAAGTTTCCATCTCCCCATGTATAAAATGGAGATAAAATAGTACAACTTCAGGTTTGTGGCATGGATTGAAGAGGATAAATCAACTAAAGCACTTACCAGACTGCCTGGCACATAATGTTTAACAAATGTTAGCTATTAAAATGGCATAGACATCTGATAAATAATAAATATTAGTTTAATCATGAATCTTTGGTAATGTGACTCCATAAAGCACTTGCTTGGAATTAATATTGTCCAAATCATAAACCTCAAAATGACCTACTGAAAACCAATGTAGTTAACTTTGTTACTAAACAGAGAAATATTCCTACATGAGCTGAAAATAATTTTATCTTGAGGAGAGAAAACATGCGATTTTTGGATCCATCCTAGTCTTAGACTTTTTTTTTACCTTAATTAAATTTAGTTTAATTCAACAAATATGTGCTTCCATGTTCTGTAGACACACAAGGATAGATAAGACATGTCCCTGTCCTTAAAGACTTTTACAACTCACTGCCATACAGACATAGATATGTGTCTTTATATAGTGGAAATGTAAACAAAGGGAGCAAGGAACACAGGGTGGGATTATTCACTCAGAATAAGGAGTAAAAAGAGGTGGGATTTCTGAAATAGATGACATTAGGCTGGACCACAGGTGAAAAAGTAAAGAAGGCAGAAATAGAGAGGGAGGGACATGTCTTTCTAACTGGAAAATGCATAGGGCTCAAAGGCAGAGAGGAGGACAGGAAAATTCAAGATCACTAACACATTTACATCAATTTGTAATCCATATAATTATAAAGTGTGCATTTAATGTCAATGCCTTGATTTAAGAATAGATGCTGGCAAACTGAGGCACATTTTCCTGAATACGTTTTGTCTTTATTATTTTCAAATTTGCTGAACAGAAGTTCAAAATACCGTTTTACTACAGAGCTTATGCTTTTCAAAATTATTTATTATCTGACAATGATAAATGATTTTCTAGCCTTTTGAAATATTATTTCAGACACAAATTAGATGTTTCAAATCCACAAGCATCAAAGTACATACTCTCTCTTTTCCTACTTCAAATTCCCAGTGGGAACTGTGGCTATTTCCTATTTTGTGGCTTAGTGCCAAAAGCAATTTTATTATTTAAATGAAATTAACACATTTTCATTTTTAACTAAGGGCAATTTACTTCCTGCTGGTCATTTACAGTTTCCTTTCTTAATGATGGACTTAGAAAAAGTGAAAGATTGCCTAAGGCTGCTGCTCAGCAGGTCATTAACAGATTGTAAATGAGAAGGACTTTTAAACTATCACTTGAATCATAAGCCTGGGCGTGCATGTGTAAGGCTTAAACTTGTGTATTTGTTTATTTTCTTTTGTTCAATGCTTTATTGCAAACTAAATTATGTTTAATTATTACCCTTATCAAGACAAAGGATAGCTATTTGCACCCCCAAAAGCCCACTCCCCATCTTGGCCTATCAAACCACCTACCCACTTCCTTCACAAGGTAAGCAGTATCCTGACTTTTATGGTGCTTCCTGGGTTTTCCTTATAAGGCAAGTTTATTTTTTAGACACCAAGTAAGCATGTGTCTAAACACTATAGTTGGCTTTTGCCTTTTTGGAGCATTCAATATACAGAATCACTCAGTATTTACCATTTTGTTCTGGCTTCTTTTGTTCAACACTGGGTTTATGAGATTCATCCATGTATTGCACAATAGCAGTATCATTTATTCATTTTTATTGCTGAGTAGCAGTCCATTTGAGAATAATTCCATAATTTGTTTACCCATTTTAATGTTGATGGACAATTCAATGTATGCCTGTGATGCATGTTACTGCTATTGGACCTTCTTTTACCCATCTCTTGTTGTATATGTGCATGGATTGCTGTTGGTTACATATCTAGGTGTATCATTTTGGCTCATAGAACATATGCAGCTTCAAATATAGTAGACAGTGATTAAGCTATTCTTTCATAACAGCAGTTTTTGTGAGTTCCCAGTGTTCTACTTCCTCACCAACATTTGATATTCCTCAGACTTTTTAACTGTATCTATTCCAATGGCTGTTGTAATGGTATCTCATTGCTGTATTAACTTTTCTTTTCCTGCTTGTTAATGAGGTACAGCTTCTTTTTATGTTTACTGACAATTTGGATAGCCTTGTTTGTGAAACACTCATTATGTTTCTAATCCTTTTTCTGCAGTTTGTTGTTGTCTTAATTTGTTTTATATTTTGGATACATGTGTTATAAATAGATTTTCTTCATGTCTTGCCTTATTTTTCCATTCTTTCAGTAGATTCTTTTAAAGAAATGTTCTTAATTTCAATGTAGTACAATTTACCTAATTGGACTTCCTTTTTTGGTAAGAGTTTTCTGGATCCTTGTTAAAAAATCTTTTTATACCTACAGGTCATAAAAATTATTTTGTAGAATCTTTGTAGCATTGCCTTTTGCATTTAGATCAACTTTCCATTGTCCCACCTTATTTAATTTTGGGTTTTATATCTAGCAAGGATCAAGTTTTGATTTTATTTTTTCATATAGATAGCCAATTATCCCACACTATGTATTGACAAAGGTGTTCTTGTCCCACTGGTCTGCAGTAATCAACTTGCCATAAATTAGGGGTTCAAAAGTGTGCAGGTCTGTTTCAGAGCTCTCTGTTCTGCTACATTCAACTAATTTGTCAATCAGACATCATTACACCTTGTTCTTCTTCAAGAGTATCTTGTCTATATTTGGTCCTTTGAGTATCCATATATGTTTTGGAATTGGCTTTTCAAGTTATACACATACTTACACATAAAATCTGTAGAGCTTTTTATTGAGATTGCATTACTGAATAGATAAATCAGTTTATGAATCCCAACATCCTTATATAACTTTCCAGTTCACATACATGGACTCTTTCTTCATCTACTTATCCTTTTTACATTTATTTTAGTAATGCTCCACTGTTTTCTAAGAGGTGTTTTATATATCATTTATTTTATTTATTCATATATATTTGTTTTAGGGGTAGTAAATTTCAATGGTACATTCATATTTATATTTTTCTGAAGTCACTTATTAATCCTATACATTGGCCTTTATTTTATTTCAATTATTTTATAAGCATAATCATTTCTTCTGAAAATAATGACTTATTTCTTGCATGAAAATTCTTATAAAATTTATTTCTATATCTTTCATTCCTACTATGGCAAGAAGTAAACACTTGAAAAGAATTTGGAATGGCAGTCATCTTTGTCTCATTTCAGAATGAAAGCAAAGTTTTTCATTTTATTCTACTGAGTTATTTAGCCTGAATGGATAGTGAAATTCATATAATGCTTTTCTCTTCATATATTGATAAAATCTGTTTGTTTTTTCTTTATTTCACTAAAATGTGAATGACTTTGGTTTTTAGAAAATATTAAAATAATACTGTATTCCTAGAATCAACCCAGCTTTTTCATGATATTTTATCCTTATCACAAACTGGTACATTTTATTACCTAGTATTATTTTTCTTTAGGGTTTCTGCATCCAGTTATTTCATGAGATTAGCCTGTAATTGTTCTTTATTATACTATTCTTTTTAGTTTTCAGTACATAGGTAATGAAGAGCTTGAAAATATAAAAGAGGACTGTTCTGCTTTGAAATAATTTTCTAGAAGAGTTTGTGTAAGACTAATTTAATTCTTTCCTTAAATATCTGGTAGAATTCATTGGTGAATCCATTTGGTCCTGATATTTTCTTTGTGACAAAGATCATAATTGCAGAATTTACTTTTTAAAAATAATTATAAGAGGTTGGGCAAGATGGCGGCATAGAGAGGAGTGAAAGCTAAGTAGTCCCCCTGGAACAACTACAAAAAACCAGAAACAACGAGCAAATAATCCAGAATAACTGCGGGGGGACAAACGAGACCATCCACTCATCACACACCAACCTGAACTGGGAGGAATGCCCAAGAACACAGCATAAAATCTGTAAGTAAAACCTGCAGATCCAAGTCGTGAGAGACCCTCCCTCATAGCCCGAGCTGCAAAGCCTTGTGGTGCCAGAGAGAAGCTCTCTCCCAGCAAGCGAATACAGCTCAGCTGAGCTCCAACTGGGGTTTTAAGTAGCGAGTGTGAACTGCTCACTACAGGTACACATCCCCAAAAAACAGACACAGGCTCTGGGTGATGACTGACCTTGGAGAGCAGGAGGGTCGCCTTGGACTGGGTCTGAAGGGGACTATCTGTTTCTTTTTTGGCTCAGTGGAGAAAGCCCCAGTCATATTCAGTTTCCAGGGCTGTGACTCGGGGAAGGGTGGAGACAGCACAAGCAGAGAGCGAGACCACTGAAATGCTAATGACCTGCACCTGGGGGGTCTGTCTTCTCTAGGAGGAAAGGGGTGGGGCCCTTTCCATTCAGAACCAGACCCCAGAGCCTGGGGGGAACAGGGCCATACCTCCTCACACCAGTCAAGAATTATAGGCTAACAGGCATCACCTGCTGGGCAGAAAAGCACAGTGACCTGAGGCATCAAAGGGTGGAGCAATTTTCTAAGACACACCTGCAGGGAAACCAGATACTGAATATTTCTTCCCTCTTGGACCTGAGCCTGTTCTGGTCTGGGAAAACCTGATTTGGATAACCAAGGAAACCATGCCTAGACAACAGAAAATTACAACCTACACTAAGGAAAGCAAAGTTATGGCCCAGTCAAAGGAACAAATGTACACTTCAACTGAGATGCAGGAATTTAAACAACTAATGCTAAATCAATTCAAAAAGTTTAGAGAAGATATTACAAAAGAGATAGAGGCTGTAAAGGAAACACTGGGCATATATAACGCAGAAATTGGAAGTTCAAAAAAACAACTAGTAGAATCTATGGAAATGAAAGGCACAACACAAGAGATGAAAGACACAATGGAAGCATACAACAGCAGATCTCAAGAGGCATAAGAAAACACTCAGGAACTGGAGAACAAAACACCTGAAAGCCTACACACAAAGGAGCACATGGAGAAAAGAATGAAAAAATAGGAGCAACGTCTCCAAGAACTTAAGGATGAAACAAAGTACAATAATGTACATATCATTGGTGTCCCAGAAGGAGAAGAGAAGGGAAAAGGGGAAGAAGCAATAATAGAGGAAATAATCAACGAAAATTTCCCATCTCTTATGAAAGACATAAAATTACAGATCCAAGAAGCATAGCATACTCTGAACAGAAGAGATATGAATAGGCCTACGCCAAGACACTTAATAATCAGATTATCAAATGTTAAAGACAAAGAGAGAATCCTGAAAGCAGCAAGAGAAAAGCGATCCATCACATACAAAGGAAGCTTCATAAGACTATGTGCGGATCTCTCAGCAGAAACCCTGGAGGCAAGAAGGAAGTGGTGTGGTATATTTAAGATGCTGAAAGAGAAAAACCACCAACCAAGAATCCTATATCCAGCAAAGCTGTCCTTCAAATATGAGGGAGAGCTCAAAATATTTTCTGACAGACAATGAGAGACTTTGTGAACAAGACACCCACCTTACAGGAAATACTAAAGGGAGCACTACAGGGTGATAGAAGACAGGAGTGCATGGTTTGGAACACAATTTTGGGAGATAGTAGCACAACAATGTAAGTACACTGAACAAAGATAACTATGAATACGGTTGAGAGAGGAAGGTGGGGAGCATGTGAGACACCACAAGAAAGGAGGAAAGATAAAGACTGGGACTGTGTAACTTGGTGAAATCTAGAGTATTTAACAATTGTGATAAAATGTACAAATATGTTCTTTTACGAGGGAGAACAAGCAAATGTCAACCTTGCAAGGTGTTAAAAATTGGGAGGCATTGGGAGAGGGATGCAATCAACATAAACTAGAGACTGTAGCTAATAGATTCATTGTATTACGCTTCCTTTAATGTAACAAAGGTGATATACCAAGGTAAATGCAGATAGGAGGAGGGATAGGGGAGACAGACACTTGACATTGGTGGTATTATCTGAATCTTTACTCTACTTTGATTTATGGTTATTTTTCCTTTTGCTGCTTCCTAGCTGTCATTTTTTTTTTCCCCTTTCTTTTGCCTCTCTACCTTCTTTGAGTCTCCCTCCTGCCTTGTGGAAGAAATGTAGATGCCCTTATATAGATAGTGGTCAAGGTGGTGAATGCATAAATATATGACCATACAGAGAACCATCAGTTATTTACTGAGGATGGAATGTATGGTGAGTGAACAAAACCATATTAAAAAAAAAATGGGTTGATGACAAAACCTCGAGGGCAATATACTGAGTGAAATAAGCCAGACTCATAAGGACAATTATTGCAGGGTCTCACTGATAGGAACTAATTATAATATGTAAATTCATAGACATGAAATATAAGGTACCAAGATACAGGATGAGGCTTAAGAATGGGGAGTGGTTGCTTAGTATGAGCAGAATGTTCAACTAGGATGAACTTAAATGTTTGGAAATGAACAGGGGTGTTGGTAGCAAGATGTGAGAATAACTAACAGTGCTGAATGGTGTGTGAATGAGGTGGAAAGGGGAAGCTCAGAGTCATATATGTCACCACAAGGAAAGTTGGAGGTCAAAAGATGGGAATGTATAAAACTGAATCCTATGGTGGGCAATGTCCATGATCAACTGTACAAATACTAGAAATCGCTTCCATGAACCAGAACAAATGTATGACAATACAACTAGAAGTTAATAATAGAGGGGAATATAGGGAAGAAATATACACCTATTGCAAACTATATACTACAGTTAGTAGTCTTTCAACATTTTTTCATAAACAGTAACAAATGTACTATACCATTACTACAAGTCAACAATTGAGGGGGGTTGGTTAGGGATAGGGGGAGATTAGAGTTTCCTTTTCTTTTTTTCTTTTTTCATCTTTCACTTTATTTCTTGTCTGGAGTAATGAAAAGTTTCTAAAAATTGAACAAAAATTAAGTGTGATGATGGATGCACAGCTGTATGAGGGTACCCAGGGGCACGTGATTGTACACTTCGGATCTTTGGATAATTGTATGGTTTCTGAACAATCTCAATAAAAATGAAAAAAAATAATTATAAGATTGTTCAGATTTTCTGTTTCCTCTTATGACAGTTTTGCTAACCTTTATTATTCAAGGAGTGTGCACATTTTATTTAAATTTTCAATTTTGTTGTCAGAAGGTTGTTTATAATAGCCTTGTATTATTTTCTGTCTTATAGACCTGTAGTGATATTCTCTTTTTCATTCCTGCTGTTAGTTATTTGTGTCTTAACTCTTTATGTTTTATTCAATTCTACCAAGGATTTGATCAATTTTCTTTTATAAAACCCACTTTTCTTTTTATTGATGCTTCCTAATGTCTGTCTTTTAATTCATAAATTTAGGCTTTTACTTTTTTGTATTTCCTTCCTTCTAGTCTACATGGGTTTAATGCTATTTTTTTCGCTTAGTCCATAAATACTTAAATAACTGATTTTCATCCTTTCTTATTTGTTAATACATTTATTTATGGTTACAAATCTTCCTCAAAGCCTGACTTTACCTATACTCACAGTTTGATATAAACATTTTTTAATAATTCAGTTCAAATATTTCACAATTTTTTATCATAATTTTTAAACCATAAATTATATAAAGGTAAACTACTGAATTACTAAGATAAGTGGAGATTTTCTAGTTACCTTGTATTTATTCAATTGTAGCTTATTTGCATTGTGCTTTCAAGTCTTTTATTTACTAAGTCCAGCATATGGGCAATTTAAGCAAAACATTCCATATGTATTTGAAAAGAATGATTGTTGTAGTGTTTCATATATTTCCATTTGTTCAAATGTCCTCATCATGTTGTCCAACTCTTCCAAACTGTTACTGATATTTAGTCATCTTATTCTATATGTGCAATTTACAGGTTGTTTCAAATGTTCAATGCACTTGTGTTTATTATTGTGCGAAAATTAGAAAAAATCCAATGTCTATGAACAGGAGAATGGTAAATGTATACAATGGATAATTAAAAAAGGATAAACTAAAATGTAGACAGATCTCCAAAATATAATGAACAAAAAAATTCTAAGTTGTAGAAGGGTAAAGACAATATGATGTAATTTTGTAGAGTTTAAAAGTATCAATTACACAACTCTAGGATGTTATTAGATGTAAATATGTGATTAAAGTATAAAAACATACATGGGATTGATAAACACCGGTTGCATGAGGCTTTGGTGGGGATGGTTACCTCTGGGTGGGGAAGAAAAGAAGTGAGGCTGGAGAGAAGACCCTAAATATATCTGAAATGTTTTGTTTATTTTTGTGTTAAAAAAAGATGGCAGCAAATATTGCATAAAACTGGATGGTGGATATGGGGTTTTGGCATATTTTTCTCTTTTTTCAAGTCTACATGTGACATATTTAAAAATAAAATAAGTTAAATAGTGAGAAACAAATATAAAACATTTAAAAATGAGAGCTTCATTGTAGTTGAGACTTAATTAAATAATATACGTAAAGCACCTAACAGAGCACCACTTAATGGTTAACAATAATATTGTTGTTTTCATATGAATCTATATGATAATGAGGAGCAGTAAACTAACATACAAAAATTTTTACATTTCCCCTAAACTCCTAATGATATCTAATTAACTATATGAACGATTTATGTAAAATCATTGCATAAAGTATTCAATGCTCTGTTGTTGAATCAATGGACTTTTACTTAATCTAGTATTAATAAGGGCTTTTCTCTTGGAAGCTAAGGGACTAAATGAAACCTGCATAATTAATAAAATTACTGGATTATATATTTGACAAGCCCATGGGAAATTTGGTCTTCAAAGACAGCTTGGTCCAAGATTTCAAATGGCATCAGGAATTGATACTATCCACCTCCTGGCTCTGTTTTCCTCTGGCAGAAAGGTGGTTACAGGAGGCACCAAACTTACGTGTTTACTGATTAGCAACACCAGCAGAAATAGAGTGTCTTTCTCAATGCTTCAGGCAATAGAGTTCGAGTGGGCTGCCATTCACCTAACTTTAGTAGAATACCCAGTTGATCATGAGTTGACTGGTCATCTTGGGTGACATGCACACCAAAGCTGAATGCCAGAGAGGAAAAAGTTCCACAAAAGGAAAAAAAACTAGACACTAGCACCAAAAGAAGATGGTATTGGTGTTGGACAGGGAGAGATAATAGCCTCTTTAGCATCCAAATTCTTTAATTTTACAAATGTGCATTTGATTCAGTTAGCAATAGAAGTGTATTCAAGAAAGGAATATAGTATATTGATATTTCCCTTTTATGATTCAATATACACTACTTTGCTTTCCAGTATTTCCTGTGGAAGTTTCCAACCATCCCACACTTCCAAAAAACTGCATGATCATTTACTTACCATGAGCTAACAGGCTGCATATAAATAATTTTTGGTGTTATAAATTGATTGATTCCTGTTTTAATATAGGAGTTTTTATATTTACTGATACAATATCTCTGGTAATGTGAATTTAAAGATTTTGAATGCAGTTTTTAAAAACAACAATAATTCAATAATAAATACCTCTTCATTCAATGATTAAACTAATAGCTAATAACAAAAAATTTTACAATCCATATACTAAAAAGAATTTTACCTTTGAAAAGTTTGCATATTTTCTTACTATGTATCTATTCAAGTATTTTCTTACAATCTGTGTCAAAATATTGAAAAATGTGTAACAGATGCATCATTGTAACTTCTTTAAATAAAAAACAAATTCATTTAAATCACATCTAACTTTTTTACGATGCAATTGTGAATTAGGTCCTTCTTTTATTGGCAATTAGAGTATGGAACAGATGGTCTAGACCTTGGCAAAAAGGGATTATCTCTCCAAGCTAACATGTTGTCATATTCACAAAATAAGGATCTATCCCCTTGATCAAGAGTCTTTTGCAAAGTTTACAAAATAAGAATTGTACTTCACCATTGAAGACATGGGATTTCACAAGCAGAGAACAGTTTCCTGATGCAATGAGTCTTTTGCACATACTGTTACTTGCCATTCATCAAAGAAGAATTTCATTAAGTCTTTTACATGATCATTTGGAAAAATGTCTCCATTGTTGTCAGCTGGCTATTGAAATTATCTACACAGTCATTCCAATCAATTAACAGTAAGCACAGGAAGAAATTCTGTTTCTCATCAGGTAGCTCCCTTAAACTACTCTTTGAGTTCTGCAGAGGGACCCCCATGAGCCCCATGGACTTTGGGGGCCACAAAGCTCCCCAGGGGCTAGAACACCTAACCCTGCCTGTGGCATTGACTCTGTTCCAGATGTAAAAAGTAACAGATGACCCAGGGAAGTCAGAGGCACAATGTCAGCTCTCAGCACAGCCCCCCGCCTCCTCTCCTCCAGTCATGGGTGCTTGAAGTAATGTCTCCAGATGGGATGCAAGAAACAACCAGTTAAAAGATCAAAGGGGACAATCTGCCTCTGTCACCAGGTCTCCTAATTCTTAGAACTGACCCCACATATCTCATACACCAGAATTTCCCCTACCCTTATTACCCCACCACTCCAATGGCCATGCCATGTTCCCTGAATATTAGAAGATCAAATGACCATAACCCCGTGGCTATCAAAGTTTCTCTAATGTACAGAGAGAGAGAAAGAGACAGTAAGTGTGGTGAAAAGGTATGAATGAATGGAGTAGATATGTATAGATACAGGTTGATGAGCAAGTATATGGGTATTGTGACAGTTTGGATGTTTTATGTCCCCCAAAACTCCATGTTCTTTGATGCAATTTTGTGGGGGCAGGTGTATTAGTGTTGCTTAGGTTGGAATCTTTGATTGAGTGTTTCCATGGAGATGTGACTCAAATCAACTGGGTGAGACCTCTGACTGGATAATTTCCATGGAGGTGTTAACCCCCACCATTCAAGGTGGGTCTTTATTAAATCACTGGAGTCCTATAAAGAGAGTTCACAGACAGAAGTTGCTGAGAGCAACTGAGAGTGACATTTTGAAGAGGAGCTGCAACTAAGAGAGGACGAAACACCCCAAGAGCAACATTTTGGAGGATACCATTTTGAAACACAACCTGGGAGCAAGCAGACTCCATTCATGTGCCTTCCCAGCTAACAGAGGTTTTCTGGATGCCAATGGCTTTTCTCCAGTGAAGGTACCCTATTGTAGATGCCTTACCTTGGACACTTTATGGCCTTAAGACTCTGTGTAATCAAATAAACTCCCTTTATAAAAGCTAATCCATTTCTGGTGTTTTGCATTCTGGCAGAATTAGCAAACTGAAACAGTATCAAATGGAGAGGCTAAATATATTTTAGTTGACACATTCAGGGCTGGCAGTTTCACTGAAGCAAAAAAGCAATGAGTAATCCCTCAACTTCCATACTCACAGCAGCTAAAAACATGCATCTAGAGAACTGCCAGGGAAGCTAAAAGTTCCAGTCTTTCAGAGATGTACATATTAAGCAATAATGACCCTGAGTATAATATTTGCTTTTTCTTGGATAATTGTTGCCTTACTGTAATCGTTCATCTGTCATCTGAGAAGAGTGTTATTACTCTTTTGTGCATCCAAATTATATTGTAGATTCAATGTATTTAAAACCGTGTATTGATAATTGAAAAGTTTCCTTCAAATGTCAAGGTTAAGGCGGTAGCTAGCTAGTGTTAGTCAATTTGATATCACCCAACTTCTCATCAAATTACCTACAGAAATAAATAAAAAAACTCAAAATTGTACAGGGAGAATTAGAGATATTAATCAACAATCTGCCAGGTATCAGGAGGAATTCCCACTAAGAAGTGTAAATTAAATTCTATAGAAAGTGGAAAATTAATGGGTTTTTTATCCAGTCTTAGTGAGCACTCCTACTTTAGAGACCTAGAATATTTAAGGGAGAGAAGCCATACCCCTAATGCATGAAAAAGTTATGCAGAGATTATTAGGGCAATTTCTCTTCATCTCAATTGCATCATTAAAATATCTCTGTGTTTGGGCCCAGACCAAGTTCGTGAAGAGAAGGAACCAGTGCTGCCATGAGACCTAAAAAACATGCCAGGCACAGAAGCAGACAAAGATTTATTAGGACTTATGAACAGGAGAGAGTCTCTGGTGGCAGCGGTCTGGAGGGGCAGCACCCTGCAGAGGGTCAGGAGTGCACAGGGCAATATGCAAATGATTTTAGAACAAAAGGCATTCCATGTAGTATGAGGACATCAGACCTCTAGTGTAATCATAAAAGGGGCTTAAGACCTGATGTTTTACCAAGTTTAATATTGAAGACTAAGATATGGTCAGTGCCTTTTTATATCCATGATTACATTCTTCTTTCTCAGGGAGATTGCTTTTTTTATTGATCTTTGTCCTGGTTAAGCAGGCTGTTGTGTGCTTGGGGTTTCATTCCTGTTAGGAGGGGGCCTGGGCCCTGGGCCACCACACTCTGTTTTACAGATATTTGGGACATTACAATTCTCAAAAGTATATTGTTATTTTGGTTTGAACTGGGCAGTTATTGGTCTCTTGAGCCACTTGAAATGAAGCAGATAGTTGAAAAATGAGGGAACAATCTTGGAAACAGTGAATGGTAGGTGTTCTATTCTACATTTAATATTTCTAGCACACTAAAATCTATAGACTTTGGGAGTGCCTCTATTTCTAAACAGGTTAAGTTCCAAAAGTTCTTCATAAGTCTGTTTGTTGGTAATTTCAAAGTTCCAAAAGACTTTTATTAGTAAATTTATTAAAATTCCAAGGTAAAATAATTGCCAATGCTATTTGTTGAGGTGGAAGAGTTGACAACTTTTGCTTTAGCACCTGACCTTTATAGCATTTATGAGTATTTGGAAGTTGATGAATAAAGAGAACTTTGAATTAATCTGAAATAAATTATTCCATAATTAACCAGGTTATCAAGCAGAGAAAACAGGGACTCTTTTCTTAGTTTAGTAAAAACACATTAGATAGATGGCTACTTGACATCATAATTTTTTGAGGGTATTTTCATATCATGAAACAATGCAACCTAAGTCTAATAGAAGAATATGAACAGCAACTGATCATTAATAAGAAAAAATAAGAGAAAAATCACCCAGGACTTTACAGAATGGTGTCCACTCAATGAAGAGTTCATGAAAAACAATTATGTAGGGTCATCATATAGACTTGGAAATGTAATAAACTATAACAGTTTTTTCAAGTTACAAATAAAAGGATATTTGATACAGATTTACTATAGGAAAGAGAATTAAATTTTAGAAATAAACTTGTGTTCTTCGAAAATTACAGAAATAATCAATGATATAAAATAAGAGTAAAACTGTTATGCAGTTACAAAAATAAACTTGCAGTGGCAAGAGACTGAAATAATAAGATGGTTTTAAAAGTAAGTATAGATTTTTATCAAATTAAAATACAAATCACAGAATTAAATTTCCTCCAGAAGCAATAATTCACAAAAGCAATAATGCAAACAATTTAATCATTAATGTAATAAACAACATTGAGACTTATTTCTGTTATAGACAGGAAAAACAAGGATAAAATTGAACTAGCCTCAAATTCCTCATGCAGATTAATAATGGAGTGAAGTTTTTAGAGTTTTGAGAAAACAGTATGTAACCCAATACTTATATATTCAGCTAGACAATAACTCAGTTATGAAGAAAATATACAAATACCCTCATATTTATAAACATGAAAGACCATTTTATAAGCTTGCCCTTTCTGAAAATGTAAGTAATTATGGAATACTGTAGGTGACCAAGGCATAAATAAAAGTGATTAACTCAAGAAATGTAATGTCAGGGAACAAAAAAAGGCAGATTTAATCCCCAGCCCCAGAATCCATTAAAGAAATATTGCTAAATAATTTTTAAAAACATTAAAAATACAAATGTCAAAATAATTTCTAAAATAAAAATATACAACATTAAAGGTGATATTGCTAATCTGGTTCTAACATTACAAATTACATAATGGAATAAGATAACTGGTATGGGAAAAATGAAGCAGAAGTAAAACTAAACTCATGATCTTATCTTACATAAGGGGTATGAAATAAACACCTTTTCATTCTTGATAATTATGCAATATATTTTTTTAACTTAAAGGTAATTACTAATAAAAAAAATAGAGACAATTATGTTTCTAAAATTTCTCAAATAAAGTTTATAAAGTATACTTCATATTAATGAGAAGAATAAAATTAGAAAACTTAAGGTAGATGATAGACAACCAAAACAGCACTTATGACAACCATTATATATAGATTATATTTCCTTATTAAAATACAAAGACTTTCTGACTGGATTAAGAATACAAAGAATTTCATGCTTTTTCCTAAGTGTTCAACCAAAAACTATATGAACCAAGAATAAAACAATAGAATATATAGATGCATACATATGTGTTTACACATATACCAGCCACATGTAGAATCATGTATTATATATATAATTATTTTTATATCCTATAGAAACTACAACTTTTCAAGTTCCTATTATATATTTTGTAAATATTATAATCTATCATGCTATTAATAGTAGTAATTTGCCCAGTGAAGAAATCATTAAGTCCATGTGTCCCAACAACAATAAAATAAAATTAGAGATTCTTCTTCAATATTTATCTATTTAAACAAATCAAAATATTTGATGTGGTAAATACCCAACATATGTTTACATGTAAACACATTAATGTCACGTGTTTATCTGCCCTCTCTCATACATATTAAAATTATATTTATAGGAGAAACTCCAATTTATCCAAAAGGATGTGTCCAAGAAAAAGACAACAGAGACTAACAGATTTTAACCACAGTTTGAAAAACTAAAATCAGAAAGGGTTCATTTTCTAGAATAACCAAAGAAGAACACCTCTGGATTCAAGGCCACCAGGAAAGTGGAGGGCAGTGAGACATAGGACTTAAGAAAGGAGATTCAATGAAAGTCAATTTTATAAGTGAAGGACTTTTCAGCCACCTTCTCTGCACCCTTCTAAAAAAGCATCAACCAGCCCTAATACGCCTGTTCTGACCCCCTCTAGTATTCTGAATACAACCCCTACTCCAGGTAAGATTGTAACTGAGAAGTTAGGATTTAAGGACTGATTATTATTTCTGAATTATTATATAGATATTCCTTTTTACTTCCTGCTATATTAGAGTAGACAAAGGGAAATACCTGAAATCTGAACTGTAATCTAGCTGCCTTGATTTTGGATAATGACGGCATGGCCTTTATCTTGTGCCCTTATGATTGTAAAAACCTTGTGACTAACCTTCACTTCTACCCATTTATCCAGTTTTTCAACTTTAAAGTCTTATGATCACTAAAGACAGCCCCTAATGTTTATTAATGAAGGGTCCTGGGTCAGTCCAGAACTAACCCACCCCAACTCCAATGTTATCTTGATAACCGAAGTTGGCTCTAACCAAAATGGGCCCACCTGATATGTGCACTAGCTTAGACTTTAACCTACAAGTCATCTATGCCTCATTATAATACTAAAAGTCATGCCCATCATCATATTAAGGCTGCTATTTTTTTACATATGTTCTGTGACTAACCATGTAATCAATCTGCACATGCTCAATAATTAGATCACTTCTACTTACATAATCTGGGGCCACTGTACTCAGCATCCTAAAATCTGCCCATCTTTTGATACTATATAACTATCAGAATTACTGCAGTTCAGGGAGACAGATTTTGGACTGATAGGCCATCTGTTCTCCTGCTTTGCGCCTAACAATAAAACTCTTTCTCTCTTTGAAACTCCGGTGTCTCAGGAATTTGTCATTTGAGTGCATCAGGCAAAAGAATCCACCACCTTGGTCTGGTAACAAGATGTCCCCATGTATTCTTCTATTTAGAGGAACACAGCAATTCCCTTGAACTGATCAAACTAAAGCATCACCAACATAAATGAAAGATTCAGTCAACTTGTAAAGCTTTACTCATAATTTTGAACAGATATCAAAGATAATCAGACATTTGAGGAAAGTTCCCAACATGAGATAAAGATAAAAACAAAACAAAACAAAATGGTGAGCGGATGATAAATTCAATACCTATGGGAAGTTATGAAAATAAATTATATTCACAATCAAAAAGAGAATATAATAAAGAGGGAAAATCAGAAAAAAGTTCATGAAATTAAAAGACAATTTTAAAAAGTTTAGTAAAAATGTTGAAAACAAAGTTGAGGACTCTACTAGGAAGCAGAACAAAAGAAATAAAAAAGATGGATGGTGGTGGGGGGTGGTGGAGGAAAGAGAATGAATCCATGATATTCAATATAAGATTATTTGAAATTTTAGGAAAGGGAAGAAAAATGGTGAGGCATAAATTATGGAATGTCAAAAACAACTCATTCTGCTTTCTGTTACAACATGTAAAGATCTTGGAAGTTTTCATTCCCATTCTTACATCAAGAAAAAGAATTCCCTGAAACTTAGTGACTTTTTTTGGACAGGGAAAACCACCTTACTCCCAACTCACTACCACCATACCCCCAAATCTGGAATGCCTCTTGCTGAGATCTGCTTACGTGAGGCAGAAGACACTGGAACCACAAACTGGTAGGAACATTTAAATAGTAATTTTCATGAATTGCTGGAGGCTGAGTGTGGACTAGTATGAGAATTCGAACCTCCTGGGCCATAGTGTTTGGGATGCTCCCACAATTTTATGGGCTTTGGCTCCAGGAAGTCCAACAAGTTCTAATAAATAATCATTTGAGAGGTTGGAGGATTCTAGGATTGAAGGTACCTTGGGGAAAAATATAACTGTATTACAAATGTATGAAACAACCTCACTGAAGGGAGGAGGATGGAGCTGACAAGTAATTTTGGAAATAAATGGAGTCGGCAAGACTAAAGGCAAAAGGAATTACACATAAATACTATACTCTAGTTGATAATTTTTTTTCCCATAGGGGTAATGCCAACAATTCTAAAACCAATAAACATATACATTCTGAATTGAACAATTATGGGAGTCAAGTTCCTCACCATTGGAGTGGAGGTTACAGACAAGGAAAAGGAGAAGCTAGACCAATCTATATGGTAACATTACAGTTAGTCAGCAGTATGAACTCCTATGTAGCTTAGTATAGACACAGATGGTTATTTATATAAATACATATATATATATATATACACACACACACACACACACACACAGGTTAGTAAACACACATATATTTCCTTGCCGTCAGTTGAGAAAGCCTAGAAGCAAGGACATCCCAGTAACAATGAACTCATCTAATGCAGAAGCAAGGACACTACAGTATCAATGAACTCATCTAATGCCTGGATCTTAGTTTCCAACACCATCCTCCAATAAAAGAACCAGGGTTCCTTAAAGAAACAGTTGATTCTAGGACCAGGGCAGGAAATATAAGAGATGAGTGTGAAGCATCTTGAGGTGCCAAAAAGTAAGGAAGTACTCAAAAACCTCTCAAGGATTAGGATATATCAAAGGTACAAAGAGCCAACTGGAAGAGTTCCAAAGGGAAAACCTGGAAAAATTAGTCTAATAAAATAAATAAAACTTTATTGGATTAAAACTCAGTATGAAGAAAAAACTTCCATCTAGAGGTGTGGGTTTTAGTTACTCCTCTGGGGCAGTTGGTAGATAGCCAGGAAATGCATGGACCAGACACTGCAGAGGAATTTGAGTTTGGACATACTTCATACAACACTCACAAATGCGTGGAGCAGCTGAGATCAGTGAAATCTGTAAGTTCTGATGGCCAGGAGGCCTGCGCTCCTCCCTTCCAGGCACAATCCTGAGAGAGGAGGGGCCATTGGTGCTGGGAACCAGAAGGGAACTGCAATTGCAGCACTCATTAACAAACACAGACTGCTGAACAAAAACTCCAACCATAGATAAACTGAGACCAGACACTGGAGAATTTGGGAGCAAATAGCCCAGCAGAAAGGAGATAGGGCTAGCAAAAACAGCAAAACAAACCAACAAAAAAAAAAACAAAACCAAAAAAACAAAAAAAAAAAACCCACAAAAATAAAAACAGAGACTTTTGGAGTTGGGGGTGAACATAATATGGAGAAGTGCCAGGCTCAAACAGAAACTGGCACATATGCAAACCCAGGGGGCCAGGGCCCTTCTATGAAAATCTGGTTTTTCTGGTTTCTTGATTGTTCCTTAATCACCTCCAAATCCTTATCTTTTTGCATTTCAATAACCCATCAGAACTGCAAAAACTGAATTAAAGGGATTTTCTTTAAATAGTCTGTACTGGGCTCTTCTTTTTCTTTTCTTTTTCTTTTTTTTCACCCCCCTTTTTTTTTAAAAAAAAAAAAAACTATTCTAAGAAGCTCATTACAGAAAGCCTCAAGGACTTGCAATTTGGGCCCAGGCAAGAGCAGAGCTAAGTTAGCTCTGAGAGACAAAGCAATAAGTCTAGTGGCGGAGAAAATTCACAAAAGACCATAACTTCCCAAGAAAAGGGGGGTGTGGCCCAGCTCCACATTTGGGGAACTCAGACCCCAGGGGCTGGAATTCAGAAACCAGTTTCAGTCAGCCATGCCCCTGACAGGGTCAGGGTGACCCAGAGAACTAAAGGCTCCATACGTCCTTACACTGGTGGGGGAGCTGTGGGTTGGCAAGCACCACCTGCTGGACAGCATAGGCAAAGCACTGAGTCTAAAGGCATCACAGGAGGGTCTCATTCTCAAGGAAACCCCAGACCCTCCTCCTGAAAGCTGGGCCTCTCTGGACTGGGAAAACCTGACTGGGGTTGACCATATCTGAGGAGTCCCTCATACAAAAATGCTACATAGAGGCAGGGCAAGAAACAGAAAAACAAGAGGTGAAAAACTCCAATCAACTAAATAGAATCTAAGTTAGAGGCCTAGAATAAGCTGAACTAAACACCAAAGGTTAGAGAACAAAGCCAACCAACAAGAAAACCCTAGGTAAAAGAGTGAAAATGAGTTCCAGAATAAACTAATCAAGAAAGTCAGAAATCTAGACAGCTCAAGATAATGAGTCATACTAGGACACATGAAAATATGGACCAGCCAAAGGAATAAACTAATAGTTCAACTGAGATACAGGAGTTGAGGCAACTAATGCTAAATCAATTTAACGAACTGAAGGAAGAGCTAATTAAGATGTTCAAACAAATCTCCTAAATCAATTCAAAAATCAATTCAAAAATCAAGTCAATGAGCTGAGGGAAGATATAGCAAACGAGATGAAGGATATAAGGAAGACACTGGATGATCATAAAGAAGAAGTCATAAACTTGTAAAAACAAATAGCAGAACTTATGGGAATAAGGGCATAATGGAGATGAAGAAGACAATGGAGGGATACAACAGTATATTTGAGCAGGCAAAAGAAAGGATCAGTGAATTGGAAGACCAGACATTTGAATTCCTACACACAAAAGAAAAGAGGTGAAAAGAATGGAAAAATAAGAGCAGGGTCTTAGGAAGCTGAATGACAATAGGAAGCACACAAATATATGTGTTATGGGTATCCCAGAGGGAGAAGAGAAGGGAAAAGGGGCAGAAAGAAGAAATAATCACTGAAAATTTCCAACTGTTATGAAAGACAGAAAATTAGAGATTCAAGAAGTACAGCACACCCCAAACAGAACAGACCCCAATAGGCCGACTCCAAGACACTTACTGACCAGATTGTCCAATGTTAAAGACAGAGAGAATCTGAAAGCAGCAAGAGAAAAACAATCCATCACATACAAAGGAAGTTCAATAAGACTATGTACAGATTTCTCTGTAGAAACCATGGAGGTGAGAAGACAGTGGTATGATAAATTTAAGATACTGAAAGAGAAGAACTGCCAACCAAGAATTCTGTATCTGGCAAAAGTGTCCTTCAAAAATGAGGGAGAGATTAAAATATTTTCAGACAAAAAGACACTGAGAGAGATTGTGACTAAGAGACCTGTGCTACAAGAAATCTAAAGGGGTGCTACAGGCTTATAGGAAAAACAGAAGAAAGAGATTTGGAGAAGGGTATAGAAATGAAAGGTAAAAGGAGAGAGAAGAAAAAATAGACATGACATATAAAATCCAAAAGACAAAATGGTAGAAGAAAGTACTGCCCTTACAGTAATAACACTAAATGTTAATGGATTAAACTCCCCAATAAAAAGAAACACAGACTGGCAGAATGGATTTAAAACAGGACCCATCTATAGGCTGTCTACAAGAAACTCACTTTAGACACAAGGACAAAAACAGGCTAAAAATGAAAGGTTGGAAAAAGATATTTCATGCAAGCAGCAACCAGAAAAAAGCAGGACTAGTTATATTAATAATGGACAAATTAGACTTCAAAAGTAGAACAATTAAAAGAGACAAAGAAGGACACTATATAAAAATAAAAGGGTCAATCCATCAAGAAAACATAACAATCATAAATATTTATGCACCAAACCAGAATGCCTCAAAATTCATGGGGCAAACACTGAGAACACTGAAAGGAGAAGTAGATAACTCTACAATAATAGTTTGACACTTCAATACACTGCTCTCATCAATGGATAGAACATCTAGACAGAGGATCAATAAGGAAACAGAGATGTTAAATTGTATGATAAATGAACTAGACTTGGCAGACATTTATAGAACACTACACCCTACAACAGCACGACACACATTTTTCTCAAGTGCTCATGGAACATTCTCTAGGATAGACCACAAGTTGGATCACAAAGCAAGTCTCAACCAGTTTAAAAATATTGGTATTATAAAACCCAGTATGAAAACAGAAATATTCATGAGTCCATGCTGATATAAATAAACGACAGAATAAATAAATAAATAAAGGAGAATAGACAAATCTACCATGCAAATAATTCCAAATAATTTATGTAAATAGTCTGGCCTGGAGGAGATGGAGAATGAATTCCCCACTTTTTAAGTATGGTCTACCTATATTGACCTTCCAAAAATACAGTAAGGAAACAGGAAAAAGGTTAACTTTACAATGTAGAAACCTGACAATACCTAGGTGATCAAGTTTATCATCAACAGTGATAAGTCATTTGGCAGTATGTACCCTTGATATGATGTGATGAAATGGCACTTCATCTTTGTGGTCTTCCTCCCCAAAACCCATACCCCAGTCTAATCATAAGAAAAACATCAGACAAATCCCAAGTCAGAGATTCCAAAAGTAGTTGACCTGTACTCCTCCAAACTGTCAAGATCATCAAAAACAAGGAAAGTACATGGAACTGTTTCAGCCAAGAGAAGCCTAAGGAGATATGATGACTAAATGTAATGTATACTGGAGAGGATCTTGGAACAGAAAATGGACATAAGGTAAAACTAAAGAAATATGAATATAGCATGGCCCTTACTAATTAATAATGTCTCAACATTGACCTGGTAATTGTGACAAATATACCATAATAATTTAAGATGTTGGTAATAGGAGAGATTGGAAGATTGGGCATATTGGGAACTGTCTTTACTATTTCTATGACTTTTTAATAACATCGAAAACTATACTATAATGAAAAGCTTTAAAAACCCAACAAAACAAAATAAGCATCAAAAAATTCCACCTATATAAAATAAACCACTCCTTGAGATTACAGATTGCAATTTATTTTCTAACACAATAAAATACAAAAACCATTTTACATTAAATTACATCATAGTGAAATAAAATGGTATTAATGTTCCCAGAAAGTGAGGAAAAAACACGCAAGCACACACATACACAAGCACACACAGGATACCAAGCAAGCAGGATCTAAAACAATCAGCATAAGAATGGGGAACAGAATAACATGACATTCTTGACAGTAATACTGAACCATGGAAAGCTCAGGTAAAATACTTTTAGAATTCTGAGGGTGAATTATTTTAACATGGAATCCTATATTTATCTAAACCATAAATTATTTCTGAGTTTAGAATACCAAAATAAATAATGATAGAATAGATGGTAGATTACAGATTAAATAGATAGATACATAATGCATGGATGGATGGATAGATGGATGGATAGACAAATAGATGGATAGACAGATGACACATATAGTTCCTAATAATCTGCCTAACATATAGTTTCTTAGGAAGCTATTGGAGGATATCCCATAACAATACAAGAGAGTTAATCAAGTAAGAGCACAACAGAGAATTCTAAAAATAAGGTAACCAACATGAGGAAAACCATCCATTCCATTGCAATCCTAAAACATTTTCTGAAATAGTTAAAGAAGAATATATGGCCTATTTTGTATCAGCAACCTGAAAACTTAATCATTTGTTTTGTTTTGTCAATTATAAGATTGAAGTAGTAGTTTAATAAAATAAATAAAAGGTTGATTGCATGGTGTTTTCTGTAGTAATGGTTCTGCCTTCGAATAATAAGGATAATGCATTTATTAAATCACAGTCAATTATTTCCGAGTATATAACTCATTATATTATATTAGTTTTTTCTGTTACAGTTAATTAAAACCATTAATATTATAAAAAGTGTCAAAATATGATATCCTATATAAATTAATATTAACTGCAAAACTAAAATAAAAAGGTATTATTGCTACTTTAATATATTTTAGAAAGACAATTTGAGCCATTTAAACTACCATGTGAGTAATGTCACACTGACTAAATATTTGAAAGTTTCTGAGTAACCTACTATTGAACTGAGGCTGCTTATCCATCCATGTTAGAAGCAGTCTCGTTTTAATGGGACAAAAAACCGTCATCTTGTTTCCGAATAAAGATTTTTATATAACTCTTTTTCTGCATTTTCTTATCTGTAACAGCTGTGCCTTCTCCTCAAAATACCCATGGGGATGATGACAGCATGGTAACAACCAATATCCTGCTTGTCTGTGTTGCTTTCATACACTAATTACAACACAAGTTGGAAGAACCTATTCAGAAAAACTATTTTGTATTCTCATCCTAAGGAAAAATGGTGGGGGCTGAGACAATGGAATAAAACCAGAAAGTACTAGGAGAAGAGTCTCTTGAAGTTATTATCCATTTCTAATACACTGTGCTGAAGAAGAATTTAGAGGGAGGAGAGAAAAGTCTGATGAGCAGGCAAAAGGGGAACTTTGTCTTAGCTCTTAAAAAATGTTCACACAGACTAGATATGATAATGTGCAGTTTGTGAATACATAAAAGCTCAGGTATGGAGGATTTGCAATGTAATTACATATTTATTGATAAAGTTCTCAGACTATTTCCATTTCATACAAATATACTAAATTAAACATTTTGCTTTCATTATAAATGCTATTTTAGCTCTTTCAAATTACTACCATCATTTCATTTAAAAACGCTTTGAAAAAAGTCCTCCCACATTATGAAACACAATCAATTATATACTCATTACACTAAACATTCCATGAGGTATGGTTAGGAAAATATGTTTATAACTCCTGATTCATTATCTTCACTGTTTATTGAAGTTATTAATTGTGTATTTCTAGCTCTGCTTTGAAATTAGTGAGATTTTTTTCCCCTGAGAGGAAGTTTTAATTGGAATTGCATATAAAAGAAAATATTTTTCATTCTCTTATTACTGAGACACTTTTCTCATTATTTTATTGAAATGGGATGATGGAAGAGAATATATTGTAATAGTAAAACACTCTCAATGTAAATCATAAATTGTGTTATATTAAGGCCTAGGTGTGAACTATTATCTTCAGACTTTAATTCAAACTTAATGATACAATTTGAAGTTGCAGAAAGTATAAGATAATATAGTAGTAAATTTGCACATTTAAAATATAAAGCATTATTCATTCTATAATTCCCTAGTGGTATTTTTATATATGATCATTAATTCATCATTTATGCATTAATGCATGCACTAATATGTGAAAGGGTCTATTAGGTTTCTGTCTAAGATAGTTAATGAAGGTCTCTAGCATGAGTTAAGGAAGAACATATTATTGTCCATGCATATCCTGAAAATAGTTATCAGCCTAACTATGTCTTATATTGGCCCTCTCCAGGAGAATATGGAGGGTGAAAATGAGATTGAGTCAGAAAAATTATCAGAAACACACAAAAAAT
This sequence comes from Choloepus didactylus, assembly GCF_015220235.1. Taxonomy (NCBI): domain Eukaryota; kingdom Metazoa; phylum Chordata; class Mammalia; order Pilosa; family Megalonychidae; genus Choloepus; species Choloepus didactylus. The sequence continues at coordinate 84,933,879 of NC_051311.1, forward strand.
TTACTTGGCAAGAACCAAGACAACAACTTTAGTATGTATAAGGTGAATGAATGGAACCCAGGTGTTGGAGATTGAATCATGTACCCCCAAAAAAACATATTCAAGTCCTAACACCCAGTACTGTGGAGGTGACCCATTGGAAATAGGACCTGAGAGGATGATATTATCAGTTAAGGTGTAGTCTCATTAGTAAATTAGATCTTTGAAGATCCTATTTAGATGAGGCCAAAATGCATCAAGGTGGGCCTTAATCCATATAAATGAGTCCCTCTAAGGCAGAAGAAATTCAGACACAGTCAGTCAGCAGAAGCCAGATTCAGAAGAAGACAGAGGAAGAGGAAGATCACCATGTGACTGAGGCAGAAATGCAGGCCAAGGAACCCTGAGGATTGTGGAAAGCCAGTACCAGAACACTGCAAACTCCAGAAGAAAGCAAGGCCTGTGAAGACCTTGATTTTGGATTTCTAGCCTCCAAAACCATGAGACAATAAATTCTTGTTGCTTAAGCTAACCCATTTGTGGTACTTGTCATAGCAGCCTTGGCAAACTAAGATACCAGATTTGTTAATAATACCCTTCTCTTGTTAGAATCTAGAAAGTGTTGTAGATTTAATTTTTGGTCCACAATCTTTTGTTTAACCCTCTTTCCTTAGAAAAGACTTTCTGAAAATTTCTCCCTGCTTCCACTAAGCTAACAGGAAAAAGGAGGAACATTTTTATTCATGTCTTAACTTGAAGAGTAAAAGGAAGAATTAGTCCTAAGGGTTAAAGGCAGGGTGATAAAGATCCTAGTATTTACAGAATCTTAAAAAAATGGTAGAGGCAAGAGAGAGAAGATGGTGGCACAGACAGGAGTGGAAATTAGTTAGTCCCCTCAGAGCAACTAATAAAAAATCAGGAACAGCTAGTAAAAGAGCTGCAATAACTGCCAGGAGATGACCATGGCTGTCCACACATTGTGCAACAATCTGGATTGGGAGAAATGCCCAAGATCACAGAATAAAATCTTTAAGTAAAAACTGTGGACCCAAGCTGAGACCCCCTCCCTCATGGCAGCCAGAACTGCAAAGCCTCACTGTGATAGAGAGCAGCACTCTCTGAACAAGTGAATATACCTCAAACCAGCTCCAAATGGGGTTTTAATTAACAAATATTAACTGCTCCATACAAACTATGAATCCTCAACAAGCAGACAGAGGATTTTGGTGATGACTGACCTTGGAGAGTCAGGGGATGTATGTGTCTCAGGACACTGATCCCAAAGGACTGGGTGCTATCTCTGGCCAATGAGTGAATCTGGGGGCTTTCTGTCCCTTTCTCTCTCAACCTGGGTAGCTCAGTGGAGAAAGCCTCAACCATTTTCAGCTTGCAGTGCTCTACAGTAGAGAAAGCCTCTGCCATTTTAAACTTGCAGCACTCTGACCCAGACAAGGGTGGAGATAGCAGAGTCAGAGAAACAAAGAATCTATTTACATGCAAACAGAATCTCTCTAGGAGGCCTATCTTCCCTAAGAGAAAGAAGGTGGTGCCAAGTTCTACTACCCACCTTCCACTCAGAACCAGATCCCAGAGCTTGGGGGAAATCAGCTACAGGCCACACATCCTTACACCAGTCTGGAGTGACAGGCTGGCAGGCACCATCTGCTGGGCAGAAAAGCACAGGGTGTGTCAATCCTCTAAGACACACCATCAGGGAAACCAGATACTGAATATTTCTTCCTTCTGGGACCTGAGCCTGTTCTCCTCTAGGAAAACCTGATAGGGGTGGCTGTGCCAGTTTGGATGTATTGTATCCCCCCAAACACCACTATCTTTGATGTAATCTTGTGTGGGCAGACCTATCAGTTTTAATTAGATTGTAATTCTTTGAGTGTTTCCATGGAGATATGCCCCACCCAACTGTGGGTGATGACTCTGATTGGACAATTTCCATGGAGGTGTTGGCCCACCCATTCAGGGTGGGTCTGAATTAAATTACTGGAGCACTATATAAGATAAGACAGAAGGAGTAAGCTGCTACAGCCAAGAGGGACACTTTGAAGAAAGCACAGGAGCTGAAGATGACAGACAGTTTGAGGACAGCCGTTGAAAGCAGACTCTTGCTCTGGAGAAGGTAAGAGGACAAATACCTCAAGGGCAACTAAGAGTGACATTTTTGAGGAACTGTAGCCTAGAGAGGAACATTCTGGGAGAAAGCCATTTTGAAACCAGAACTTTGGAGCAGACGCCAGCCATGTGACTTCCCAGCTAACAGATGTTTTCCGGACACCACTGGCCATCCTCCAGTGAAGGTACCCGATTGCTGATGTGTTACCTTGGACACTTTATGGCCTTAAGACTGTAACTGTGTAACCAAATAAACCCCCTTTTATAAAAGCCAATCAATCTCTGGTGCTTTGCATTCTGGCAGCATTAGCAAACCAGAACAGTGGCCAAGAAGGCCAGATGCCTAGACACCAGAAAACTACAACCTACACTAAAAAAAATGAAGTTATGGCCCAGTCAAAGGAACAAACTGACACTTCAACTGAGATAAAGGAATTTAAACAACTAATACTAAATCAATTCAAAAAGTTTAGGGAAGATACGGCAAAAGAGATAAAGGCTATAAAGAAAACACTGGATGTACATAAGGCAGAAATCAAAAGTTCAAGTGACAACTGGCAGAATCTATGGAAATGAAAGGCACAACACAAGAGATGAAGGACACAATGGAAACATACAATAGCAGATCTCAAGAGGCGGAAGAAAACACTCAGGAACTGGAGAACAAGGCACCTGAAAGCCTACACACAAAAGAACAGATAGGGAAAAGAAAAAAAATATGAGCAACATCTCCGGGAACTTAAAGACAAAACGAAATGCAGGAATGTACATGTCACTGGTATCCCAGTAGAAGATGAGAAGGGAAAAGGGGCAGAAGCAATAACAGAGGAAATAATCAACAAAAGTTTCCCATCTCTAATGAAAGACATAAAATTACAGATCCAAGAAGCACTCCAAACAGAATAGATCTGAATAGGCCTATGCCAAGACACTTAAAAATCAGATTATCAAACATCAAAGACAAAGAAAGAATCCTGAAAGCAGCAAGAGAAAAGCGATCCATCACATACAAAGGAAGCTTATTAAGACTATGGGCGTATTTCTCAGCAGAAACCATGGAGGTAAGAAGGAAGTGGTGTGATACATTTAAGATACTGAATGAGAAAAACTGCCAACCAAGAAACCTATATCCAGCAAAGCTGTCCTTCAAATATGAGGGAGAGTTCAAAATATTCTCTGACAAACAGACAATAACAGCATTGTGAACAAGAAACCTGCTCTACAGGAAATACTAAAGGGAGCACTAGAGACAGATAGGAAAAGACGGGAGTGAGAGGTTTGGAACACAATTTTGGGAGATGGTAGCACAGCAATGTAAGTGCACTGAACAAAGATGACTGTGAGTATGGTTGAAAGAGGAAGGTTAAGAGCATGTGGGATATCAGAAGAAAAGAGGAAAGATAAAGACTGGGACTGTATTACTTAGTGAAACCTAGGGTGCTCAATAATTGTAATAAAAGATACAAATATGTTTTTTCATGAGGGAGAACAAAAGAATGTCAACCTTGCAAGGTGTTAAAAATAGAGAGGTATTGGGGGGAAAATACAATCAATGCAAACTAGAAAAAAAAGTGGTAGAAGGAAGGGACCTGGTAGTGGGGACCATTGTTTCTCCCAGGAGATCTTTGTTAAAGATATTTGAAGTGCATATGAATGGGAATATCTGATTCTTTTATTCTTTCCTGAGGTTTTGGTCACTCTGATCTGGACTCTAATCCTGGCCATAAAATTCAAAGTCCGGGAACAGTCCTGGGGTTTTCACACTCACAATTTCATTCTCACCTCGCAACTACTTGAAACCTAGTATGTATATTGTCTCCATTTCACATATTAGAAAAACCTTAGTTCTACAGGCACAAGCTTTCACAAAATAATAAAGCACACTGAGGTCCAGCTGTCTTTCAGACAATATGTTGGCCTATTTCCAGTCATTGTATTTATTTTAAAATATCCTACACTTAATATTTCTTTAACTCATACTGCTCTTTAATCAAGTACTTCATATAAGAACATTTTCACTATCTCCAAAATGCCTAGATGTAATATTTTTATTCAGAATGACTCTGTATGTAACCTTACAATTAACTGTGAAAATTGTTTTAGTTTAAGGATTATGTTTTAAATGAATGTTTTAATTGAATGTCAAAACAAATGTTCTATTAAAGCACTTACAAAATATTGAATTTTTAATATAATTTATGTTTTATAAATTAACTCACTTTTTCCCCCAAAGTTCTTATCAACAACTAAGATCATATTCTGATAAATAGTAATTATTCTTATTATTTGTTCTAAATAAATATTATTTTCAATGATTAGGATTACATTTCTAAAAGTAATTTTACAAGTTTCTGTAAAATGCTCTGAAGATTTTGGCCTTATAAATGTAATAATTTATATACAACTTTAAATGTGTTTAATTATATAGTTCTTTATGAAATAATTGCTGCTAAAAACAATGTGAAATTGGGAGTTTTGAGGACTGAAATGGAAGAGTATTTGATGCTTGAATTGGGATAATAATATGAGTTGACTAGTGGACAATGAAGAGACAGAGTCATTCACTAATCCACTTGAGAACATCCACTAGTATGTTCAATGTACAAGAACCTTAATAGTCTTTGAGAATGTACAGGCAAACTAGACAACCCCAGGCTACAAGGAGTTGGCCATGTAATCAATAGAAGAGACAACACAATAATTACAATGCATTATGAAAATAAACTAAAAATAATTAAATGCATCATTAAAATAGAAAGACAATACCAAAATGTAGGCAAACAGCACCACAAAAGCTAAAAACAAAACAAAACAAAAAACAGATAAATGTAGGGCAAAATATACGCCAGCCAAAGACTTATATCTAATAAGGTAGAAATCAAAATATAAATATCAATCAGTGTAGATTCCAAATTAAAAATGGGGCTTTCATAATTTGAGAAAGAAAAGTTACAATAAACCATCATGATAATATGTCATTAATTTGGAAAATGAATCATTTACCTCTTGGAAAAGTATAAAAAATTAACACAGCTCCCTCAGTATTTAAAAATTAATTATACAGCTTTTTAAAGTATTCACTAGGCAATTACAATAAATGATCACATATTTGAAGTTAGAGAAAGTTTCAGTAAATTCTGATAATAAGAAACACAGAAACTGAGCTTCTAAAAATAAAATGAGAGCAAATAATCAAGTTAAACATAGAAAGTCATGAATTAAAAAGCAGCCAACAATAAAATGAATAAATACTATATGAGCTACGTCTTTGAAAAAACAATAACATAGTCAAACAATATTCAAAAGTCTAAGAAAAGGAGATATAACATAAGTACAAGTAAGCTGAAAGCAGAATAGATATCCTACTATGTGTAATGTGATAAAAAAAATTTTTTTAATTCCGACCATTACGATTTCCTCAGGAAAAAAAATGGTCAAAAGAATGTACAAAATAGAAAATGCATATTAACTAGTACCAGTGGAAGAATTTTTTAAAATCTATCAAATTCAAACGATTACTAAGTAAAGTCTGATTTCATAAAGGTTATATGCATGGAATTTTTCAGCTATCAGGAAATTCTTTCTTATATACTTAAAATAAACCAAAATTATACTAAAAATCACCTAGTTATACAAAGACCAGATGTATAAAAATACTTAGAAATAAACTCCAAAGAATTTATAGATTTTATAAAAGAAAAAAATCTGTAAAATTTTAATAAGGATTATAAAGGAGACTAAATAAATGTAAAAATAAATACCCATTTCTTCATGTGCAGTTTCTTATGGATATGTTTTTTTTTTCAAATTAACATGTATAATCAAATTAATTCCAAGCTTAAAAGCTAGGAATTATTTAAAATGTAAAAGAACTTCTTTTGAAAAAGAATAATAGACTGTGCATTTACACAGGTATAATTAAACTTCTATACATGCAAATAAAAACCTAATGGGGTACCACTTTGCACCCACTAGAGTGGATAAAATAAAACAGACAATACCAAGTGTTGACAAGGAAGGTGAGGAACAAGAACCTTCATACAATACTTGGGGGAATTTAAAATGGTACAGTCCCTTTGAAAACAGTTTAGAAGTTGCTTTCAAAGTTAGTCCTAAAATTAGCATATGACCCAACAATTCTGTCAGGTACCTTTTCTTTCATATCTTGTTTGCTACTTCATTCATTCATTGTGGAACTTTCAATATTTTGAAACAATTCAGTTTTCCTTGTAATATATTCCTTCTGCCTGAAGAACTTTCTTTAATATTTCTCATAGTCTTATCTGCTGGTAACGTATTTTTTCAGGTTTAGTTTGAATAAATACTATATGAGCTACGTGTGAAAAAGTCTCCTCTTACCTCTGCTTTCATATTAGAATATCTTTTTCTTGAATATTTAATTCTGAGTTGAGAGTTGTTTGCTTTTTTTTTCTTTCAGAGATTTTGAGATGTAAATAAATAGTCTTCTGGATAGTGAAACATCTTCTATAATTCTTAACTGATTTCCTCTCTATGTAATGTTCCTTCTCTCTCTCCAGACCCAGATAGCCTCAGGATTTTCATTTCATTGTTGAATTTCATCAGTTTTCTGACATCTGTCTAGGTTTGTAGAATTTAGTTCTTTTGCTTGGTTTTCTCCAACCTTTAGGGTTTATGGTTTGATATCCTTCATTATTTTTGGTAAATTGTCAGCTACTTTACTTTCATAGAATTTTTCTGCACCATTCTGTCTCTACTTATTCTGGGAATCTAAATATAATTCTATTATTCTCTTTGAAATTGTCCCATAGATTTTGAATGGACTAGTTCCCTTCCCCCCCCCCTTTTTTTTCTCTCTCTCAATTTTAATAAATTCTGTTGATCCATTTCAAGTTCATTGGTTCTTTCCTCAGCTGGGACCAGTCTATTTGTCAACCCACTGAAGGTATTCTTAATCTCTTTTTTTTTGTTTTAGTTTCTCCATTGGGTCTTTTCTTAGAGTAGCCATGTCTGCTGAATTTCACCATCTGTTTATGCATATTGTTTACCATATTCATCAGATCCTTAACATATTAATCATGGTTACTTTAATGTTCAAGTCTCATAATTCCAGTATCTACTTCACTAGCAAGGCTGCAGAATAAAGGTCTATGTAAAAAATCATTTGTATTTCTATGTAAAGAAAATGTGAAATGTAAAATACAATTCCATATATATTGTAGGAATCTTAAAGCAGTGTACTTTAATTTCTCCCATCTCATTCTGTGTGCAATTTTTAATCCAGTTTACTTCTACATATGACATAAACCCCTCAATTCATTGCTATTATTACATTTTCTTAAAAACAATTATTTTAAAGAAACTTTAAAAAGATTAAATTGTTTTATACTTATTCTTATACTTATCATTCACAGCACTCTCCCATCCCTTTGTGTAGATCCAAATTTTAATCTGGTATTTTTCTCAAGCCTGGAAAATTTTCTTTATTACTTCCTTTAGCACAGTTCTTGTGGAGATGAATTTTCCCAGTTTGTTTTAAAAAGTTTTTATTTTGCATTCAATTTTTCTAAAAATCACATTTTTTCTTTCAGTATTTTAATGCTGTCTCTCCATTTTCTTCTGACTTGCATAATTTATGAAGATAAGTATGCTTTTCTTCTTAATTTCATTCCCTTTATACATCTCTTTCTTCTGGCAGGTTTTAATGGTTTCAATTATCACTAATCTTTTACTTATCACTGTTCTTTAACAATTCTCTGGCTTCATGTGGATGTGTTTTGATTGCTCTCTACTCAACTAAGCCAAGTCTACCAATCATTTTTCTACAATGTCTTATTGCTGTTTATACTCTACTGGGTGTTTGTTTTATACAAGATTTTCTATCTTTTATTTATTGGAATTCCGTTTGGCTATTGTTTATACGTGGTATGCCCTTCTTCATCACGATCATATTACCCTCTAGCTCCTTAAAAATATATGAAGCATATTTATAATTTATGTTTTAATGTACTTGTTTTCTAATTACATCACTCTCTCATTTCTGACTACTGATGGATTATTTTCTTCTCCTGATTATAGGTAACATTTACCTGCTTCATTGCTTGCTTGATAAATTTATATTAGGTGTTGAACACTGATTTTTATGTTGCTGGTCATTGAATTTTGTTTTATAACTTTAAATAGTTTGGGGCTTAATTTTTTTCTGGCATGCTAAGTAACTTGGAATCAATTATATCCACTTCAGGTGTCTTTAAGGCATTTTTAAGTCATGGTCCAGGCATTATTTTAGGACTAATCTAGCCCCTCTCTTAATGAAGCACTCTTGTAAGAATTTTACGCAAAGCACTATTACAAGATCTTTCTCCTCTGGCTGGCAATAACACAAACTGTTCCATGTCCTGTATAAGTTTCAAGAGTATAGGTAAATTTTACCCTATGATGAAAACTATTCTTCTAAAATTTGCTTTTCCATGGTGCATAGTATTCTATCCTATGAAGACAGCAAAATTCAATATTTTAGTTTTTTGGATAAAGACACTTTCTGATATTGCATAAAGTTACAAAACAAATAAGATATTCATATTATAATTATTAAAAACAAATTCATATATATTTACAAAAAATATTCCAAAATGTTAGAAGAGATTATTTCTATAGATTTTAAATCTCTTTTCTTTGTTTTCCTACAAAATACATATTGTTTATTCAACAACGAAAGAGCAGTAAATGTTACTAAATGTCAGTATGGGGAAATAAATTTCTCAATTACCTTTTGATTTATTACAGATTAAGGAATAATATCATGTAATATAATAATAAATCACCATGCATCAATAGTAATAATTAACATACTTAATTTTAAGTTATTTTTATTGTAAAATAAATACTATGCACACACATTTCTGTTTCATATTAAGTTGTAATACATTTGAGAATTACTGCAATAATCTATGGCACTTCTTAAATTTATTCCATTCTGAACTCCAAATTTAGCTTCTCTTGCTATCACTTTTTAAAATGAAAGGTACTTGCAAATTACTAAATGAGTCACTTGTAGCTATTTAACTTTATGAATTAGTATTAGCATTTTTTTTCAGTTTTATGCCCCTACAATAACTATAGAAAAGTAAAGTCTGTAGATGAAAATAAGATAGCAACATTCAACCAAAATCTTTTTCAAGTTTAGGTATACCAAAACAGTTGCACTATTCACATTAGTGGAAATTATAATAAGTTATGTTTAAATTCATAAGATAAATTAATTTTAATAATATTCTGCTCTATATTTCAGGCAATGATATTTCACATAGGTTTTCTTTCTAACACAGCAACAAAACTATTAAAATATTTTAAAATTGTATGACCTAAGAAATCCATTAACTCTTTGTATTTAATACTCTTGCCTAACCACATCCTTTCTACATTAATACCTATTTCTAATTCTGCCTTTGTCTTTTTCATAATCGAGCTTCTTATAGTAAAATGAGTATAAATATCTGAAAATGACCCCATCTGCTCACTCTGGTTGCCTGAACCCCTACCTAGCTGCGACTTCAGTGGTCCCCAGTGTTCAGGAAAACATCTCAAATCATTTTCTCACAAGACTGGGCATTTTTTCTACTCATCAAGAGGAGTGACACATCCCATGGACCAAAATGTGCTGTGTAGCTGGTCTTTGCACACAAAACCTCTAAACACTGCTATTCCAAATCCAGGCTGCCTGACAGCAGCAGCCTCTTTTCTACTCCATCAACAAGGCTCTTTCCTCATGCTTCCACTGTACAAAGGCAGAGGGGGGTAAGTCACTGGAATACAGACCCATACTATAAGCCCAGAGACATACCTCTCTGTGAGGTGATGGGAAGATCTGGGGGACCTGAAACTCCTGCTCTTTTGTCAAGTACTGGCCTATGCATATTTTCCCAATAAAACACTTCTTTAACACTTGATATATTAATTGTTTTTTAAAATCAATGGTCTAAGTCATGTATAGATCCAGGTGGGATCTACCTGTCACAAAAATGCACTATCCCATTTTCTACCTGAAACTATGTATGGAGGTCATTCTACTTCAAGTTCTTAATCCTGGATTATCAAAGATTATCAGTATTTGGACAATGCCATCAAAGAGCTTCTTTCTGGTTCCAAAAAGAAGTATCTTGAGATATTAAATCTATATAATGAAAGCAACCTATTTGGTGCTCTTATCTGAAGTCTATGTTAACTTTTTCCTATTACTATAATTGACTTAGTGGAGTATTTCTACAAAACTTTCCTAGAATTGAACACTGAAGTTTGGTGATACTAAGTCCTGAAAACATGTTCCCAAATGAAGTATCAAGTTGCTTACCTTCAGTTCTGTTTATGAGATACCATTAAACGTCAGAGAAGTTATTTTCATATAATATTGTACAACTTGTTTTTACTGGTCTTGAAATACATATAGTAAAATTTAAAGGTTTCAAATACTCTAGACCTGTGACTTTTAATCTGGCTATACTTGATAATCACCTGAGGAAGAGGAGAGGGGGAGTTTTTAAAAACTCAGATGCCCAGCCTCCCTCCCCTTACACCAATTAAATCACAATCTCTGGGGATAGGGCCAGAATATTAGTATTTTAAAAACCTACCCAGGTAATTCTAATGTGCTGCTAGTGTTGCTCTTCTGAGGTATGAAGAAAAAAATAAAAAAGTTCACAAGATGCCTTCTTGTGAAAGAAGGGAGCCGACTCAGTCTCTCTGTTCCCCCAAGAAGTTCTTTATTGGCTTTTTAGTACAAGATTATACAGCATAAGCATTCTTTGGGCTATGTAATTGTTTTTCCTGTTTCCCCAGGCAACCGCATTTGTTCTAAAATCACAAGACTAGCATGTTTACAATCTTTGGGTGCAAGCTTGAGGAGAATAGTAATCTCAGGGAATGATCTCTTCTGAACCAGGTGGGAAAGCAGGGGCACAGAAGGAGCCCGGCATCATTCTCTAACTTAATTGCCTGCCATCAGGTACACAACCGCCTCAGTGCCTGCCTTCAGGCCCACAATGCCTTGGCCTTCTCCCAACCTGGTGCCTGCCTTCAGGCACACAATGCTTAGGAGGCGGCCTCCCTGACTAACTTGCCAAGCCAGGGAAGCTTCTATGCCTCCACACCTTCTGAAACATGACATGAAATGCATAAAGAAAAAGAGTGATGGATATCATTATATGTAATTGTCAAATTTTATATGATAAGATATTCTGCAAAAAATTCCAACATTCTACATTGAAGAAGATGGTGAAAAGGTATATAAGGACCAGGATCGAGAACCTTATTTTCAAAGAATTCCTTAAATATTTCAGGAGAGGCAAATAGGAAAAGCCAAGAAACCTAATAGGAAAAGGGAAATGACATAAACATAAAATTTACCAAAAAAACACATAAAAATGTCCAATGAACACTAAATTGCACCAACATGCCAGAAAACATAAATTAAAATGAGAAAATTATTTTGTCTAGTAAAGAGATTCATAATATAGAGGGTAAGTATCCTGAATATTGTTGGTGAGAGTCTAAATTGAGACTTTGAGAGATAAATTTAGCACTTTGCAATGAAGTTTTATATGTTTGGCCCAGCAATTCACATGTACAGAGAGAAAGAGTGGAGTTCATTGAAGTCATGCATGATTAGAAATTTTGGAAATAAACTTAATGACACACACAGAATATAATGAGCAAATAAATTATACTGCAACATTTATTGTGTCCAGATATACTAAGCTATGTTGTAGTAGCAGACACCCCCCAAATCTTAGTGTATTTAAGTGAAAGTTTATTTTACACTCATGTTTTAACCGTGTTATGAGTCATCTGGGGCTTCTACTCTATGTCTCCTCCTTCAGCCATTATTTCAAACATTGTTGATCTTTAAGGCAGAGGGAACCAGAGTTCTGAAGAGATGTCACAGGAATTAAATGCCCTGGCCAGAAGGTGGCACATGTTTGTTCAATTCATAGAATGAGGTGGCACTATATATTTACAATAAAGGAAACTGATAAAACGTTAAATAAAAAAATCAAGTTGTACCACAACATGGATAGTGTAGAAATGCTACTGCACTTTGTGTATGTATGTTTACATCGTGTGACAACAGACTGTGCGGGTTAACTCCTGTTGCCCCCCATGATAATTAGGGCCAGATCCCTTCCTAGAGCTTACTCTGAGGCAACAAAAAAAATCTAAGAAAATGTAATTCTCCCCTGCATCTTCCCGTATCTGCTGTATACGAGAGGAATGAGAAGAGAAGAGAGCAGCAGGGATCACAGTTTAAGGGAAGGGGGTATTTATGAGGAATGATATTAGAGGTGAGAGTTTACTCCCTCCCCTCTCAGTGGTACCACCTCTCCCAAAGGCAAATGAAGGGACATTCCCAAGAAACTGACTAGTAGATACTGGGAGTGGTTTCTGGAAGGAGATGAACTGCTTCTTTCTCACTGCATGCTTGCTCAACTGCTGAAACTAAGGCCTCTCTGTTTTGGCCAACACAATGAAAGGTGATGACAAAATTCTTGCTGAACCTGTGCTCTGGCCTTCGGGTACAGGTATGCATGTTGAAGTTGGGAACTACTTCTTATGTAAAGGTTTCTGACAGAGGCTTTTGAGAGTAGATTCCAACTAGCAAGTTGGAGATCCTCAGGATAGTGTGCCTAAGAAGATGAGGGCAACTTGCAGCAATGCCTGATCTTTAACTTCGTAGAGAAGTAGGAGAGTGTCAAAAGAAGGATGGAGCTTGGAGTAGGGGTAAAAGTGTGCCATACTCAGGGAACCCATGTCTTGTAAAGCAGCCATGAATGCTAATGTCTCAGTTTGTTGGGCTGCTATGACAAACACAACAGACTGGTTGGCTTTAAAAACTAGAATGTATTGTTTCACAGTTTTGTAGGCTAGACGTCCAAAATCAAGGTCTTGACAGGCCACACTTGCTCCGGGAATCTGTATCATGACTTACCACAATTCTTGGGGTTCCTTGGCTCGTACATCTTCCTCCATCACATAGTGATTTGCCTCATTCTCTGGCTTCTTCTGATTCTAGCTCCTACTGACTAACTGTGACCAAATTTCCTCTGCTTATAAGGACTCCAGTTGTATGAATTAAGGCCCATCCTGATTCATTTTGGCCACATCTAAATAGGAATAAAGGACCCACAGGACCTGGAATTAGGACTTGAACTCGTGTTTTGTGGGAGACATGATTCAATCTTCAACAGCCAGGCAGAACCAAAGGGAGATAGGCTGCTCTGTCATAGGGGTTTCCAGATGATAGCTAGAATTGCAATAAGATAAAATCCACCCCAAGAAATATCACGTATGTTGTAAACTCAGAAACTACACACCAGAGGAAGCCACCAGCAGTAGACAGAATCTGATGGAAACAAACCAGCATGAGCCTGGGGATTTCTTTCATCACTGGAAGTGAATCTACTATCATAAGAAAATTCTGGCCTCCAATTTTTTCTTCCCTGCCCCATTCTCAGAAAACCTAGACCCAGAAATTTGGGGACAGGCAAAGAACAAAGCATGCTCCCCTCTGCCATCTGATTTTCCATCCCACTATCACTCCATAAAAAGAAGAAAATAAAAAAGAAAAGAAAAGAAACTACAAGTGAAGAATGCTAGACCAAGGGAAACATTTGAATGAGATATATCAGAATCTTAAAATGTACTGGAGTGTTGAATTAAGTTTTAATAGATAAAAGTGATCAGAAATTTACATGAAGTGGTATTTGACAAAGGATAGGTAAACATACCTTTTTTCTGAGAATGAAAATGCCAAATCTTAAACCATTCTGTTAACTACTAAATGCCTTATTATTCTTCAATCAATAGGTTACCTAGGCAGATATTAGAACGGTTGTATATTGATACACTCAGAGAAAATATTCTGACTAGTTACATACTAAACTGTTAATAGTCGTTGGTTACCTCTAGAGAGCAGGAATAAAGATGGTGGTGTTGTAAAGTGAAACTTTTATGTTTTTAGATTGTAAAACTACTGAGTTGTTTAGATACTTTTATAATAAAATATATTAACTTTACTATTGAAGGTTAATAGAAAAATGACTTTATATATCCAATTGCTTAATGTTCAGAAATGTTACATGACTATGGAAGGAGTGGAATAAGTTCTGTGCTATTTTTCAGAAACAGTTTTGTTTCTTTGCATATCAGCATTTACTAGCATAGTAGAAAAAAGATAATTCTAAATTAGATTTATTAGAGTCTTAACTAATATATTGTGGTCTGTTGTGGTGGTGGTTTGAAGCTCTATGTGCCTCAGAAAAATATGTTGTTAAATTTCATCCATTCCTGTGGGTATAAACACATTGTAAGTAGGACCTGTTGATTAGGTTACTTCAGTTAATGTGTGACCTGCCTCAATCAGGATGGGCTTTAATCCTATTACTGGAGTCCTTTATAAGAGAATGAGATTCAGACAGACAGAAAAGTCACAGGATGGAAGAAGCTGAAATCAAGGTACCTGGAAGAGAAGGGAGAGACTAGAAAACACTGCCATAAGCCTTGCCTTGTGACAGCAGAGCCAAGGATCAAAGGCAGTCAGCCCTGGAATGCTGGTCTTCAGCAGGGACAATGCCTTGATGATGTCTTGCTTTTGACTTTTCTCCAGCCTCAACTCATAAATGAATGAAGTCCATTGTTTAACAGGCATAACTTCATGGTATTTGAGCAGCCTAGGAAACTAAAACTATTATTTACAAAGAACCGAAAACATTGCTTATTATCACCTTGTGAATGGCTACTTCTCAATTATATGTTGTAATGAGAGACAAAAATTGCATGGATAATTAAAAGACACAAATAACCCCCCAATGTAATTTTACATAGTATTTTTCATCTTTTTTTTTTTTTTTTTTTTTTTTTTTTGGCATAAACTCTTTACAGCCCTGTTAGCAATTGCAAATACTAACTGGTTCAAGTTTTACAACCTCTGTCATCCTGTTCCAACACCATGAACCTATTGACATGAAGTGAAAGGACTGAAAAATAGTCACCAACAGAAAGGAGGAGGAGAAGTGGGGAGTCTTAATCCAGAACCATGTAGTCAGGCTTTGAAACCCAAAAGTTCAATATAAAATGTTAATTGCCCTGGATTTATGTGACTCTACTTCCTAAATATAATTGTATGCAGATGTCAGTAGCTCACTTACATTTTATTACCAAGGCAGTTCTCTATTTAGCCACAACTTCTCACCTCCCTGTTGTCAATTATAGCATTATACTGCATGGAGATGTTTAAATGATAGCAAACTTGATAAATGGACACTATTTATATTATTGTCTATTTCATCCCTCAATTCAGTCGTATCAATTCCGACCCATATAAAATCAGACATGGGCTGTTAAAGTGGTTTTTTGAGTGAGTGACATACTCAGTGAAATGAAAACAGTCTCTCGATAATTGTGGCTTATCACTAGGACATTCTTTTCTAGTGGTGCCAGCTGCACTCTCCTTCTGTCTCTTATTCTGTTGACTGACTGGGTTTCACTATAATGACTAACTCATCTATCTGCCCTCACTGGCTTGTCTTCATAACCTCTTACTGCTGGTCTTTATTCCCTGTCCTTTCTGTCTTGTTCACTTTTCTCATGTATTAGACATATACCAATTATTCTATTTTTTATTTTCTTCAGTTTCACATAGAAATATAGGTAAGTCTCCCCCTTTGCTCTCCTCAGAGCATATAAAAAGGCAATTCTCCTCCATTTGTCATACTATCTTTTACAAATCCCAGCCAACTAATTCTTATTTAACCCTCCAGTGAAGTTTTGGTCACCCCACTGCAAACAAATGCTGTTTTAAAAGATTGCTTTTCTCTTAATTCTTTTAGTATTTTAGAAATCACAGCCTAACCTTTCATATCACATCTATTTGAATGATGGTATTGGTTCAGGGTTCCAAAATATTGTATTAAAGTACCCTGCCCCCACCTACCCACCCACTTAGGGTTTACAAAAGAGCAAGTCACTTCAAAAAAATATTGATATTTAAGGAATACATCTCACCAGTTTGGTCAATCACAAAACAAAACAGGCTAAGACGGTATGCTTTCCAGGAGGAGTAATCATCTTCAAGCTATATTCTATTTTGTTTTGATTTATTTTTAATGATCTTTCATGATCACCTGATATGTAAAATCCAAAATATAACTCTCCAGCTGCATCTTTTGTCTAAATAAAAATTGGTTCAACCTTGTTGAAAAGGTACCCACTGTAAATGTAAACAAAACAAAATTTTATTTTTAAATTTCCTTTAATGGGGAAGTTTTTATTCTTTCCTTGATGTGGATGAAAGTGTAGCAGGCTCAATGACTTTCTTGTTAAGTTTAGGGTAATAAATGGCTTGAGGGTTATCTTAAGTTACAAAACATGGCCTCAATTTAGAAAGTTTGATGTGTACAGAATTAGTTATCAATATAGAAACTCTTCATTCAAAGATGAAAGTGCTCCACCTCCTCTCCCAATTGAGTTCTGGTTTTCGGTAGATGGTTAGTCTTGAAGGAAGGGTGCAAGGTTTGCCTTTTTTGTCTTTTCTCATTCCTCCTCTCCTGCAAGCCCCTCCAGGGATGCTATAGGGAGATATAGTCATGGAAATAGGATATAGGCCAAGTAGGCTCTCACTTGGTTGTTGACATCTTCAGAGTTTGGGCGCCTTCCATTGTAGCTCCTGAATTACATACTGAGATGACCTTATTTCTGCTGGCCACTCTCCATTGCTCTTGGTTTACTCCACTCAGGCTCTCACTTTTAGCATCCCCTCACCTTCCTAGGTGCTCATCTTGAACAGGGTTTAAAATGGTTCCAGGCTGGCTCTATCACTCGAATAACTAGCATCTGGTTCATGTAACACACTCACACAGTTCTTCTCCATTGATGGTAGAAAACTTCCACAACACTCTGATTCTTACCAAAGCATGACAACAGCTCTGTTAAACACACACACATGCAAACACACACACACACTCTTCACAAAATCTTTTGCCTCACCAAATTCTGATACCCTTTTTATATTCTTAGCTGAAGGACTCTGAGAGTCTTGGATCCAAGTACTTGGCATTTCCTATGTAATTTTGGCATGGCACCTTCCTTGACAAGTATTGCTTCCTGATGCCTAAGTTGAAATTCCCCATTTTCCCATCTTCTTATACTGATATTTTTAATAGTTCAGGAAAACCCCTTAACCCATGAGCCTACACTGTTAATATCTCAAATATTGACAGAAACTTTCTATGACACACAAAGATAAAATGTATGCCTACTTAGCATAAAAGGTAAGTAGCATGCCCAGTAAAACAAAATATTAATTCAGATATGCCAAATCCTTCACAGGTGGTAGAGAGCTATAGTAGCCCTCAGATTCAAAGAAGAAAACTACATATTTGGCATGAGAACAAGCTTCCAGGAGGGAGTGGTCTATTCAAATTTTGAGAAAAACAAATCAATACATGTCTTCTGATATTTCAAAAATTAAATGAAATATTTCTAAGGAAAATTAGGAGAGAGCTCAAGTATCTAAGTTAGACAAACTATGCTCAAAATAGTCACAAATTGTAGATGTACCACACTTGTTATAGTGATCCTAAAATCAACCCAACCTTCTGAAATTGCAGTACAGAGAAAATGTAAAACAAATAATATATACTCAAAGTCATTATACAAAATTAAAAATCTATGTTGAATTCATGCAGCTGAAATAAGAAAGTTTGCCATCTAACAAAGCTTGAGCAATCAAAAACTCAGAAACTTAGTAAGGAAAGACTTCTTATCCAAGATCCATACAAATTAGCCCAATTGGACACAGGTATCTATTATCACACCTGAAAATGAAGAGTGTAAAAATCTTTCAACTGTTACTGAAAATCTGTGGTGTTACACATTTGATAACATGTTGTATTAATTAGGGTTCTCTAGGGAAACAGAATCAACAAGAGATATCTATAAAAATAAGATTTTATAAAAGTGTCTCACACAACTGTGGGAATGCAAGAGTCCAAATTCTGTATGGCAGGCAGCAAACTGGCAACTCCAATGAACATGTTCAATGAACTCCTCAGGCAGTGAACTGGCAACTTCAATGAATGTCTTTGATAAACTCCTCAGGAACGAAATGGCAACTTCGATGAACTCCTCAGGAAATGTTTCGCTTGGTTAGCTGAAGAAGTGAAGGTCCTCTATCTCTCTTGCTTAAAAGTATTCAATGGATTGGATTAAATCCAGCTGATTGCATTCTCTCATTGTGGAAGACATGCCCTTCACTGATGTAATCAGTCACAGCTGAGCCAATTGACTGATGATTTAACAAACTAGCCTTCTGGTTTATTACAGCCACAAATGTCCTTGCAGTAATGGTGAGCCCAGTGCTTGCTTGACAAGACACCTCAGTACCATCACATGGCCAAGTTGACACATGAACCTAACTATCACAGTCCACCCCTTGTGAACTTAGCAGTTACACACATCACCTTAAACCATACTTTAATATCTAAGTAGAGAACAAAAACACATATATTCCACCTAACAATACTCCACTATCCAGCGTACAACCGGAAATGCACTAAATCTCTCCAGAATAGGGTGCAAGTCCTTGGGTGACACTAACTCTTAAAATTGATTTCCTTTAACTTAAATACTGGAAAATGAACAATACAGCTTATGTCATATGACAAGTGGAAAAGATAGAGAAGAAAGCAAAGATATTTGTTTTACAGACAAATACAAACATAATCATAACAAAAAAGGAGGAAATATGCATGCCATCATAGTCCTCATTTCTGTAATTGGTCATGTGGTCATAGTTCATATTTATCACTAACTTCTTCCATTACCCATTCCATGTTCCCTTTATCCTCAGTAAGCACTTCAGCTGGCCATGGTTCTTTGCCTGGTGGGGTGACCCAAACCTTCATTCATGAAGTTTCTGGGCCATTGGTAGCCCTGCCTGGATTGGGTTGTTGCAGTTTTCCATTGACTATAATCACAGAGCATGGTAGTACTAAGAGACGCCCTAAGGGATCTCTTGTATTCCAGGGAAACTCTTCTTTACCTCCACTGTGCAGTTGCAGTGCTGTTTCCCCTTGAAAGTCAGGATCAATCACCTCAGCCAGTACAGTAATCCCCTTCCTTGCCTGTTGATGCAGAGGCATAAGAAACCCAAAGTAGCCACGTGGCAGTCTTACCAGTTCAATGGAATTATTATTGTGTTTCCTGGTGGAAATATTCCTCCTTTTGGAACCAAGACTTGAAGACTAGCAGAGCTTAAGCTTGCAGGTACAGGAAAAAAAATTTTTTTCCTAGTGGCTCACTAGGAGTGATTGTGAGTGGTGCCACTCCTGATTCCACATCTTGATTCCTGGACCCATGAATCCTGGCTATGGGAGAAATAGGACCATAGAGTGGATGCTGATTCAGAGCATACACAGCCTCCTGGAGAACAATCCTCCAGCCCTGCAAGGTATTGCCACCTAGTTGGCACTGTAATTGAGTCTTCAACAGGCCATTCCATCATTCTATCAACCCAGCTGCCTCTGGATGATGGGGAACATAGTAAGATCAGAGGATTCCATGAGCGTGTGCCCATTCCCTCACTGCATTTGCTGTGAAGAGGGCTCCTTGGTCAGAAGCAATGCTGTGTGGAATACCATGATGGTAGACAAGACATTCTGTAAGTCAAGGAATGGTAGTTTTGGCAGAAGCATTTCATGCAGGGAAGGCAAACCCATAACCAGAGTATGTGTCTATTTCAGTAAGAACAAATCGCTGCCCCTTCCATGATGGAAGAGGTCCAATGTAATCAACCTGCTACCAGGTAGCAGGCTAATCATCTCAGGGAATGGTGCCATATTGGGGACTGAGTGTGGGACTCTGCTGCTGGAAGATTGGGCAATCAGCAGTGGCTGTGGCCAGGTCACCTTTGGTGAGTGGAAGTTCATGTTGCTGAGCCCATGCATAACCTCTATCCACCATGTCCACTTTGTTCATGAACCCATTGGGCAATGAAAGGAGTGGCTGCGGAAAGAGGCTAATTGGTATCCACCAAATGGGTCATCTTATTAACTTGATTATTAAAATCTTCTTCTGCTGATGTCACCCTCTGGTGAGCCACATGGGACACAAATATTTTGTTTTTTGCCCACTCAGAAGGGTCTATCCACATATCTCGTCCCCAGACTTCTTTGTCACCAATTTTCCAATCATGTTCATTCCAAGTCCCTGACCATCCAGTCAAACCATTAGCAACAGCCCATGAATCAGTATATAAACACACCCCTCGTCAGTTCTCCTTCCTAGCAAAGTGAACAACCAAGTGCACTGCTCAAAGCTCCACCCAGTGGGGGAATTTCCCCTAAACACTGTCCTTAAGGGACATCCCAGAAAGGGGCTGCAGTACTGCAGCTGTCCACTTTCAGGTGGTGCCTCCACATCATGCAGAACCATCTGTAAAATAGGCCCAAGTTTTCTCTTAGTCAACTGATTGTAAGGAACTCCCCAAGACACCACAGCTGTGGGCTGGGATAGAGAAGGTAATGTGGCAGGAGTGGGGGCCATGGGCATTTGGGTCACTTCCTCATGTAGTTCACTTGTGCCTTCAGGACCTGCTCAAGCTCTATCTCTTATAAACATTTTATGATGGAGTGCTGCTGTACATGCCCAACATTATTGCTTGGCAGGTGAGACAACACCCAGCTCATGATAGGTAACCCAGGTGTCATGATAACTTGGTGGCCCATGGTTAAGCACTCTGTCTTTATTAAGGCCCAAAAGCAGGCCAAGAACTGTTTCTCAAATGGAGTGTACTTATCTGCATAAGATGGTAAGGGTTTACTCAAAAAATCCTAAGGGCCGGTGTTGTGATTCTCCTATAAGAGCCTGCCAAAGGCTGCCATTAAACAAACAGATAACTACAAATGCTGGAGAGGATGTGGAGAAACTAGAACTCTTATTCATTGTTGGTGAGACTGTGTAATGGTACAGCCACTCTGGAAGACAGTCTGGCAGTTTCTTAGAAAACTAGAAACAGAGTTACCCTTTGATCCAGCAACAGCACTTGGTATATACCCGGAAGATCTGAAAGCAGTGACATGATCAGTTATCTGCATGCCAATGTTCACAGAAGCAATATTCACAATTGCCAAGAGATAGAAACACCCAAATGTCCTTCAACAGATGAGTGGATGAATAAAATGTGGTATATTCACAGGATGGAATTCTAAGTGGGTGAAGGAAGGAACGATGTCATGAAACATATGACAACATGGATGAACCTTAAAGACACAATGCTGAGTGAAGTAAGGCAGGCACAAAAAGAGAAATACTATGTTACCACTAATGCGAACATTGAAAAATGTAAAATAAATGGTTTATAATGTAGAATATAGGGGACCTAGCTATAGATAGCAATTAGTGAAGGGGGAAAGATAATCTAATAAGAAAAGAAAAGTTATTGTAGGTAAATTTAACATTCTGGGAATGCTCAGGAATGACTGGTTTGTTAATTTCTGGTGGGTATGGTAGGAACAAGTTCACAGAAATGTAGTTATCTTAGGTTATCTGTTTTTCTTATTCCTTTCCTGGGTTATAGTCTGTATATTGTCTTGGGGTAGAATAGGACCATGTTGGAAGTACTGTAGTTATTCTTGGATATTTGTTTTTCCTCATTCCTTTGTTTTGATTTTGTTTGAAATGGTTTTTTATTGTCTTTTTTTCATGATGAAAAACTTTTATTAAACAGATACACAGCTGAGTTCCTCCTATCTCCTTCTTTTTCTTTCTTTTTAATTTTTATTGGGATTGCTCAGATACCATACAATTATCCAAAGATCCAAAGTGTACAATCAGTTGCCCCTGGTACCCTCATACAGCTGTGCATCCATCACTGCACTTAATTTTTGTTCAATTTTTAGAACCTTTTCATTACTCCAGACAAGAAATAAAGTGAAAGATGAAAAAAAGAGAAAAAAAATAAGAAAAAAAAAGGAAACTCGAATCCTCCCATATCCCTAACCAATTCCCCTCAACTTTTGACTCATAGCGTTGGTATAGTATATTTATTACTGTTTATGAAAGAATGTTGTACTACTAACTGTAGTAAATAGTTTGCAATAGGTATATATTTCTTCCCTATATTCCCCTCTATTATTAACTTCTAGTTGTACTGTCATACATTTTTTCTGATTCATGGAAGAGTTTTCTAATATTTGTACAGTTAATCATGGACATTGCCTACCATAGGATTCAGTTTTATACATTCCCATCTTTTGACCTCCAACTTTCCTTCTGGTGACATATATGACTCTGACCTTCCCCTTTCCACCTCATTCATGCACCATTTGGCACTGTTAGATATTCTCACATCTTGCTATTGACACCCCTGTTCATTTCCAAACATTTACGTTCATCCTAGTTGAACATTCTGCTCAAATAAGCAACCACTCCCGATTCTTAAGCCTCATCCTATATTTTGGTACCTTATATTTCATGTCTATTAGTTTACATATTATAATTAGTTCTTATCAGTGAGACCCTGCAATATTTGTCCTTATGTGTCTGGCTTATTTCACTCAGTATATTGCCCTTGAGGTTTTGTCATC
This sequence comes from Choloepus didactylus, assembly GCF_015220235.1. Classification (NCBI taxonomy): domain Eukaryota; kingdom Metazoa; phylum Chordata; class Mammalia; order Pilosa; family Megalonychidae; genus Choloepus; species Choloepus didactylus. The sequence goes on from NC_051311.1 coordinate 84,956,600, forward strand.
AACCATTTTTTTTTTTTAAGACAGTTTTGTTCACACACCATACATTCTATCCTAAGTAAACAATCGATGGTTCTCTGTATGGTCACATATTTATGTGTTCACCACCTTGACCACTATCTATATAAGGGCATCTACATTTCTTCCACAAGGCAGGAGGGAGAGTCAAAGAAGGTAGAGAGGCAAAAGAAAGAGAAAAAAAAATGACAGCTAGGAAGCAGCAAAAGGAAAAGTAACCTTATATCAAAGTAAAGAGTCAGACACCACCACCAATGTCAAGTGTCTAACATGCCCCCCCATCCCCCACATCTGCATTTACCTTGGTATATTGCCTTTGTTACATTAAAAGAAGCATACTACAATGATTCTGTAAGTTACAGTCTCTAGTTTACATTGATTGCCACCCTCCCCCAATGCCTCCCCAGTTTTAACACATTGCAAGGTTGACATTTGCTTGTTCTCCCTTGTAAAAGAACATATTTGTACATTTTATTACAATTGTTAAACATTTTAGATTTCACCAAGTTACACAGTCCCATTCTTTATCTTTCCTCCTTTCTTGTAGTGTCTCACATGCTCCCAACCTTCCTCTCTCAACCATATTCATAGTTATCTTTGTTCAGTGTACTTGCACTGCTGTGCTACCATCTCCCAAAATTGTGTTCCAAACCATGCACTCCTGTCTTCTCCTATCACTCTGTAGTGCTCCCTTTAGCATTTCCTGTAGGGTGGGTGTCTTGTTCACAAAGTCTCTCATTGTCTGTTTGTCAGAAAATATTCTGAGCTCTCCCTCATATTTGAAGGAATGCTTTGCTGGATATGGGATTCTTGGTTGGTGGTTTTTCTTTTTCAGTATCTTAAATATATCACACCACTTCCTTCTTGCCTCCAGGGTTTCTGTTGAGAGATCCACACATAGTCTTATTAAGCTTCCTTTGTATGGAATGGATTGCTTTTCTCTTGCTGCTTTCAGGATTCTCTCTTTGTCTCTGACATTTGATAATCTGATTATTAAGTGTCTTGGCGTAGGCCTGTTCAGACCTATTCTGTTTGGAGTATGCTGAGCTTCTTGGATCTGTAATTTTATGTCTTTCATAAGAGATGGGAAATTTTCATTGATTATTTCCTCTATTATTGCCTCTGCCCCTTTTCCCTTCTCTTCTCCTTCTGGGACACCAATGATACATACATTCTTGTACTTTGTTTCATCCTTAAGTTCCTGGAGACGTTGCTCCTATTTTTTCATTCTTTTCTCCATGTGCTCCTTTGTGTGTAGGCTTTCAGGTGTTTTGTTCTCCAGTTCCTGAGTGTTTTCTTATGCCTCTTGAGATCTGCTGTTGTATGTTTCCATTGTGTCTTTTGTCTCTTGTGTTGTGCCTTTCGTTTCCATAGATTCTACTAGTTGTTTTTTTGAACTTTCGATTTCTGTCTTATGTATCCCAGTGTTTTCTTTACAGCCTCTATCACTTTTGTGAAATATTCTCTAAACGTTTTGAATTGATTTAGCATTAGTTGTTTAAATTCCTGTATCTCAGTTGAAGTGTACATTTGTTCCTTTGACTGGGCCATAGGTTTGTTTTTCTTAGTGTAGGTTGTAGTTTTCTGTTGTCTAGGCATCTGACCTCCTAGGCCACCCCAATCAGGTTTTCCCAGACGAGAGCAGGCTCAGGTCACAGAAGGAGGAAATGTTCAGTATCTGGTTTCCCTGATGGTTTTCCTTAGAGGATTGATACACTTGTGCTTTTCTGCCCGGCACTGGCACCTGTGAGCCTGTCACCGGCTGGTGTAAAAGGTTGTGGCCTGTGGCTCTCCTCCCCCAGGCCTTGGGGTCTGGTTCTGGAAAGGCAGGCAGTAGAGCTGGGCCCCTCCCTTTCCTCTTGGGAAGCTATGCCCCCTCCAGAGAGGTCATCTGCATATCAATAAGTTCTTTGTTTCTCTGACTCTGCTGATCAAAGTGTTTTGATTTTAAAATGGCTGAGGCTGTCTTTATTGCAAAGTGCTGTGGACTGAAAATGGCTGAGGCTTTCTCCACAGAGAGAGAAAGGGACAGAAAGCTCCCAAATTCACCTGTCACCCAGAGATAGTACCTGATCCTCTGAACTCCCTGTCCTGAGACAGATATGTCTCCCCCCAAGTATGTCTCCCCCCAAGGTCAGCTGTCACCAAAAGCCTTTCTGCTTGTTGGGGATTTGCTGTCTGTTTTGAGCAGTTAATATTAAAACTCCAGTTGGGGCTGGGCTGAGGTCCACTCACTTGTTTGGAGAGTGCTGCTCTCTAGCACCGTGAGGCTTCTATGAGGGAGGGGCTCTCAGCTCTTGGCTCTCAGTGTGGGTCTGCAGTTTTTACTTACAGATTTTATGCTACGATCTTGGGCGTTACTTCCAATTGAGGTTGGTGGATGATGAGTGGACAGTCATGTTTGTCTCCCACAGTTATTCCACGTTATTTACTGGTCTTTTGGTCATTTATGAATTGTTCCAGGGGGGGACTAACAGTCTTCCACTCCTCTCTATGCCACCATCTTAGCTCCTCCCTGAGAATGCTGCTGGCTAGGATGTGGGCACTTCTGCTCACTGAGCGTGCTAAGAACGTAGCTTCTACCCTCAGGATCCTGACCTCAGAGGACTCAGGGGTTCACAGGGTAGCGATGCAGAAAGGGCTCAGGGTTCAGGTGCTCCGGTGGGAAGTGGCCATCCCCTTCCAGACCGAAACCCAATTCCACCATCTCGGCAAACTGCCAAGCCCACCCCTTGTGCCTCCCTGTCTGTTTTTTTTTTTTTTAATTTTTTGAGAAAGAGTCTAAAAAAAGAAACAATTGAAAAAACATAGGCAGAGCCCCCCTGAGGAGCTAGGGGAAAATGCAGATGTGTTGGGCTTCCTCACCTGGATGGTTGCTGATGTTCTCACAAACATTGAGAACTGGCAGGTTGATGTATCGAGCCCTCTATCACAGGACTTGCCTTTAAGAAGCCTGTAACTGCAAAGGAGAAGCTAGGCCTGCTTATAATTGTACCTAAGAGTCTCCCTGTGAATCCCTCTTTGTTACTGAGATGTGGCCCTCTCAGTCTAAGTAAGCCACCTCAGCAGGTGATCTCACTGCCCTCCCCCCTGCATGAGACCTAACTCCCAGGGGTGTAAATCTCCCTGGCAATACAGGATATGACTCCCAGGGATGAATTTGGACCCAGCATAGTGGGATTGAGAACATCTTCTAGAACAAAAGGGGGCTGTAAAATGAAACAAAATAAAGCCTCAGTGGTTGAGAGAATTCAAATGAAGTTGAGAAGTCACTTTGGTGGACGTTCTTACACACTATATAGACAATACTTTTTAGGTTTTAATGTATTACAATAGCTAGAAGTAAAGACCTGAAACTATCAAACCCCAACCCAGTGGCTTTGATTCTTGAAGAGGATTGTATGACAATGTAGCTTACAAGGGGTGACAGTGTGATTATGAAAACCTTGTGGATCATACTCCCTTTATCAAGTGTATGCATGGATGAGTAGAAAAATGGGGGCAAAAAAACTAAAGGAAAAATAGGATGGGAAGGGGGAGATGATATGGGTGCTCTTTTCACTACTATTTTTTTATTCTTATTATCACTTTTTCAGGTACAAGGACAATGTTCAAAAAATATTTTGGGGTGATCAACGAACAACTACATGATGGTAATGTGATATTTTGGATGACTGTATAGTGTGTGGAGAAATCTTAATTAAAAAAACTGAAAAAAAAGCCAGCTAGAGGCTCCAAAGAGCCTCTATTTTCCACTGACACTTCCAGCATCATTGGGTCAGCTGTATCATATGGGGGTCCAAGTGGCAGAGCAGCTTGCACAGCAGCCTGGACCTGCTGCAGAGCCTCATCTTGTCCTGGTCCCCACTCAAAACTAGAAGCTTTTCTGGTCACTTGGTAAATGGGTGGAACAGCACATCCAAATAAGGAATATGTTGCCTCCAAAATCCAAAGAAGCCAACTAAGTATTATGCCTGTTTTTTTGGTCATAGGAGGGGCCAGATGCAACAGCTTATCCTTCACCTTAGAAGGGATAGCTCAACATGCCCCACACCACTGGACACCCAGAAATTTTATTGAGATGGAAGGCCCCTGTATTTCTGTTGGATTTATCCCCCATCCTCTGACACACAAATGCCTTACCAAGAAATCTAGAGTCATTGTTACTTCTTGCCCACTAGGTCCAATCAACATGATATCATCAATATAATGGATCAGAGTGATATCTTGTGGGAGGGAGCAAGGATCAAGATCCCTGCAGACAATGTTATGACATAGGGCTGGAGAGTTGATATGCCCCTGAGGTAGGACGGTGAATATATACTGCTGGCCTTGCCAGCTGAATGCAAACTGTTTCTGATGGTTCTTACTAATAGCTATTGAGAAAAAAGCATTTGCCAGATCAATAGCTGCATAACAGATACCAGGGAGTGTGTTGATTTGCTCAAGCAATGATACCACATCTGGAACAGCAGCTGCAATTGGAGTCACCAGCTGGTTAAGCTTACAATAATCCACTGTTATCCTCAAAGACCCATCTGTTTTCTGCACAGGCCAAATAGGAGTTGAATGGGGATGTGGTGGGAATCACCACCCCTGAATCCTTCAAGTCCTTAGAAGTGGCATTAATCTCTGCAATCCCTCCAAGAATCTGGTATTGCTTCTGGTTTACTATTTTTTTTTTTTTTTTTTTTAGGCAGGGGCAGTTTTAGCAGCTTCTAATTCACCTTTCCCATCATAATAGCCCTTACTCCATGAGTTAGGGAACCAATGTGAGGATTCTGCCAGTTGCTGGGTATGTCTATTCCAATGATGCATTCTGGAACTGGGGAAATAATCACAGAATGGGTTCAGGGACCCACTGGACCCACTGTGAGATGGACCTGAGCTAAAACTCCATCGATCACTTGACCTCTATAAGACCCAACTCTGACTGTGGACCAGAGTGACATTTTGGGTCTCCTGGAATTGTCACTTCTGAACCAGTGTTTAATAATCCCTGAAATATCTGATCATTCCCTTTTCCTCAATGCACAGCTACCCTGGTAAAAGGCCATAGGTCCCCCTGGGGAAGCCTGGGAAGAAGATTAACAGTATAAATTTTGGGCAGTGTAACAGCCCAAAGGGTACTCAGACTTCCCCTCATTCAAGGGGTTCTGGATCTGTAAACTGTCTTAGTTCTGGGAATTGATTAAGGGGCCGTGACCCTCTGTTTTTGTAATTCAAGGTTGACTTTTGTTCACTTGACCTGGAATTCTGCTTATACAGCTCAAAAAAGAATTTATAGACTGCCCATCTATTTTACTGCTAGGTACTCCAAGGTCTACTAGCCAATGCCATAAGTCTCTGCAAGTCAGATTATTTTCACTGCTGCCTTGAGCCTGTTTCCCTTATGGTAGCCACGTCCACCTTTTCTTTGATGATAAACTGCTGCCACATGGCTTCTGCTGACTCGGGATCTGATTATCCCCATTATGTTTAATGATTCCAGCTCAGTGACAGCAGTTCCCACAGTAATATCTGACCTGCAGAGAAGAGCAACTACAGAGCTCTTCAGGGATGACAGAGCTAGTCTCACAAATTTATTCCTCACAGTCCTGGTAAAAGGTGTGTCCTCTGGAAATTCCAGGGGTGTGAGAGCTGGTCTTCCATGATAAATCCACTCTAACATTCCAATCTCTCTAAGCCTTTGAATCCCCATCTCTTTATTATACCAGGGAAGTTCTGGCATTTCAACTTCAGGTAAAGTTGGCTACCTTTTGATCCATGTTTCAGCCAACCACCCAAACAAACCATTAGGGTCCTTTCTAACCCCTTGAGCTACAACACTGAACGCAGAATCTCTGCTTAGTGGGCCCATATCAGTAAATTCAGCCTGATCCAACTTTATATTATTTCCACCATTATCCTACACCCTTAATATCCATTCCCACACATATTCCCCTGATTTCTGTCTGTATAAGTTGGAAAACTCATACAGTTCTTTTGGAGTATAGCATACTTCCTCATGGGTCACATTTTGTACTTCACCCTTCGGGGCTTGTTGTGACTTTATTTAAAGTCTTGAAGCACAGATTGGTGGTGGGGTGGGTCATGAAAAGAATTAGAAGTACACCTCAAGCCATTTACCTCAGGACATTCCATTGCAGTTTCATCTTGTGAAACAGCATTAATCTCTCCAGACAGAGGAGTGAGGGATGCTTCCTCAGGGGAGGTGATTACAGGTTTAGCAGGCTCTGAAGCATTAATCTCTTTAGGTGGAGGCTGGATGGCTGGCTCCTCAGGGCATATTGGAGGTTCGGAAGCTGTTCCCTCAAAGTAAGCTGGAGTTCGGGTAGCTGTCTCCTCAGGGCAGACTGGAGGTGGGGGGGGGCAGGGGCTGTTTCCTCAGGACAGACCACTACAGGTATACCTTACAAAGATTCAGCAGAATCCAGGCTTCCAATGTCCTCATGGCCATTATTATCAATTCATATGTCCCCATCCCAAGTTTCAGGGTCCCATTCTTTCCCAATCAATGCCTTTACTTTAACAGCAGACACCCTGTGAGATTGAGATTTTAGTTTATGTTGTAAATCTGCCACTCACACAATGAGTGAGACTCTGGGTCTGGTTTTCAGAAATCTCAAGTCTGCGGCCAGAGGAAATAAGATTTTCCTTCAGGGCACACATAGAAACCTTTACATGTGTCATACAGCACTTAAGTTTCAAATTTGAAGCCTTTAGCTCATCCCTTTCTCTTATAACTTTATTCAGTGTATCTAAGAGCAACCAGCCAATATCATTATACCTCTTAACTCCACAAAACTCTGTTAAAGTGTCAAAAACACTGTCACCTAGAGTCTTCCTTCAAACAAGAGTATGATTAGGAGAATCAAATGGTAATATTTTGCATATCTCCATTGTCAACTCACGCCATGGACTATTAGTGCCATCTTGATTACTGGAAATAGAATCATTAGTGCCTTTGATCTAATCAAAGTAGAAAACCAATTATAAAAGCCCATTTTAAGACCCTGTTTCTCAAGAACCACTCCAAGTTGTATTAGGGTTCTCTAGGGAAACAGAATCAACAAAAGATATCTGTAGATATAAGATTTTATACAAGTGTCTCACATAACTATAGGTATGCAAGAGTCCAAATTCCACAGGGCAGGCAGCAAACTGGCAACTCCAATGAAGATGTTCAATGAACTCCTCAGGGAGTGAATTGGCAACTTCGATGCATGTGTTTGATGCTCAATGAACTCCTCAGGAACAAACTGGCAACTTCGATGAACTCCTTAGGAACCGCTTCACTAGTTAGCTAAAGAAGAAGTGAAGGTCCTCTATCTGTCTCACTTAAAAGTCTTCCACTGATTGGATTAAATCCAGCTGATTGCATTCTCTCATTGTGGAAGACACACCTTTCATTGATGTAATCAGTCACAGCTGAGCCAATTGACTGATTTAATAAACCAGCTGTGACAGTGTGAATGTATTATGCCCCCCAGAAAAAGCCATATTCTTTGATGCAATTTTGTGGGGCAGACATATTAGTGGGGATTAAGTTGGAACATTAGGTTGCTTCCATGGAAATGTGCCCTACCCAACTGTGGGTGATAACTCTGGAAAATTTCCATGGAGGTGTGTCCCCGCCCATTCAGCATGGGCCTTGATTAGTTTACTGGAGCACTACATAAGCTCATACAGAAGGAGCAGTCTTGCTACAGCCAACAGGGATACTTTGAAGAATGCACAGAAGCTGAGAGTAGCTGCAGATGAGAGACAGTTTGAAGATGGCTATAGAAAGCAGAGTCTTGCTCTGGAGAAGGTAAGAGAGGACAAACACCCCAAGAGCAACTAAGAGTGACATTTTTGAGGAACTGCAGCCTAGAGAGGAATGTCCTGGGAGAAAGCCATTTTGAAACAAGAACTTGGAGCAAATGCCAGCTACGTGCCTTCCCAGCTAACAGAGGTTTTCTGGACACCATTGGCCATCCTCCAGTGAAGGTACCTGATTGTTGATGCGGTACCTTGGACATTTTATGGCCTTTAGACTGTAAGTGTGCAACCAAATAAACCCCCTTTATAACAGTCAGTCCATTTCTGGTGTTTTGCATTCCAGCAGCATTAGAAAACTAGAACACCAGCCTTCTGGTTTATTAACCAGCCACAAATATCCTTGTAGTAATGGTTAGGCCAGTTTCTTGCTTGACCAGATAACTCAGGTACCATCACCTGGCCAAGACGACACATGAACCTAACCATCACACATGTTATGTTAATACAATACAGGAAATTCCTTATTGATTGAAAGATTATTTTAATGAATGAGATTGTTTTAGCCAAGGCCTTTTTGGTTGAATTAAAAACAAATTCCTTTCAAAAGGGGGTGGGACAGTGTGTGTTTATTATGGATAAAGAGAATCTCATAGAAGCCAGGTTTCAAATGAAATATTTTCAGACTTCAAAATAATTGCAATGCGGGAGTGGCAACAGCATTAAACTGTACAGTCACTCAAATTCTGCTTCTCTTTTTAGGTCTGATCCATTCTCCCTTCTTTCTCATCTGATTGAAGCTATGTTCTTATGCTCATTGCGTATGAATCACTGCATCTATTAGGGCCGAGATTATACTATTGTACCTCTCTTGAGCTGATCAGGTACTGGTCATGCATCTCATGTAAACTACTTGATAGGTCCATCCCAGCCCCTCTGGTCCAATCTCCTGTTGACAAGAAGACACAGGATTTTGTAATATTTATGGTCCCCCTCTAGGAATTTGTCCATTATTACATTGTTTTTGAACCAGGGGATGTAGTAGTGTTAGATCACTTGTTATACTGCTAGACTTGAAGAAAACCTTGGAATTTATATACTTTACTCCCTGGCTAGTACTGCAGTATACCAAAGGATACCAGTTTAACAAATGTACAAAAAGGAATGGAATCCAAGACAAAATTCCACTCGATTATTCAATATCCCTCTCTGTTCTATTCTGGACCAATCTTGATTTTAAAAAGAGCATCATCTCTCACTCCACTAGGATTGAGTGAGAAGAGCTGCCTCAGTGCTGTCTGGACAACAGAAATAGACTCTTCTTCATCAGGGAAGTATTCACATAGAACTGTTTTCCAGAATGTGTTGAAGATAGAAATCAGTCTTGGCATAGTTTCAATTTTGTGCCCAAATCTAATACCCAAGTTTCTCTTCTCAGAGTTACAGTGACATGGAAATGAGAAAATATATGTGAGGCCCTTTACCACAATATCTTGATCATAGTAGGTGTCAGTAGACATAATTTGAATTCATCTGAATCTACATGGCCTTGGACATATCTCCACTTGCCCAATGCCTAGCAGGTCCTTTCTTCTCACTATCAATACCTGTGTTTTCCCCTACATGCTAGCTTGGAATTTTCATACATATTTATTCAAGTTGGCTTCATACTGTCTAACATTCTGGGCTGCACTGGATAAAGATGAACTATTGAGGGAGCAAACAGGGAGTTTATAAGTGCTGGGTCACTGAGCCAAAATCTCTTTGATGCTATTTCATGTCTACTTTCTTAGCACCATGAGCTTTCACACAAAAGAGAAATCTATGTTTCCTGGGCTCATGATTTTCTCTTCTGGAAACTCCCTTCACTGATTCATTTAGAACTCTTGCATAATTCCTCCTTTTTCTAAACAACCTATACTTTATTAGTTCAAATCAACAAACATTTAAATTATTTCAAAGACAGGGAAGAGGGCCAACTATGAATAAGACATGATCTCTGGATTCAAAGGATACAGAAGACATGTAAATAACTAATGGCAAGAGAGAATGAAAGGTACTAGAATATTCTGTACTTGACAGCAAATGAAGTGTAAGGAGTAAAGAGAAATAGAAAGCTTCTAATATGAATGCATAACAAGTGAGTTTAGGTTATTTACAAGTTCTTAAGCTACTTTCTTTAAAATATGGTTAAGCACTCTCTGGATCTACTTTAATTACTTGAATTCCCTGAGTAATAATCAATCATCAATTAAATATGTATTACTGCTTACATGCCTAGCATGGTTTTAAAAACTATAGAAGGCCCAAAAATTTTTAAGGCATGATCTCTGCTCAAAAAAATTTTTATGTAGTAGTCCAGTCCATTTAGTAAATTACTCTACAGCTCTATCTGTTCAGAATAAATATGTCTTATCCAGTTAGCCTGGATAGATTTATTTGCTTAGAAAATGACTCTAATAGGACCATATTTAGATGATGTCAATTTGAACACACTAGGTAACTTACTTCGCCATAGTCTCCTTGTGAAATTGCCACTTTGACCTCACAAATGCTTTTGAGTATAAGGAAAAACTAATAATACCATAGGTACCCTAGATGCTTTGCCTGGAAAAGGCAAAAATGTTCTTGATCTGCTGAGGACAGCAACTTCTACAGACTTCTTTCCCAGTGTCTAACAAGAGACATCTCCAGAAATTCTAGAGCTTAAAAAAAATTAGATAGAATTTAAAACTGAAATGAGACACTATATATCTTATTTTAGCAATATAAAATAAAATGTCTTTTTGTAATGATTATATATATTATTAATATTAGAGCTGTAATGTCTGAGTGCTTAAAAGGTACCAGGCTTTGTTTTAATTATCTTACATGATCCAATGCATTTAATCCTCTTATCTACCCTACGAGTTGGGTACAATTCATATGATTATCCCTATTGTACATATGTGATTTCTGAGGCACAGGAAGCTTAAGTAATTTGCCATATATCACACTATATTAGACACTGGAGATAAAAGATCATAATTCAGGGCAAATTGCAGGGTTGCCAATCTAGTAATAACCTGTAGAACTGGACAGATAAAATATATAATTTTGGATCAAACCCTAGATATTTTAAATCAGTTGGTCTGGATTAGGGTCCAGGAATTTTTCTCTCTAAAAATTGACTGTAGTGATTCTGATGGAGTCAGGTTTAGGGGGCATTTATTACCTCATTAAACTGCCATACACCTGAGCCACCACTGTTGGAAGAGAATTCATATTGCAGAATTCATCACCTGCCTAATAAATGATAGGCCATCCACTCCACCCACTCCACCCCGACATAAAGAGAAGAAAGGTAATTTTGCTGAAAGCACTGGAGAAAAAGAAGAAAGCACATGAAGGACTGGTAGATAAGGTAATCTTCTAACAGTAATAAATCCAGACAAATTTATGCAAAATGCAACATGAGCCTTGATATAGAAGTGAAACATCCAGCACCAACTAGTAAGGTAAAAGAACAGAATGGAACATTCAGAAGGTATCAGTTAAATTTAGAGAAAACTAAAAGAGAATTAAAGAACAAATTAAAAGGAAGGTAATTCTACCACTTCATTTGGTCAAGAATTTTCACTGAATGGAGATTCAGAAATTTATATCAGAAACTCATAACATATTATCTGTAGTAATAATAATAAAAGTAATAGTAATATTAGGTATTGAGGACCTATGTTCCAAACCCTGGGAATCAGCAGCTAAATAGATCATATTTGTGCTTTTGAAAGAGATACCACATTGTAGACAAGTCAGAGTAAGACAGGAAAAGAATGAAGACAATTTTCATGATTAAGAGTACAGTAAAGTAAGGAAAAGGAGATGGGGGTAGAGATGGAGAGAAGAGAAATGGATATTAGGCAAAATTGAGACTATTTTGATTGATTAGACATGGTTCCCCATGGGCCAGAAAAAAGATGACTTCCTAAGGTTCTGTCTTGAGCAGTTGTGTAAATGGTGGTGCCATTTAATGTTTGGATTATGTTACATATAAGGTTTTATGGAACATGAAAATGAGAAGCCAAGTAGGAAAGTATAGAAATGGCAGTTGAGACAAGGGAATAGAGCAAACAACTCAAGGAAAAGATGTGAATAGAATGAGAAAAGCTCACATAATTTCACTTTATCGTTCCAACCATCCCACGAGATAGGTTTATTAGACCTATTTTGCAAAACCGAGCCTCAGACAGGGTTTAGCTTAGTAACTGTTAATAAGCAATAAAGCTGGGACTCAAATTTATATCTGCTTGATTCCAAAGCCTACACTTTCATCCATAAATTAGATTATAATTTAGTGATTATAATTTTGTTAATTTGTTTAGTATAACATGTACCCAATCCTTATGCTACAGTTTATTGTAAGTGATTCTTAACTAATTATTTTGTTATTTTCCTTAAGTCTTGAATTAAAGACCTCAGTCAGAAATTTTCAGAGATAAAGATTTTACCTGAGAAGCTGTGCCTATTTCAATCAAGTTATTATTGCCAAGCTGGACAAAACCATGTGGCACATTATTTACTTTAATAGGATTTCTTTCATCTCTGTGTACTGCATTCTACATATTTAGTGCAAAATATAATCAATACTATGCTTAAAGGGAAAAAAATTTTTATCGAGTACCTCACATAATTGGGAGAAATAGGCAACCCTCAGCAAAGCAACAGAGAACAGATTTCATAACAGTTTTAAACTGAGTTGCAGAACAAGGATGACAGCCAGAGCAGTCAGAAAAGCCCTCACGGAAGGAGAAGGTGCTAAATCCTGAAGCCCAGGTAAGGGTTTTCTTCTTGAACAAAAATGGGAAAAGCTTTCTAAGTTATTTAAAAAAAAAAAAAGATCAAATTGATGATACAAAGGTGTAAATGAGCAAGCCAAATCCACGGAATGGTGAAGAGACAAGGTAAAGCATGAAAGTACTTGCTAGGGAATAAAGCAGGGTTTCCCAACCTTGGCTATTGACATTTGGTAGTTTGTGATGCTGTCTTTTGCCTGGTAGTATTTAGCAGCATACTTCCCAGCTGTGAGAAGGAAAATTGTCTCCAGGCTTTGCTAAATGTCCTCTGGTGGACAGAATCACCCTGGTTGAGAACCACTGGAAAAAGTGAAATAGAGCTTTTAAGTGTGCATGGTTACTGTGTTCTCTACACTGGTTCTGATCTCCTAATTGAACTGTTGGCACCCCACAATGCCTACCATTCCCCTAACAATCTACATTTTAAGTAATATATAAATCCATGACAGAAATAAATGTAAAGTAAACCAATTGCTTAATTGAGCTTTGTTAACTACCTGGCACAGTCAAGAAAGAGAACTACCTGTTACTCCACTCATATATCCTTATGCTCATGGAAATCAGATGACTGGATCAACTAAATAAATTCACTGGCTTGGTGTGAGTTTCACTGTGTTGCTGGCCTACAGAATCAGAAATACTTCCATAATTGAGGATCTATCTGAGAGTATGTGCATATATTTGTAGAAGTAAAGAGTCTATAGTTGTCAATGTATTTCAAATATTTTTTCTAGGATATTTTTAGCCACTTTGTCTGAGTCACTTATTTTTTACTTTTGAGGTGTTCAGGCTCAGCTCTTATCAGGTGAAGATTTATCTTATTCCCTTAGGAAGTTTTCTCTCAAATCAGACAATCTGTCTAGTACAAAGAGCTTCCTGCCTGTGATTTAACTTTGCTTACCACCTTTGTTTATCAGTATAGCTAGGAAAATCTCTTTGCTAGTATTTAATCTTCTTGCCCTGAAACACTGGTTTAAAATTCTGTTTTTCTTTATCAGGCAAACAAAATTTAATAGGCCTATAATGTGTTTCTATATTGCTTTAATGAATTTCTGTAAATTTCTGCATGAGGGCATCAAAATTTCAGTCAAATAAGGAATATAAACCATCAAATATTTGTAGTTAATATTCTCCTAAAATGACTTTTTAAAGATGCCTTTCTCTAAGTGGAGTTTACAATAATGTCATATCTGAATAATAGTCTAGCCTCTGTTGTAAATTAATATTGATGCCATTAAACTGACTATACTGCTGACTGCAAAACAGAATTACTAATTATTACAAAAAAAAGAGAATGAAAATGCAAATGCAAATAAGTGGAAGTGCTTGATCTCAGCTAGCAAAACTAAAAATAGTCTATCAACAAATAAGACCGCATCAGCAGCTTTTAGGTGTGGAGACTTCAGGCTTCCACTGAAAGTGTATTTTGAAATTTCTTGCATATAGTTCCCAGGACCAATAAAGTCCTTTGCACTTAAAGACATAATGAGCTTTTTATTTTGATTTTCCAGCATTTTGAAACCAAAACTGTATTTCCTGTTGATTCTACATAAATGGGCTGTTATTCTTTTTTTTTTTAAATAGAATAGGTAGATACATATGAAAAACATTTGGCAGATATAGGGTATTTGGGAGACCCATAAGTTATTTTTCAGGCAAATGAAAATTCATGTCTGGTACATTGATCCCTTGTCTCTCAGTTTACCTACCTAGGAACCATCAGTCTTCTCCCATGTAATCTAAAATGAAGTCTTACTGAACAAATCATATAGAAAGAACAGGTTCTATGTGCATGTTCTGAAATGACTGCCTTTGTATCCTATTCACTAAGATGACTGTCAAGAAAAATTTGATGTATTTGATTATTGGTGACATGGAAAAAGGATAAAATAGAAAGCATATTTAATGAACAAGATTATGTTTCTCAACAATTAATGGAAGAAAAAATTTCATATGCCCAAAAAAGAAAAACTATTCAACCTCTAAATGAGCAAAGAAAGGAAATTAATTCCTCACCTATTAAAGTGAAAAACACTTTAAAAATCATACTAAATGATGTGGAGAATGTGGTGACATCAGCTTTTGTTCACTGCCACTGTAATCTGTAAAAGTTTTCTGACCTGGGACATCATTTCAATTCAATTCAAAGAAAATAATCAGAGATTCAAAGATTTTGTAAAAGATGATCAGAATATTAGTCACAAAATACCAAAATATATTATGGCCTATCTATTTTATAACATAATATTCAGCCATTAAAGTCATGAATTCAAAGAATATTTATTAATGTGAAAATGCTAAGGATTTAATTTTAGATGAACAAAAGATGAATAAATGCCTATGATCCCAACTTTTAAAAAGAAATTTCACTAATATTTTATAGACTAAAAGAAAAAAGTATAAAAAGAAATACATCCAAATGCTAACAATGTTTATATCTGGTTAATGAGAGAGGAGGAGAGTTTTAGTTTTTGCACTTTTTTATTTCTTAAGATTTAAAAAATTGATATAATATTTTTAAAAATTAAAGAAACATTTCAATAAGAAAATAGTTGTATGTTTAAATCGAAGTCCATTTTGTACCAGGGAAAGTGATACAATTTCCAGGAGGAGTTTCACCCCAAGTTTAAATGAGATGATTTAAAAGTCTTTGGAGAATTGAAGGCTGGAAGCCAGCAAAAATAGTTCTCATCCTTACAAAGATACACAAACAAAAAATATTCTCCTATTTGAATGTGTACCCATTTTGCATATTTGTTTGTAACTTTAAGGTGTATATGAGGATTAAGTTTCATTGCCTGTGATATTTCTATGTCTAATGTTTTTATATTGTTTGACTAAAATTCATCTGTATTCTGTTTTTAATTTTTGCAAATGTAAGCACTGAGGAACAGAGTTCACAGAAATATGCAGCTGAAAGGAGAACATGTGTCCTTATAGCATTATCATTCAATTATTTTGAACACTTTTTTAATTGCATGCCAAAAATCACATAGTGATTTGCCCCTAAAAACTATTTTTAGAAGTATACAGCTGCTAATTTGACTAGGTCTTTTCTCAATATTGTTGAAAGCCAAGTATTAGAAACCAACAGAGATAATACCAAGTATTAGAACAGCAAATCAGACTTACTTGAATCACAGATCTTAACCAGTCTCAAACTTTCCTATTAATTTCAAGAATACTTCCATGCACAAAACAGGGAGCAGTCCCAGATCCCTGAAATGACTCCTCAGACTCTTTCTGCATCTGACGTTCTATGTACCAGATTAACATATGAGGTTTATAGGGAGGGTTGATGGTCACTTTGCTCACACAGAAATAATTATTTGGTTTGTACAATTCCATTTTATACTCTGATAGTACATGCTTATGTGACATTTTTCCAGAGAGCCTTGTCCCATAAAAACATAGATTCCAGCCTTGTTTGCCATAAGAACTTCTAGACAACCAGGCACATTCTGCTAAAAATATCAGACTTCTGCTAACAACACACATCTAACTTTTTTACATTTTTTATTATGAAATATAACATATATACAGAAAAGTTACAATTTTCAAAATACAATTTAACAAGTAGTTAAAAAGCAAATTTCAGAGAATGTTATGCATTACAATTCCATCATTTCAGTTATTTCCTTACTGTGAAATACAACATATATACAGAATGGTGATAACTTTCAAAGTATCATTCAACAAGAGCTATAGAGCAAATTTTGAAGCATGTTGTATGTTACAGTTCCATCATGTCAGAGATTTCCTTGTACCTATTCTAGTACCCTAGAAACTAAAAAAATAAAAAAAATTTATATGAAGATTTAGTATTCACAATCCTTTGTTAAATCCTATCTTCTCAGTTTGATCACTGTCTCAATCATCAAGGATATGTGGACAATGACCACCATAACTTGCTCATATTGAAAAAGGATATCGACACTATGGGGAAGAAGGACACCATCTGGTTGAAGTTCTTGAAGACACTTCTGCCTCTGGGTTTTGGGACTTATCTGGCAAAGGAACAGTCTGGGGGATTTAAGTTTCTTAAAAAATTTAGTGAGTGAAACTTTTATAGAGTCTCAGGGATCTAGGTATTCTTTAGTATTTTCAGGACTATTGTCAGTTAGGGTTTGGCACACTGTAGGCATCCAGAATATGCAAGAGCTTGCATAAGAGTAACTTCCAGGATAGCCTCTCAATACTATTTGAAATCTCTTAGCCACTGAAACCTTCTTTTGTTACTTTCTTTTCCCCCTTTTCATCAAAAAGTCATTCTCAATCCCCTGATGCCAGGTCCAGGCTCATGCCTGGGAGTCATGCTCCACATTGCCAGGTAGATTCACTCTAGGGGGTAGGGTAATGAATTTATTTGCATAATGGGGCTTACAGAGAGAAAGACCACATCTGAGCAACAAAAGAGAGTCTCTGGAGGTGACTCCTAGGCATAATTATAGGTAGGCTTAGCCTCCCCTTTAAAGCCATAACTTTCACTAGAGCAAACCTCAAGATCAAGGGCTTGACTTATTAAGTAGGGGGTTCCTAAACTCATATAACATATATTCTGTCCAAGACAAACAATCAATGTCTCACATTATCTTCACTTAGTTGTACAGTCATCATCTCTCTCAATTTTAAACAATTATCATGACATACAACAGCCCAAAGCTCTTATCATCCCCTAGTTATTTATCCCTAGTATTAGTGTGATACTGATAAGGTATCCCTATTAATTATAGTTTTTCCCATATAGCATTCTGTTGTTAACTCTTTTTACCAGTGTCATACCTAGAAGTAGATCATGCAAGCACCTGTGGGATACATACCTTTAAACAAGCCCTTTCAATCTTGTTGGCCTTCAATGTGGCATTGATATTTATAATCCCATTAATGAACTATCCTCATCTCTGTCCATTCCCATACTTTTAAGTTCATCCTAATTAACATGTCTGTACATATTAAGTAATCATTCCTGGTTCATAGCTTCTGACTATCTCTAGTTCCCTTATATTTTACATTATAAGACACCAATTTTACATTGTTCAGGGAGTTCATATTAGTAATAACACACAATATCTTTCCTTTTGTGTCTGACTTATTCCACTTAGCATTGTGTCTTCAAGATTCATCCATGTTGTCTCATGTTCCAGGACCTCGCTCCTTCTTACTGTTGCATAGTATTCCATAATACGTATATAGCACATTTTGTTTATCCACTCTTCTGTTGAAGGGCACCTGGGTTGTTTCCACTCTGTGGCAATTGTGAACAATGCCGCAGTGAACATCGGTGAGGAATTGTCTGTTCATGTCACTACTTTCATATCTTCTGGGTAGATATCAAGAAGTGAAACTGCTGGGTTGTAGGGTAACTCAATAGCTAGTTTTCTGAGGACCCACCAAACTGTCTTCCACAGCAGCTGTACCATTATATATTCCCACCAAAAAAGAATAAGAGTTGCAATTTATCCACCTCCTCTCCAGCATTTGTAGTTTCCTTTTTGTTTAATGACAGCCATTCTTATTGATGTGAGATGATATCTCATTGTGGTTTGTTTTTTTAATTTAATTTTATTGAGATTGTTCACATACCATACAATTATCCAAAGATCCAAAGTGCACAATCAATTGCCCATGGTACCATCATACAGCTGTGCATCCATCACCACAATTTTTTTTTTCCAATTTTTAGAACATTTTCATTACTCCAGAAAAGAAATAAAGACGAAAAAGAACATTCAAATCCTCCCCTACCCCTAACCACCGGCTCCTCCATTATTGGCTCACAGTATTGGTATAGTACATTTGTTACTGTTGATGAAAGAATATTAAAATACATTAACTGTAGTACATATTTTGCAACAGGTATATTTTTTCCTTATATAACCCTCTATTATTAGCTTCTAGTTACAGTGTTATACATTTGTTCTAGTTCATGAAAGATATTTCTAATATTTGTATAGTTAATGATGGACATTGCCCACCACAAGATTCACTGTTTTATACATTCCCATCTTTTAATTTCCAACTTTCCCTCTGGTGACCTACATAGCTCTAAGCATCCCCTTTCCACCACATTCACACAGCATTCAGCACTGTTAGCTATTCTCACAATAATGTGCTACCGTCACCTCTATCCACTTCCAAACACTTAGGTTCAACCTAGCTGAACATTCTGCTCATGGTAAGCAACTGCTCCCTATTTTTTAGCCTTGTTCTATATCCTGTTACCTTATACTTCATGTCTATGTGTTTACATATTATCATTAGTTCATATCAGTGAGACCATGCAATATTTGTCCTTATGCGTTTGACTTATTTCATTCAATGTAGTGCCTTCAAGGTTTCTTTGTCAACTCATTTTTTTAAGACGGTTTAGTTAACCCACCACATTTTCCATCCTACATAAACAATAGATGGTTCCCTGTATAGTTACATATTTATGTATTCACCACCATCATCAATATCTATATAAGGACATTTCTATTTCTTCCACAAAGTAGGAGGAAGAGTCAAAGAAGGTAGAGAGACAAAACAAAGAGAAAGAAAGGAAAAGAAAAACATGACAACTAAAAAGCAATGAAAGGAAAAACAGAATTAAATTAAGTAGAATAAGAGTCAGATAACATTACCAATGCCAAGAGTCCCATACCCCTCCCTTACGTTCCCCTCTTATAGGCATTTAGCTTTGGTATATTGCCTTTGTTATATTAAAGGAAGCATAATACAGTTTCTGTTAACTAGAGTCTCTAGTTTGCATTGATTGTATTTTTCCCCAATACCACCCTATTTTTAACACCTTGCAAGGTTAACATTCATTTGTTCTCCCTTGTGCAAAAATGTATTTAAACATTTTATCACATTTGTTGTGCATTCTAGGGTTCATTGAGTTCTAAAGTCCCAGTCTTTACCTTTTCTCTTTTCTTCTGGTATCCCACATGCTCCTAACCTTCCTCTTTCAACCATACTCACAGTCATCTTTGTTCAGTGTACTTACATTGCTGTGCTACCATCACCCAAATTGTGTTCCAAACCTCTAACTCATGTCTTTTCCTATCTATCTGTAGTGTTCCCTACAGATATAGGATTCTTGGCTGGTGGTTTTCTCTTTCAGTATCTTAAATATATCACACCACTTCCTTCTTGCCCCCATGGTTTCTACTGAGAATTCCGCACCTAGTCTTATCAAGCTTCCTTTGTATGTCATGGATGGCTTTTCTCTTGCTGCTTTCAGGATTCTCTCTTTGTCTTTGACATTGGATAATCTGATTAAGCATCTTGGTGTTGGCCTATTCAGATCTATTCTGTTTGGGGTGTGCTGTGCTTCTTGGATCTGTAATTTTATGTCTTCCATAAGAATGGGAAATTTTCATTGATTATTTCCTCTATTATTGCTTCTGGCACAACCATGGCATGTATATTTGTGTGTTTCATGTTATCCTTCAATTCCCTGAGACACTGCTCATATTTTTCCATTCTCTTCCCTATCTGTTCTTTTGTGTATAGGATTTCAGGTGTTTTATTCTCCAGTTCCTGGCTGTTTTCTTCTGCCTCTTGAGATCTGCTGTTGTATGTCTCCATTGTGTTTTTTATCTCTTGTATTGTGCCTTTCATTCCCATAGATTCTGCCAGTTGTTTTTTCAAACTTTTGATTTCTACTGTATGTTCACCCAGTGTTTTCTTTATAGCCTTCATCTCTTTTGTTGTAACTTCCCTGAACTCGTTGATTTAGTTTTTTATTTCATTTAGCATATTTCTTTGAAAATATTTAATAGATTGTTTCATTATAGTAAAACCATATCTCAACTGTATCTTGATTGAAGTGTAAATTTGTTCCTTTGACTGGGCCATATCTTCGTTTGTCCTTGTATAGATTGCAGTTTTCTGTTGTCTAGGCATCTGATTTCCTTGGTTACCCCAGACAGACTTTCCTAGACCAGAATGGGTTCAGTCTTCAGAATGGGGCTATACTCAGGGTGTAACTTAGAGGAATGACAGACTTTCCTGAGGTTTGCAGTTGCTGTGCTTTTCCAAACTGTCCAGCAGATGGTACCTGTCAGCCTGTCACTCCTGACTGGTTTAAGGAGATGCGCCACTTCAGTTTCTGTTTTGGCTGTTTTCCCCCAGGCTCTGGGGTCTGGTTCTGAAGGGAAAGCTGGGCCCCACCTCCTTACTCTTAGAGAAGATAAACCCCATCAGGAGTTTTCACCTGCATTTGAATTGCTGTCTCTCTGACTGTGTTATATCCTCTCATGTCTGGGTCAGAGAGCTGGGAACTGCAAATGGCTGTGGCTTTCTCTTTTCTGAGCCTCTCATGTTGAGAGAGAGAAAAAGGGACAGAAAGCCTCCTTTTGGAGCCAGTACATGGCCCCCAGATTCACTCATCAGCCAGAGGTAACACCTGATCTTCTGGGCTCCCCCTCCCAGGTCAGATGAGTCTTCTGTTTTTATTTTTTTTAAGTTCAGTCATCACTAAAAGCCTCTGCCCGCTTGTTGGAGGTTTGTAGCTTGTATTCAGCAGTCCACATTTGTTAATTAAAACCCAAGTTTGAGCTCAGCTGAGCTATATTTGTTCACTTTGCTTGGAAAGTGCTGCTAGTTTCTACCACAGTGAGGTTTTGCAGCAAAGCCTGCCATGGGGGAAAGGCTCTCAGCACAGTTCTGCAGCATTTACTTACAGATTTCATGCTGTGGTCTCATGCATTTCACCCAATCCAGGTTGTTGTATGATGTGTGGATAGTCACAGTTGTCTCACAGCAGTTATTCCAAATTATTTACTAGTTGTTCCTGGTTGTTTATTAGTTGACCCAGGGGCTAACTAAATTCCACTCTATGCCGACATCTTGCCCCTCCCTCTCTTATTGTGGTTTTGATTTGCATTTCCCTAAGAGATATTGCAGATGAACATTTTTTCATGTGCTTTTTAGCCATTTGTATTTCTGCTTTGGAAAATGTATTTTCATATCTTTCACTCATTTTATAATTGGGCTGTTTGTACTATTGTCATTGATTTGTAGGATTTCTTTATATATGCTGGATATCAGTCTCTAACAGATATATGGTTTCCAAATATTTTCTCCCATTCAATTGACTGCCTTGAAAGCTTTTTGAAAAATAATGTATGGCAGCTTTTGATGTAGAGGAGTTCCCATTTATCTATTTGTTTTCTTTCATTGCTTGTGCTTTGGGTGTAAGGTCTAAAAAGTTAACTTCTAATATTAGGTATTGAAGATTTTTCCCTATATTATCTTCAAGGAGTTTTATGGTGCTGTCTCTTATATTGAGGTCTTTGATCTACTTTGAGTTAATTTTTTGTATAGGGTGTGACGTAGGGGTCCTTTTTCATTCTTTTGGATATGGATATCCAGTTCTCCCAGGCCCATTTGTTGAAGGTGTTCTGTCCCAGTTCAGTGGATTTGGGGGCCTTATCAAAAATCAGTTGAACATAGATCTAGGGGCCCATTTCTGAATCCTCAATTCAATTCTGTTGATTAATATGTCTACCTTTGTGCCAACATCATGCTGTTTTGACCACTGTGGCTTTATAGTAGGCTTTAAAGTCAGGAAGTGTGCGCCCTCCCACTTGGTTCTTCTTCTGTAGAATGTTTTTGGTAATGTGAGGCCCCTTTCCCAACCAAATAAATCTGATAACTAGTTTTTCCAAGTCTTCAAAGTAGGTTATTGGAATTTTGATTGGAATTGCACTGAATCTGTAGAGCACTTTGGGTAGAATTATCACTTTGGGTAGAATTATCATCTTAATGATGCTTAGCCTTATTATCCATTGTGATGGTTGGGTTCATGTGTCAACTTGGCTAGGTGACCCAGCTGTCTGGTCAAGCGGGCACTGGCCTGACGATTGCTGTGAGGATATTTGAGGCTGGTTAATAAACCAACGGGCTGGGCTGGTTTGTTGGATCATCAGTCAATTGACTGCAGCTGACTGATGACTCATCAAGGGGTGTGCCTTCCACAATGAGAGAATGCAATTGGCTGGATTTGGTCCGGGTGATCAGTTGAAGGTTTATAAGCCGGACGGTTAGAGAACCTTCACTTCTTTTTCAGCTGTCCAGTGAAGCATTTCCTGGGGAGCTGGTCGAAGTTGCCGGTTCGTTTCCTGAGGAGTTCATCAAGCGTGTTCATCAAAAATCCCAGTTCATTTCCTGAGGAGTTTGTCAAAGTTGCCAGTTCATTTCCTGAGGAGTTCGTCGAAGATGTCGGTTCATTTCCCGAGAAGTTCATCGGACATCTTCCTTGGAGTTGACAGTTTATTAACTCTCTCATTGATTCTGTCTCCCTAGAGGACCCTAACTAATACACCCATGAACAAAGAATATGTTTCCACCTATTTAGGTCCTCTGGTTTCTTTTAGTAAAGTTTTATAATTTTCCGTTTAGATACCATTTATGTCCTTGGTTAAATTTATTCCTAGGGACTCGATATTTTTAGTTGCTACTGCGAATGAAATTTTTTTCTTGATTGTTTCTTAAGTTGGGTCATTTCTAGTGTATATGGAAGATCACTGGCTTTTTTGCATTAATCTTGCATCCCATCACTTTGCTGAATGTATTAGCTGAAGTGGCTTTGTCATCGATTTCTCAGGATTTTCCAAATATAAGATCATATCATATGCAAATAATGACAGTTTTACTTATTCCTTCCAATTTGGATGCCTTTTATTTCTTTGTCTTGCCTCATTGCTCTGGCTAGAACTTCTAGCACAATGTTGAATAATAGTGGTGACAAGTGGGCATTTGTGCCAGTTTGAATGTATTATGTCCCCCAAATGCCATTATCTTTGATGTAATCTTGTGTGGGCAGACCTATCAGTGTTAATTAGATTGTAATTCTTTTGAGTGTTTCCACGGAGATGCACCCCACCCAACTGTGGGTGATTACTCTGATTGGATAATTTCCATGGAGGTGTTGGCCCACCCATTCAGGGTGGGTCTGAATTAAATTACTGGAGCACTATAAAAGATCAGACAGAAGAAGCGAGCTTGCTACAGCCAAGAGGGACACTTTGAAGAAAGCACAGGAGCTGCAGATGAGAGACAGTTTGAAGACAGCTGTTGAAAGCAGACACTTGCTCTGGAGAAGCTAAGAGAGGACAAATACCCCAAGAGCAACTAAGAGTGACATTTTTGAGGAACTGCAGCCTAGAGAGGAATGTCCTGGGAGAAAGCCATTTTGAAACCAGAACTTTGGAGCAGATGCCAGCCATGTGCCTTCCCAGCTAACAGAGGTTTTCCGGACACCATTGGCCATCCTCCAGTGAAGGTACCCAATTGCTGATGTGTTACCTCGGACACTTTATGGCCCTAAGACTGTAACTGTGTAACCAAATAACCCCCCTTTTATAAAAGCCAACCCTTCTCTGGTGTTTTGCATTTTGGCAGCATTAGCAAACTAGAACAGTATTCTTGTCTCATTCATGATCTTAGGGGGAAGGCTTTGAGTCTCTCACCATTGAGTACTATTGTGACTGTGCGTTTTTCATGTATGCCTTTATCATAATGAGGAAGTTTCCTTCAGTTCCTACCTTTTGAAGTGATTTTATTAAAAAAAGTATCTTGAATTTTGTTGAGTGCTTTTTCAGCATCTATTGAGATGAACATTTCATTTTTCTCTTTTGATTTGTTAACATATTGTATTATATTGATTTTCTTAAGTTGAACCACCCTTGCATGTATGGAATGAACCCCACTTGGTTGTGGTGAATGATTCTTTTAATGCATCTTTGGAATCGATTTGCAAGTATTTTTGTTGAGAATTTTTGCATGTATATTCATTAGGGAGATTGACCTGCAGTATTCCTTTCTTGTAATATTTTTTTCTGGTTTTAGTATTAGAATGATGCTAGTGTCATAAAATGAGTCAGGTAGTGTTCCTTTTTCTTCAATTTTTTTTAAACAGTTTAAGCATGAATGGTGTCAGTTCTTTTTGGACACTGTAGGAAAACTCCCTTGTGAAGCCATCTGGCCTTGAGCTTTTATTCTTATGAAGCTTTTGATGACTGATTGGATCTCTTGTGATAGGTTTGTTGAGGTCTTCTATTTTTTCTCAGGCCAGTCTAGGCTGTTCATGTGAGGAAATTATCCATTTCCTCTAAATTTTCTAATTTGTTGGTGTACAGTTGTTTAAATATCCTCTTCTGAATTTTTAATTTATTCAGGATCTACAGTAATGTCCCCCCTCTCATTTCTGATTTTGTTTATTTGGGTCTCCTCTCTTTTTGACTTTGTCAGTCTAGCTGAGTGTTTGTCAATCTTGTTGATCTCCTGAAAGAACTTTTGGTTTTAATCATTCTATGTTTTTGTTGTTGTTGTTGTTCTCCACATAATTTATCTGCTTTAATCCTTGTTATGTCTTTTCTTCTACTTGTTTTAATGTTAGTTTGCTGATTGTTCCCTAGCTTCTTCAGTTATTCAGTTAGGTCTTTGATTTTAGCACTTTCTTCCTTTTTAATGTATGTATTTAGAGCTATAAATTTTCCCTTCAGCACCACATTCACTTCACACCATAGGTTTTGATATGTTGTGCTCTCATTTTCATTCATCTCTAGATATTTACCAATTTCTCTTGTAATTTCTTCTTTGACCCACTGGTTATTTAGGAGTATTGTTTAATCTCCACATATTTGTGAATGTTCTGGTTCTTTGATGGTTATTGGTTGCTAGTTGCATTCTATTATGGTCAGAGAATGTCCTTTGAATAATTTAAATCTTTTAAAATTTATTGAGGATTGTTTTGTGCCAAGCATTTGATCTATCCTGGAGAATGTTCCATGAGTGCAAGAGAAGAATGTATATCTTGGTTATTTGGGATATCATGATCTATATATGTTTGTTAAGTCTAATTTATTTGTCACATTGTTTAGGTTCTCAATTTCCTTATTTGTCCTCTGTGTGGTTCCATGGAAGAGAGTGGTGCATTGAAGTCTCACACTAATATTTTAGAAATATCTATTATTCCCTTCAGTTTTGCCAATGTTTGTCTCATGTACTTTAAGCACTGTGATTAGGGGCATAAACATTAATGATCATTATTTCTACTTATTGAATTGTCCCTTTTATTAATATATAGTGTCCTTCTTTATCTCTTATGACATCTTTGCATTTGAAGTCTATTTTATCTGATATTAGTATTGCTACTTCTGCTTTCTTTGGGCTGCAACTTGCATGGAATATTTTTTTCCATCCATTCACTTTCAATCTCTTTGTGTCACTGGGTCTAAGATGAATCTCTTGTAAAGAGCATATTGATTTATCATACTTTTTAATCCATTCTGCCAATCTCTATCTTTTAGTTTGGAAGTTTAATCCATTCATATTCAATGTTATTACTGCAAAGGCAGTTCTTGCACCAACCATCTTATCCTTTGGTTCTTATTTGTCAGAACTATTCCCCCCCGCCTCTCTTTTTTTTCCCCTTAAGTTACTCTTATTAATACTCTTCAGTTCTGTGCCTTTTCCAGACCTCTATCTCCCTTCTTTTTTTCTGACTGCCTAGAACACCCTTTAATATTTTTGCAGGGCAGGTCTCTTGTTAACAAATTCTCCCAGAATTTGTTATTCTCTGAAAATTTCAAACTCTCCCTTGATTTTGAAGGAGAGCTTTGCTGGGTAAAGAATCCTTGGCTGAGAATTTTCTCTTTCAGAATCTTAAATATGTCATATCACTGCCTTCTCGCTTTCATGGTGCCCACTGTGCAGTTAGTACTTAGTCTTCTGTGATTTCCCTTGTATATTAACTGCTTCTCGCTGCTTTCAGGACTTTCTCCCTCTCTTCAACATTTGGCAATGTGATCAGTATATATCTCAGAGTGGGTATATTTGGATTTTTTTTCCCTTTGGAGCTCATTGGGCATCTCTGATTTGAATATTTATGTCATTAGAAGGGTTGTGAAGTTTTCCCCAACTATGCCTTCAAATACTCTTCTTAGCCCTTTTCTCTTTCTGGGACACCAGTGATTCTTATATTTGTGTGCTTCATGTTGTCCATCATTTCCCTGAGATCCATTTCAAATTTTTCAATTTTTTTCACCATTTGTTCTTTTGTCATCGCATTCAATTGCCCTATTTTCTAATTCATTTATTCTTTCTTCTGCCTCTTCAAATGTGTTGTGTGTTTCCAGTATATTTTTAATTTGTTCAACATTATCTTTTATTTCCATAAGATCAGCTATTTTTTTTTTTAATTTACTCTTTCAAATTCTTCATGCTCTTCTAGAGTCTTCTGGATGTCCTTTATGTCTTTAGCCAACCTACTGAAGTTGTTTTGGAGATTTGTGTGTACTTCTTTGATTAATTGCTTCAAGTTCTGTATCTCCTCTGGCTTTTTAACTTGGTCATCTGGGTTGTCCATATCTTCTTATTTCTTCATGTGCTTTATGATTTTCTGTTGGTTTCAGGGCATTTTTTTTATCTTGATAAGGTTATTTTGTGAAATGCAGGATTCTTTGAACATTTATATATATATAAACATTTTGAACATTTATATTTATATGTATATTGGCAGAGCCACGGCTTGCTTGAGTGCACTTTTCCTGTCTTCCCAGCAGATGGCACACTTGAACCACCTCCTGCCCTCAAGCCAGCTCCCCCCCCCCAAGTTTGCCTGTGCACTTGGTAGGGTCCAAACGAGCTGGAAATCCAATCAGGACACCAGTTCTTCATGTGCACTGGGGACTGCCAGCTCTGGGGTTGCAATGTGCATTTCAGCAGGTAGTCTGCTTAAGGCACCATGGGGTCTGGTGATTCCCAGGCCTCAGAATGTATCACTCTCAGGCTGTGGGGCTGACCATCTCACCCTCCAGCTCAAAAATGCCCCATTCACCCCCTGTCATGTGCCTCTGAGCTCTGAGTTGTGGGAGGGGCTATTGGTACCACTCACCTGTGCACACCACAGACCTCTGTGGAGGGAAAGTAATCACAGTCAGCACTTGTCCACTGCCTTCCAGATTCCCTTGTGGGAGCTCCCAGACATGTGGCTGTGGAGAATTATCTCCCCAGGTAATTTCTGAAATGGGTGCACAGGAGTGGAACACTGATCACTCCCCTTCTCGGTGGCCTTCTTGCCACTGCCAGCCCCTGGCAGTGGTCCCAGGTGAATAATTTCACCCCATCCTCTGAGACACAGTTTCTCCACTTTTTCATCCAAGTCCTCACCACATATTGTAGAAGTCACTCTCTGGCCACTGACACCCTGAAACCTCTGTCCTGCATGTCCTCTGGCCCCTCTCTAGTTTCTTTTACAGAAGAGAATTTTGCTCTGCATCACTTATTCTGCCACCTTCCCAGAAATCCCCACACATCTAATATATTTGCTGATTCATTTATAAAGAAATCAGACTGGATTACCTGAGTTTTTATCATTCTCAGGATCCATCCACCCCACTCCTATAGAGGGGAGGAATCCTATTTTATTCATATTTTCCTTAGTCTGCCATCTGGCCTTGGTCAGTAACTTCTTGCCACATATATCTCAGACATCTTTTATTTTCATCTTGTAACATTTTCTTCAATATTTATACAAAAGTATGTCTCTGAAGACCTTGATGAACACAAGGATTTGAACCACACAATGAAGATCACATATTCCCTCCACAAAGCACATTACTTTCAACCTTAACCCTTCACAGATGTTGACCTTCTTTTACCAGCTCAAATATTCTTTGTCATTTATCATCCACAGTTATTTAAAACCTTTTCAATTATGTGGTGGAGGAATTTAATTGATTATATAATTTTTCTAAGACCAAATTCACTTCTTTTTCTGTTCAACTGGTTTTCATAGATAGTTCATGAATTTAAGGTTTCAAATCAGCTTCCAAAATATTTTTTCATCTGACACTTCCTTGCCTGGTTTATATTTAACTCTTACCAATTCAATTACAAACCCATGCATACACTATAAGCTGTGGTGAAAGCATTAACTTACTGTTTATCACACAATACATTAGTAAAATTTCTCTGCCATTCTCACTAATTTCCAGCACAATTCTTTTCCCATTTACTTCATATTCCCAGTGATGAGGATGGTAACTAAGGGCCAATTTTAAGTAACTTTTTGCTTCCACTTGAATATGGGAATGATCACATCCCTAATTTCACATTACAATTTTCATAAACATCAGCTACCAGGTGTCATTAGGTAATACTGCTTATACTCTCCATAGGGACAACATGGTATTATCCATTATCCATTCAATCCTGTAATAGTTAATCTCATATGTCAACTTGGCTAGAATATGGTTTCTAGTTGTTTAATCAAGCAAGCACAATATTCAAGGGAGATTGCCCTCAGCAATAAGAGGAGTCACTCACCCAATCAGCTGGAGGCCTTAAAGCCAGAAAGAATTACTGTCTCTATTTCATCCAGCCAACTTTTCCTGGGGAATTCGATTTCACTTTCATCAGATTCTTCAACTTGTGGCTTTCCATATGAAATTCTGGCTTGCCAATCCCTACAGTCTCATGAGACAATTCCCATTACACACACACACACACACACACACACACACACACACACACACACGTGTGTGTGTGTATATGTATGTGTCATTCTGTTGGTTCTGTTTCTCTGGAGAACCCTGACTAACAAAATTCCCAATCAATTGTGCTGCCAGAAAGACAAATTACCTTTTAATCTGTTGTATCCAGGCTGCTGAAAACAAAGATAAAAGCTACATAGTTCAGATATCCTATCATAACTTATGCTTCCACGGTGTTTCCAGACATAGCAAATTATACAGAGATTAGAATGCCCAATAATCATTCCTATGTGAGGAACAAGTCCCATCAGGGCACTATTGATGGTATAATGTTTCAATAGATTGATTATTGAATTAGTCTATTCATTTATGTCTTGGTTGTTCCTCTGGAATTTTTGCCAGATATGAAATAAAGTTCCCTCCAATGTGTCTATTGGGATTGACAAGTTTATTTTCACTATGATAACAAATGCCAAGAAAGATAATTTCAGCCTTGTACTTCAACAGCAGCTCCTAAAATGTCTGCAGAACAAGCAAACAAAGCCAGTGCTACTCAAGCCACCATATATGATTTGTTCATTTTACATTCCTAAAATTCATATTGTTCAAATTAATGGTCTGGACTGATAGACCAAGGTGGTGGCATGAGACACTCCAGGGTGCTGTTCTACCACAGACTCTCTGAATTACTAGCAAAAATTGGCAGAGCCATCTCCTTTAGAACTCCAGAAAACATTTACATGTTTCAAAAATGGGTGATTACCAAATTAAGAATACAAAATTTTAAAACAATTGGAGAAGTTCTTGTCACTCTTGCCAGCCTCTACTGCACCCCTCCCCATTGTGGAGCTGATCTACATTCCTATTCTGGGTCCCTGGCCATGTTCCAGAGGAAGTAGACTAACTGTTACGCACATGCTGAAGTGGCTGTCTATTGGTGCCAGTCTATCAGGTGGCATCTTAAAAGACTGAACCAGGAAAGTTGTCTCTGACTCATCCTCCCAGAACTTACCCTGCAGACAGAAGCAGCTTGTGCACAGCTAAAGCAGTGTCAAGAAGCAATTAATTCAAAGTGGCCTGGGGCAAAGTATTACTAGCTGTAAGACATATAATATTTTACCAAGGAGTGAGAGGAAAGCCTATGTCATAGGGAGTAGTGGAAACATTGGGATTCCTGTAAACCAAGATGTTGAGTTTGAATCAGGTAACCCACAGAAGGCATGTTGAGGTCCCAACTCCTGGCCCTGTGAGGTGCACCTATTTGTAAATAAAACCTTTGAAGATGGCTAAGGTGTGCCCAAATTAAAAAAAAATCAATAAATAAAGCAGACTATGGACATACTAGACAAAGACACAAAATAATGATCCTCAATATGTTCAATGGGATAAAGGGAAACATGGAGAAAGAACTAAAGAGTAGCAGGAAAACAATGAATGAACAATATGAGAATCTCAGTAAAGAGACAGAAATTGTAAAAAGGAACAAAACAGAAATATTGGAGTCAAAGATAACAATAACTGACATGAAAAATTCCCTACAGTGAACATTGCAATGTTCAGAAATAGACTGTGGTGATGATTGCATAACTATATGATCATACTGTGAACAGGTGATTGTATACCATGGATGATTGTATGGTATGTGAATATATTTCAATAAAACTGAGTTTAAAAAAAAGAAGATTGGGACTAGCAGAAAAAAGAATCAGTGAACATTAAGACATGAAAATTGAAATGATTCAGACTTAGGACTAGAAAGAGAAAAGAATTTAAAAAATTGAGCAGAGCCTAAGCATTATATGCATTATAGGAGTCACAAAAAGAGAAGGAAGAGAGAAAGAGGCAGAAGGAATATTCAAAGAAATAATGGCAGAAACTTCCCAAATGTAACAGAAGACATGAATATATACTTTCCAGAAACTGTGCTGGGAAAACTGGGTATCTATTTGCAAAACAATGAAGGTGGACCCCAACCTCACACCATATACAGAAGTTGCTACAAAACCTATCAAATATAAGAACCCAAACTATAACATTTCTAGAAGAAAACCTAAGGAAGCTTCTCAGGACCTGGTGTTAGGCATAGTTTCTTAGACTTCCCACCAAAAGCACAAGCAACAAAAGGAAAAAATGGATAAATGGGACTTAATCAAAATTAAAAACTTTTGTGCATCAAAGAACTTTATCATGAAAATAAAAAGATAACCTAAAGAATGAGAGAGAAAACAAAAACAAAAGCAAAAACATTAACAATCCAATTAACAGATGGGCAAAAGGATTTGAATAAATATTTCTCCAAAGAAGATATATAAATAGCCTAAAAGGACACACAAAAATGTACATCACTAGACTTTAGGGAAATGCAAATCAAAACCAGAATAGGAAACAATTTCACACACATAAGAATGGCTACTATTAAAACAAAAAATGTGTTGGAGAGTATGTGTAGAAATAGGGACACTCATTCATTGTTGCTGAGAATGCAAAATGTTGCAAATTCTATGGAAAACAATTTGGCAGTTCCTCAGAAAGTTAACTATAAAATTACTTTATGACCCAGCAATCCCACTTCTAGAATTGAAAGGGACTTGAAAAGATATTTGCACACAGATGTTCATAGCAGCATTATTCACAATTACCAAAAGATGGAAGCAACCCAAGTGTCCATCAACTAATGAATGGATAAACAAATGCAGTAGATACATACAACAAAATATTATTCAGCTATAATAAGGGAATGATGTTCTGATACATTTCAAAACATGGATGCATCTTTTAGACATCACTTTCTTTGAAGTAAACCAGACAAAAAAGGCCAAATATTATATTACCACTGATATTGAATAATTAGAATAAGGAAATTCATAGAGTCAGAAACTAGGATATAGGTTGCCAGCAACCCCAGGTTGGAGGTAGGTAATGGAGATTTAATGCTTAATTGGTTCAGAGTTTTTGTTTAAGGTAATGGGAACATTTTGTTAATGAATGGTGGTGACAGTAGGATATCATTGTGAATATAATTTACACCACTAAATTATATATTTGTATTGGTTAGGGTTCTCTAGGGAAACAGAATCAACAAGGGATATCTGTAAATATAACATTTTATAAAAATGTATCATGTAACTGTGGGAATGCACAAGTCCAAATTCCATAGGACAGGCAGCAGACTGGCAACTCGAATGAACGTGTTTGATGAACTCCTCAGGCAGTGAACTGGCAACTCTGATGAAGGTGTTCAATGACTTCCTCAGGAAATGCTTCTCTGGCAAGCCGAAGAAGTGAAGATCCTCTGTCTTTGTCGCTTAAAAGTCTGCAACTGATTGGATTAAATCCAGCTGATTGTATTCTCTAATTGTGAAAGACATGCCCTTCATTGATGTAATCAGTCACAACTGCAGCCAATTGACTGATTTAATAAACCAGTCTTCTGGTTTATTTAACAGCCACAAATGTCCTTGCAGTAACGGTTATGTCAGCACTTGCTTGACCAGACACCTGGACACCATCACCAAGCCAAGATGACACATGAACCTAACCATCACAATATGATTGTGGTTATGAGGGGAAATTTTAGTTTGTATATAATTAGAATAAAAAAAATTTTTAACCCATAGAACTTTACAACACAAATAGTGAGCCCTAATGTAAATTATGGATTATAGTTGGTAGTATAATTGTAATAACATTGTTTCAACTATTGTAACAAAGGTACCACACGAAGGCAAATTGTTAATAATAGGGAAAACTGTATTGTGTGAGAGAGGAGTATATGAGAACTCTATTTTCTGCATGTTTTCCTTAAACCTACAATTTCTGTACTAAAAATAAACAAATAAAACAGCACAAAAATATCATGTGCCCTAATACGTTGTCATTTGGGCATATTGTACCTCTCAATTCAGTTCTCTCTGTTGTGCCTGCAGGCTTCTCATTAACATTTTTCACCAGTTCTGTGAGGCTTAGTAACTATAACATCAGGCCAAAAATCACACCCAAATACACCTCTTTCCAGGCTGTCTGGTTGCCTTTTACAGTTACTGAAATGAATTCTGCCCACATGGACAATTATATATCCAGAGGAGAAGATCAAGTTGTTATATATAAAGCAGGGAAATGTACCTTTTTTCCATTTCATCCAAGCAGCTTTCTTAGCGATGTTATTATTTTCAGTTATGGTAATACAGAGGGTGGAAGCTCTGCTGTACAATATCCTCCACCCTATCCAATTCATTAGTAGTATTTCTCACAAGTCATATGAGAAATGACCAGAATGCTAAACCATGAACCAAGTTATGGCTACAGTTAGCAAGCCCTAACTCAAGTACTGGGAGAATGTTCTAATTCTTTGCTCCAGAATATTCAAATGAAGCCTTTAAGTGAAGTTTATAAATCAACAGATAACCAACTTCTCATTTTTGGAGAATCCAGGCCTGGAGGTTTTTAATTCATCATACATTCATCAACAGCAGAAATCAAGACTATTATTCTATTTCTCCAAGATACTGTTATGGAAATAACAGGCTTCCAACCCTCTACTTATGAGCATCCTTTCAGTTTGACATGCTATATCTGTATGAATTTATTATATGATCCCTCCAATTGTCAGGTTTCCTGACTCACCATATAAACTATTACTCAAAAGTTTGATAGGGACTTGCGGAAAATGTCAGTTAGGAGAGACAGGGAAAAAAACACCCCCATGAAAAATACTAGATAAAAGTCAGAAAGTCACCCAGAACACCAGTTCCAGCGATGCACCAGCTGGACAAGGTCTGCTAAATCCACAGGGACTGTGCACTTCATGAAACCAGGAGTCTACGTTCTGAAATGAGTGAGTAAGCCTGATGAATATTCAGCAGCCACACTGCAGTGCAGGGAAACCATGGGTTGGTGTTTGGATTCAGACTAGTTCTTTTTTAAAAACCCAAAAGCAGCTGTGGATACATCAGCGAGAACAACACAGGGAAGCACGGGAAGAACGGCGTCTCCACAAACTGTGACTATGCCTCAATATCCGGAGTGGATGATAGCCTTTTGTGCATCCATGCTAACTGCCTCAGAGCGAGGAAGGCAGAGGTGAGCCAAAAAGGGAAAAAAAAAACATCCCTTATGGCCATCTTCCCGGCAGGCTTGGAATGCTCCTGCCCCGTGCCAGCACTACAGCCCAGAACTGTGCAAAAAAAACCAGTGTGACAGGAAGTGTTTCCAGCAATGCGCATACACGCCACAATATCTAGCATGGACTACAGCCTTTCGCGCACCTGCAGCTAATTGTCCCAGAGCTAGGAAGGCAGAGCAAAGCAAAAAGGAAGAAATTAACACGCCCCATTCAGCCATCCTTTCAGCAGGCTTGGAATGCCCCTACATGGGCTGGTGGCCCAGAACTTCCCTTGAGAGTAGGTGTGCACTTGTGATGTAGCACAGCCTTCCCACAGCAGAGGCCCTAAAAGGGCATGGCTTGGAAGAGGGATCCACTTGGAAATCCCAGGGACCATACGCCAATACCAAGGACTTCTGGGTCAGTGGCAGAGACAATCTGTGGCGAGACCGAACTGAAGGTTTAGACTCTTGGAACAGCCTTAAATCTCCAAGAACACCTGGGAGGTTTGATTGTTAAAGCCACTCTCACTCCCCAACTGCTCACACACTCCACATTCAGGGCAGACAGCACCAATAACACATGCAAAACTGGTGCACCAATTGGACCCCACAAGAATCAGACACCCACACACCACAAAGACAAAGGTGGGGAGAACTGGCTTGAGGGGAATAGGTGGCTTGCAGACACCACCTGCTGGTTAGAGAAAGTGTATGCCACCAAGCTGTACGTCTGACAAATTATAGATAAGTCTTTAAATTAGCATACATATCCTAAAAAAACCCTATCAAGTTAAGCAAATGCCAAGAGGCCAAAAATAACAGAAAATTTTAAAGCATATGAAAAAACCAGATGATATGGACAACTCAAACCCAAATATCCAAATCAAAAGATCAGAGGACATGTAGTACTTGGAGCAATTACTCAAAGAATCAAAGACAAACAATGAGACCATGGCACAGGATATAAAGGACATGAAGAAGAGCATGGCACAGGATATAAAAGACATGAAGAAGAGCCTAAAAGAGCATAAAGAAGACATTGCAAGAGTAAATAAAAAAAAATAGATGATCTTATGGAAATAAACTGTTGACAAAATTAAAAAGATTTCTGGATACTCATAGTACAAGACTACAGGAAGCTGAGCAATGAATCAATGACCTGGAGTACAACAAAATGGAAAATGAAAGAACAAAAGAAAGAATGGGGGAAAAATTGAAAAAATTGAAAAGGATCTCAGGGATATGAGAGATAATATAAAACATCCAAATATAAGACTCATTGGTGTCCCAGAAGGGGAAGAGAAGGGTAAAGGTCTAGAAAGAGTATTCAAAGAAATTGTTGGGGAAAATTTCCCAAACCTTCTACACAATATAAATACACAAAGCATAAATGCCCAGAGAACTCCAAATAAAATGAATCCAAACAAACCCACTCCAAGACATATTCTGATCAGACTGTCAAATACTGAAGAGAAGGAGCAAGTTCTGAAAGCAGGAAGAGAAAAACAATTCACCATATACAAAGGAAAAAACATAAGACTAAGCAATGACTCCTCAGCAGCCACCATGGAGGCAAAAAGGCAGTGGCACGATATATTTAAAATTCTGAGAGAGAAAAATTGCCAACCAAGAATTCTTTATCCAGCAAAGCTCTCCTTCAAATTTGAGGGAGAACTTAAATTTTTCACAGACAAACAAATGCTGAGAGATTTTGCTAATAAAAGACCTGCCTTAATTCAGATACTAAAGGAGCCCTACTGACAGAGCAACAAAGAAAGGAGAGAGAGAGAGAGATATGGAGAAAGGTTCTGTAATACTAGATGAAGACGCATTATTTTTTAAGCCATATAGTGACCACTGAATATAAGTTTGGCTTTATTGTCATCATAATCATCATAAGACACAACCCTATATTAAATTATTTTTAATTCCATATTTCAGAGATGAATAAACAGACATTGCAGAGTGGTGACATTATGAAGGAGAAAACATACTTGATATCACACCCTATTCCATGCTACCATTTCTTTCACTCTATTTCAAATGGATAACTCAGGTTTATGGTATGACATTCTTTTTTTTTTTTTTTTTTTTTTTTTTTTTTTTTTTTTTGGCTTTTATAAAGGGGGTTTATTTGGTTACACAGTTACAGTCTTAAGGCCATGAAGTGTCCAAGGTAAGGCATCAACAATTGGGTAGCTTCACTGAAGGATGGCCAGTAGTGTCTGGAAAACCTCTGTTCGCTGGGAAGGCACGTGGCCAGAGTCTGCTCCAAGTTCTGGTTTCAAAATAGCTTTCCCCCAGGACGTTGCTCTTTTAGGCTTCAGCTCCTCAAAAATGTCACTGTTAGTTGCTCTTGGGGCATTTGTCCTGTCTTAGCTTCTCCGGAGCAAAAGTCTGCTTTGAAAGGCCGTCTCCAAAATGTCTCTGTAAGCTGAAGCTCCTCTCTCAGTTCCAGTGTATTCTTCAAAGTGTCCTTCTTCACTGTAGCAAGCTCGCTCCTTCTGTCTGATCTTATATAGTGCACCAGTAATTTAATTTAGATGCACACAATGGGTGGGCCAACACCTCCATGGAAATTATCCAATCAGAGTCATCACCCACAGTTGGGTGGGGCAAATCTCCATGGAAACACTCAAAGAATTACAATCTAATTAACACTGATGGGTCTGCCACACAAGATTACATCAAAGATAATGACGTTTGTGGGGACACAATACACTGAAACCGGCACAATCACCAATTGATAAAAACTGTGAAAAAGAAGTTCTTTTGTACTAATAGTATGTTACATCCAAGTACTACCAGATAAGAAAGACATCTTGGCTAACCAGATACCAGTTGAAGTCAGGGGCAGTTGTCTCCTCCAGCACGTCCTCACCATGTGGCCTTCACTAGTAGGGTCTCTATATTCCAGAGTCTGGTCCTCAGCTTTGCAGGTCTAGTACCCCTCAAAGTTCAAAAGGATTAGGGGGACCAACTCATACTAACCAGACTTACAATAGGTTGATATATAAATCAGATTGCCAATATATTAATTTAAAGTATGGAATAGGACTATGAAGAAGATAGAGTATCTCCTCTTAGCTGGTGACTAGTCCTGTAAGAAACCTGTAGGGGGAGCCAACTTGCAACAAGAATAATGGAGTTCATTTATGCATTCATTCAACTTTTGATTGAGTGCTTACTATGTGTAAGGCCCTGTTCTAGGTGTTAGAGATGCAGCAGTGGACAAGAGACAGAAAACTCCCTTCCTTCTTGGAGTATACATTCTAATGGAGGGGACAAAGGGTGACAGATAATGAGCATATACATATGTATGGTGACAGGGGTGATAGTGCTTTAAAGCCTTGCCATTCAAGGAGGGTCTGGGGGCCTTCTGCTGAGACATCACCTGAGGGCTGGTTAGAAAGGCAGAATCTCAGGCCCATTCCAAACGTGCAAGGATCAGAATCCACATTTGAAAAAGATCCCCAAGTGATTGGTGCACATTAATGTTTGAGAACTCTGCTTTAGAGAATATTTATATTAAATAAGTGAGGGGGATAGCCAGGGACAGGGACAGACGTTATTTTATATACAGAGCACAGGACGGGCCTCACTAATAGGATGACATTTGGACAGAGGCCTGAAGGAAGGGAGCCATGTGGCTATCTGGAGAAAGAGCTTCCCAGGAGTCATCAGCCCAGTGCAAAGGCCCTGGACAGGAGCATGCACAGCATGTTTGAAGAACAATAAGGAAGTCACTGGAGTGGAACGGAGTGAGTGAAGGGAAGAGCTGTATATATAAGGTCAGAGAGGTAGTGGGGATGGGGTAGTACTAATAGTATGTCACATCCAAGTACTACCAGATAAGAAAGACAGCTGGTATCTGGTTAGCTAAGATGTCTTTTTCACAGTTTTTATCAATTGGTGATCGTGCCGGTTTGAATATATTATGTCCCCACAAACGCCAGATAGTTTAGGGTCTTATAGAAATTGTAAGGACACTAGCTCTTGGTCTGAGTGGGGTGGGAGCCTCTCAAAGGTTCTGAGCAAAGGAGTGTTGTGATCACAGTTCTGTTTTTTAAAGGATCCCTCTGGCGGTGCTGAGAATAGACTGTAGGGGATAAGGGGCAGGTAGGAGGCCACTGCAGTGATTCAAGTGAGAGACTTCAGTGGCTTAGACCACAGTGGTATTAGTGGTGTTGGGAAGTGAATAGATTCTGGATATATGTTGAAGGCGGAGATGACAGGATTTGTAGATGACTAAGATGTTGGGTGAAAGCATAAGAAAAAAATCAGCATTGATGTCAAGGCTATTAGCCTGAGCAACTGGAAAGAAAGAGTTGCCATTTATTGAGTGGAAAATACTTCAGGAAGAATGGTTTGAGGGGAAAATTTGAGAGTTGGATTCTGGGCATAAGAAGTTTGAGATGCCTGTAAGTATCCAGTTGGAGACTTGAGTAAGCAGTTGAATATAGGAGTCTGGAATTTAGGGTAGAGGTCCTGGCTGGAGTTACATAAATAAGCATCGTCCGGGCTTAGAGGGTATTTAATGCCCTGAGTCTGGATGAGGTCATTAGGGAGTGGGAGAGAAGAGAAGAACTGGGTGATATTAACAGACAGTAGCACAGAAACTTCCCATTGCAGCCTTCTTATCGACTGGGATAGACCTGCCATCCAACCGGAATGTGCCAGGGAGAGCACATTCCCCTGGAATGGCCAAGATCTCTTCCTTTGGTTCTTTTTATCTAGGTTTTCTGAAGGCCTCACTCCTGTCTGACAACTCTCTCTTCCCACAGACAATTGGTTTTTTACTTACTTTATTCCAGTTCTAAAAACATACTGGTTTTCTATTGGACTGAAGTGTTTTCCAAGCTTCCTGAGTAGTGATTCTGGGGGAGACTCAACCATCTCACATTGATGGTTTTAAAATTTTTCTTCTCATCTTTTTTTTTTTTTTTTTTTTTTTGCATTTTTCTTAAACCTAGATTGCACAATTAACATTTTACTGTATTTTCATTATCACATGTCTGTTCATCTATCCATCCATCAATACACCTTTTAAAAAAAGTTTTATGGTGGCAACATATATACCACACAAAAGTTCCCATTTTAACCACTCCCATGTGTACAATTCAGTGATGTTAATAATACTCACAATATGGTGCCAACACCACCATCCATTTACCAAAACTTTTCCATCACCCCAAGCAGAAACTCTGTACCCACTAAGCAATAACTTCCCAGCAGTTGCGGACCTGTACTCTTTTTGTCTATGTTTGCTTATTCTAAGTATTTTATGTAAGTGCAATCATACAATATTTGTCCTTTTGAGTCTGTCTTATTTCACTCAACATGATGTCTTCAAGGTTCAGCCATGCTGCAACGTGTATCAGAACTTCGTTCCTTTTTATGGATGAATAATATTCCAGTGTATCTATATACCACATTTTGTTCATCCATTCATCTGTTGATAGACACTTGGGTTGCTTCCACCTTTTCACTTCTGTGAATAATTCAGCTATGAACACTGGTGTGCAACCATCTTATTTTTCTGATACATTTCAAAATAAGTTGTAGTCATCAGTAGATTTCCACCCTTAATACTTTAGCATGCATATTATTAACTATACAGTTTAGTATTTGTTTATGTTTTTAGGTAAAATTTATATACAATGAAATGCGCAGATCCTAAATAGACCATTTGATGCAGTTTGACCAAGGTATGCACCTGTGTAGCTCAGGTCCCTATCATGATATAGAGGATGACCATCACCCTGTTGCCCCTTCCAAGTTTATCGATCCCTTTTCCTCCCAGAGGCACCTACTTTTTAAATAACACATTCTAACTGCTGACAATGACTTTGAGTACTCTTTTCTTTACTCTGGTTCTGAGAACAGCCTGATGCATTTGATTAGACTGAGGCATTTCCAAGCATCTCCCACCCCCTCTTCTGGAGGAGGGTCATCCACTCAGTTGCATTTTATTCATTGCCTTCTCAGAGGGTAACTTCACTATAACATTTAGGACCATCTCCCACTGGTCTTTACTTCCTGACTCCAGAAATCTCATCCTTAGATTTCTCCTCTTCTCTTCTCCTTTGGCTCATGGACATCACTTGGGAGAAAACTGGTGATGATACCTCTTCAACCCCCTCCTTAATAATCCAGGCTAGCATGTATGGAGCACCTACCAGGGGCTGCATGCCACATGTACCTTGTCTCTCTGACTCCTCACAAAGTGATGGTCCCATTTTACAGGTGAGGAAACTGAGACTCACAGAGCTTGAGTAACTTGCCCAAGGTCCCATGGCTGCAGAGGTGGAGACTTTCTGACCCCAAACCCTCTTAACCTCCTCAACCTTCCGTCTCCTGACCTGAGGCTGGAGGGGCTTTATTTAGGGCGTGCTTTCCTCCTCCCTCTCCTCTGCTTCCCACTTGCTCTTCCCCACAGCCGTCGTGAAGAACCCGCCCAACAACCTGTGGATCATCGCCGCGGTGCTGGCGCCCATCGCCGTGGTCACAGTCATCATCATCATCATCACGGCTGTGCTCTGGGAGAGCCGGAGGGTTGCCGTGGACTGGGTCTGAAGGGGACTATCTGTTTCTTTTCTGGCTCAGTGGAGAAAGCCCCAGTCATTTTCAGTTTCCAGGGCTGTGACCGACATTCTTTTTGAAACACTGGAAGTCAGAAGATGAAAATATTTGCCTCACTTTTCTGACTTGCTGATTGTAAATGTGGTCATCTCACTTAAATTGTAAGATGACTCTTAGTTTCCTAACTGATAAAACAGGAATTAGACTAAGAATAATTAAAAACTATTAAATTTAATTCTGAAAATATAGAGTTCTTTTGAAAATCCAAAGGAATACTCATACTTTTTGAGAGCATTGAAAAATGTGTATTCTCAATTATTTTTTCTTGGTTGGTGTAAATTAGATGCCATTGTCTGGAGATAGGTATGGGATACATAGAGCAAAGGCATATAGGGAGCAGTCATGGTGAAAATGTCTATTTATATATTGAGAGACATCTGTTATTGTAGACATTGAACCACTAAATGTAAGTGGCAAATATTAGCTTCTATTTCAAACACTGAAACAAAAGAACATTAATTGTGGACCCAAGATTTGCTATTTATTGCACAGTTAGTGGAAAATACTGAACCATTTTAGCTTCTCAGTTCAGATAGAGGGTTTGGCAAAAAAAAAAAAATCTATTTACTCTCTGATCCCTAAGCTTGTATAG
Source organism: Choloepus didactylus (assembly GCF_015220235.1). Taxonomy (NCBI): domain Eukaryota; kingdom Metazoa; phylum Chordata; class Mammalia; order Pilosa; family Megalonychidae; genus Choloepus; species Choloepus didactylus. The sequence goes on from NC_051311.1 coordinate 84,998,032, forward strand.
TTTACAGTGAGAATTCCTATGAACAAAACAAAATTATCTCAATGCATTTAGTTCCTTGGTTCAGATAAAAATAATTTGAATAGCAAGGGTAATGTGTAGAAATGTTTGTAAATATACAAAGGAGAAATAAGGGGAGGTATTGATTTACATTTACATTTATTATGCAACCTATGTATGGTGAGAATAGTGCAACAATATCCTCATCTGTAAAATTTATAACATGGCCACTATTTTGTGATATCAAATAAGATGACTATGAATAGCTGAAAATTAAAAACTATTCTGAAACTTTAAAAAAATAACAGGGGCATATAGGGAAAAAATATATACCTATTGCAAACTAACTACAGTTAGTAGCATTTTAACATTCTTTCATTAACAGTAACAAATGTACTATACCAATACTATGAGTCAACAATGGAGGGCGGGTATTTAGGGGTATGTGAGGATTTGAGTTTCCATTTTTTTTTTGTCTGTATTTCTTTTCTAGAGTAATGAAAATGTTCTAAAAATTGAAAAAAAATCATTGTGGTGATGGATGCACAGATGGTACTGGGGGCAACTGATTGTATACTTTGGATCTTTGGATAATTGTATGGTATGTGAACAATTTCAATAAATAAAAAATTTTAAAATAAAAAAATATTGATAATAGCAGCTTTATTAATGCTTTCCCCTGGCCTTACCTCCAAGCTGAAATCATGAAGTTTGAGAGGTAAAGGATTATAGGACAGTTAATAAAATTTGTAAAATGCTACCCTAATTTGCATAGAAGGAGTAAATTTATAACCTACCCTACAGTGGTTTTAGGACTATTGTATTAGTTAGGGTTGTCTAGGGAAACAGAGCCAACAATACATATCTGTAAATATAAAATTTTAAAAAGTGTCTCATGAAACTATGGGCAAGCACAAGTCCAAATTCCATAGGGCAGGCAGAAAACTGGAAACTCCAATGAAGATGTTCAATGAACTCCTCAGGCAGTGAACTGGCAACTCCAACGAAGATGTTCAATGAATTCCTCAGGCAGTAAGCTGGCAATTTCGATGAACTTCTCAGGAAAAGCTTTTCTGGTCAGCCAAAGAAGAAGTGAAGGTCCTCTATCTGTCTCACTTAAAAGTCTTCAACTGATTGGATTAAATCCAGCTGATTGCATTATCTCATTGTGGAAGACACCCTTCATTGATGTAATCAGTCACAGCTAAGCCATTTGACTGATGATTTAATAAACCAGCCTTCTGTATTATTAACCAGCTACAAATGTCCTTGTAGTAACAGATCAGTGCTTGCTTGACCAGACACCTGGGTACCATCCCCTGGCCAAGTTGGCACATGAACCTAACCATCACAGTCCACCCCTTATGAACTTGGCAGTTATACACATCACCTTAAACCATACTTTTTATCTCTAAGTAGAAAACAATAACAGACATATATTTCGCCTAACAATATTCCACTGTCCTTCATACAACTGGAAATGCACTAAATCTATCCAGAATGGGTTGCAAGTCCTTGTGACATTAACACTTAAAATTGATTTCCTCTAACCTAACTACTGCAAAATGAACAATACAGCTTACTTAATATGACAGGGGAATAAGACAGAGAAGGAAGCACAGATACTTGCTTTACAGACAAATACAAACATATTCATAACAAAACAAAGAGGAAATATGCATGCCATCATAGTACTCATTTCAGTAAGTGGTCACGTCACCGTAGTTCATATTTATCACTACCTTTCCATTCCATGTTCCCTTTACCTTCAGCAAGCACTTCAGCTGGTGTGGTTCTTTGCCTGGGAAGGTGACCCAAACCTTCATTCCTGAAGTTTCTTGGCCATTGGTAGTCCTGCCTTGATTGAGTTGCTGCAGTTTTCCATAGACTTTAATTGCAGGGCATGGTAGTACTAAGAGACGCCCTAGGGAATCTCCTGTATTCCAGGAAAACTCTTCTTTACTTCTATTGTGTAGTTTCAGTACTATTTCCCCTTGATAGTCAGGATCCATCACCCCAGCCAGTATAATATTCCCCTTCCTTCCCTGTAGATTCAGAGGTATAAGAAGCCCAAAGTGGCCAGGTGGCAGTCTTAACTTCCAGTACAATTGAATTATTGTTGTGTTTCCTGGTGAAAGCACTCCTCCTTTTGGAGAAAAGACTTGTAGGCCAGTAGAGCTTAATCTTGCAGGGACAGGAAGCAAAAATTTTCCTAGTGGACCATTAGGAGTGAAAGTGAGTGGTGCCACTCCTGATTCCACCCCTTGATTTCTGGATCTGTGGATCCTGGCTAAAGAAGAAATGGCATCATAGAGTGGATGCTAATTCACAGCATACATAGCCTCCTGGAGAACAATGCTCCACCCCTGCAATGTATTGCCACCTAGTTGGTGCCATAATTGAGTCTTCAACAGGCCATTCCACTGTTCTATCAACCTAGCTGCCTCTGGATGATAGGGAACATGGTAAGACCACAGAATTCCATGAGCATGTGCCCATTTCCTCACTTCATTTGCCGTGAAGTGGGTTCCTTGGTCAGAAGCAATGCTGTGTGGAATATCATGATGGTGGATAACACATTCTGTAAGTCCACAGATGGTAGTTTTGGCAGAAACATTTCGTGCAGGGAAGACAAACCCATATCTGGAGTATGTGTCTATTCCAGTAGGAACAAATTGCTGCCCCTTCCATGATGGAAGTGTCCCAGTGTAATCAACCTGCCACAAGGTAGCAGGCTGATCAATTTGGGGAATGGTGCCATATCAGGGACTGAGTGTAGGTCTCTGCTGCTGGCAGACTGGGCAATCAGTAGTGGCTGTGACCAGGTCTGCTTGGTGAGTGGAAGTCAATGTTGCTGAGCCCATGCATAATCTCCATCCCTACCACAATGACCACTTTGTTAATGAGCCCATCTGGCAATGAGAGGAGTGGGTGGGGAAAGAGGCTGACAGATATTCAGCAAACCGATCATCCTATCCACTTATTAAAATCTTATGTTGAAGTCACCCTCTAGTGAGCATTCACATGGGACACAAATATATTCCTGTTTTCTGCCCACTCAGAAAGGTCTATCTACATACCTCTTCCCCAGACTACTTTGTCACCAATTTTCCAATCATGTTCCTTCCAAGTCCCTGACCATCCAGCCAAACCATTAGCAACAGCCCATGAATCAGTATACAGATGCACCTCTGGCCAGTTCTCCTTCCAAGCAAAGTGAACAACCAGCTGCACTGCTCGAAGGTCCACCCACTGGGAGAATTTACCCTTACCACTGTCCTTCAGGGATATCCCAGAAAGCGGTTGCAGTGCTGCAGCTGTCCACTTTTGGGTGGTGCCTGCATATCATGCAGAACCATCTGTAAACCAGGCCTGAGTTTTCTCTTCCTCACTCAACTGATTGTAAGGAACCCCCCAAGATTCCATAGCTGTGGGATGGGAAAGAGAAGGTGAGGTGGTAAGAGAGGTATTTGGGCCACTTCTTCATGTAACTTACTTGTGCCTTCAGGACATGCTTGAGCTCTATCTCATATACACCATTTCCATTTTATGATGGAGTGCTGCTCTGCACACCCAACTTTATGGCTTGGCAGGTCAGACAACACCCAGCTCATGATAGGAAACTGAGGTGTCATGGTAACTTGTTGACCCATGGTTAAGCATTCTGTCTCTACTAAGGCCCAGTATCAGGGCAACAGCTGTTTCTCAAATGGAAAGTAGTTAACTGCAGGGGATGGTAAAGCTTTGCTCCAAAATCCTAAGGGCCTGCATTGTGATTCTCCTATACGAGCCTGCCAAAGGCTCTGTGCTGGTTTGTATACATTATGTCCCCCAGAAAAAGCCATATTCTTTAATGTAATCTTGCATGGGCAGATGTACTAGTGTGGATTAGGTTAGAACCTATTGGTTCAATATTTCAATGGAGGTCTGGCCACACCCATTCAGCATAGGCCTTGATTAGTTCTCCGGAGCTCTATAAAAGCTCAGACAGGATCTCACAGCTAGCTGTAGCTGAGACAGTCATTTTGAAGATGGCCATTGGAAGTTGATGCAGACATTTTGAGGACATTTTGAAATGCAACCTGGGAGCAAGCAGCTGCCAGCCACATGCCTTCCCAGCTAAGAGAGGTTTTCCGGATGCCACTGACCATCCTCCAGTGAAGGTTCCCAATTGTCAATACATTACCTTGGACACTTTATAGCCTTAAGACTGTAACTGTGTAATCAAATGAACTCCCTTTATAAAAGCCAATCCACTTCTGATATTTTGCATCCTGGCAGAATTAGCAAACTAGAACAATTACTTTATTTGGAAGTCATTTTCTCTATTTTGCCTAGGATATTCTTTTTGGTTGCTAAACTGGAACAGATTTTGGTACCAGAAGTGGGGTGCTGGTGAGTTTGCAAATACCAAACATGTTGGAACAGCTTTTTAAATGGATAAGAGGAAGATTCTGGAATAATTGTGAGGAGCTTGATAGAAAAGGCCTAAACTGCTTTGAAGAGACTGTTTGTGGAAATATGGACTCTAAAGATACTTCTGATGAGGCACTGAGCAGAAATGATGAATGTGTTGCTGAGAACGGAAGAAAGGTGCTCCTTGTTTTAAAGTGGCAGAGAATTTGGCAATATTGAGTCCTGGAGTTGGAAGGAAGGATGAATTTGAGAGCAATAAACCGGGATACTTGGTGGGTGAGATTTCAAAACTAAAAGTTGTGGATATAGCATGGCTTCTCCTTGCAGCTTACAGTAAAATGTGACAGGACAGAGATAAGCTAAAAAATGAACTCTTGGGCACAAAGAAACCAGAATCGGATAGTTTGTTAAATTCTGAGCTTCCAAAAAGTGAGACCCCAGAAGTACAGACCAATGTGAGGATTTAACCAAACATGCAACCCAGCTGCCATTTCAGTACAAGCCAGGATTGGAGATGGTGTTATCCAGAAAGGATTTGTGTTAAGTCCTATTGTCTGATGGCTTTGACCCCTGTGTGCTTCATGCGAAGCAACAGAATTTTTGTGAAATCTTTATAGACAGAGCTGCTGCTGTTCTGGACTGGAAGAGACAGATAAGGAACAAATTGAAGGAAAATTTTTTTCAAAGAGCCATGGAAATTGAGGTCTGGAGTCAAGAGGTCTTGGGCTGGGAGAGCAGAGTGGCCCACACACATGGAAAGGGTGAGTTTGCCCCAGAGGTCGAGGGTGGGCCTTCCACCTTGATGCTCAGGAAGAGTTCTGCCACCAGGCAACAACAAGGGGTGGAGCTCATTCCCAGGGGATTGGGGAGAGCCTGGCCACCACCTACTTTTCTGAAGGGGTTGAACATTTGCCCCAGAGATGGAAGAGAGTCCGCATGACACCCAAATGTTTGAGGAGAGTGGGGCCAAAAAAGTGGTCTTCCCAATGTATGGCTATATTGGAGCACTCACCCCAGTGTTTGGAGAGAAAAGGGCTGCCATGAAAGCCTTTGGAAAGGGTTGTACTCCTGCTCTCTCAAGCCCCAAGGATACAACATCATTCTGTGAATGACAGACTGAAATCTAATGGAGTTTGCCCTGTGGGTTTTAGGAACTGTTTTGGTCCCTTAAACCCTGTTTTCCTTACTGTTTCTCCTTATGGTAATGGGAATGTTTATCCTATGATTGTCCCTCCTTTGTATATTGGAAGCAGATAACTTGTTCTAAGTTTTACAGATCCACAGTCAGACGGGAATTTTGCTTTTGGACAGACCATGCCTGTAACCAATTTTGATGGGATCTTGTACTCACCTACTATTACTAAAATGATTTTAGTTTTTGTGATATTGTGATGGGATAAATCTATTTTGTATTTGGAAAGAATATGTGTTTCTGGGGTGCAGCAGGTGGAATGTGCTCATTTGTATATATTATGTCCCCTAGAAAAGCCATATTCCTTAATGCAATCTTGTGGGGGTAGATATATTAGTGTAGCTTAGGTTGGAACCTATTGGTTCAGTATATCCATGGAGGTGTGGCCATGCCCATTCAGCATGGGTCTAGATTAGTTCACTGGAGCTCTATAAATGCTCACACAGAAGGAGCTAACAGCTGGTTTTACCTGAGACAGACATTTTGAAGATGGCCATTGGAAGCTGAGGCAGACATTATGGAGAACGCCATTTTGAAATGCAACCTGGGAGCAAGCAGATGCCAGCCACATGCCTTCCCACCTAACAGAGGTTTTCCAGACACCATTGCCATCCTCCAGTGAGGGTACCCAATTGTCAATGCATTACCTTGGACACTTTATAGCCTTAAGACTGTAACTGCATAATCAAATAAACCCCCTTTTAAAAAAGCCAATCCATTTCTGGTGTTTTGCATTCTGGCAGCATTGGAAAACCAGAACAGTCTCCAAACAGCATTTCTATTTGCCACTGACACTCTCAGCACATTGGATTAGCTAGATCATGTGGTCCATGTGGCAGAGCAGCTTGCACAGCAGCCTGGACCTGTTGCAGAGCCTCATCTTGTTCCAGTACCCACTCAAAACTAGAAGCTTTTCTGGTCACTCAGTAAATGGCCAGAGTAGCACACCCAAATGAGAGATATGTGGTCTCCAAAATCCAGTTAGGCCAACTAAGCATTGTGCCTCTTTTTTGGTCATAGGAGGATCCAGATGTAACAGCTTATCCTTCACCTTAGAAGGGATATCTCAACATGTCCCATGCCACTGAACTCCTAGAAAGTTTACTGAGGTGGAAGTCCCCTGTATTTTTGTTGGATTCATCTCCCATCCTCTGACACACAAATACCTTACCAACAAATCCAGAACAGTTGCTACTTCTTGATCAATAGGTCCAATCAACATAATATCATCAATATAATGGACCAGTGTGATGTCTTGTGGGAGGGAGAAATGGTCAAGATCTCTGTGGACAATATTATGACATAGGACTGGAGAGCTGATATACCCTTAGGCAGCACAGTGAATGTATACTGCTGGCCTTGCCAGCTGAATGCAAACTGTTTCTGGTGGTACTTACTAACAGCAATTGAGAAAAAAGCATTTGCCAGATCAATAGCTGCATATCAGGTACCAGGGGATGTGCTGATCTGCTCAAGCAATGATACCACATCTGGAACAGCAGCTGCAATTGGAGTCACCAGCTGGTTAAGCTTGTGATAATCCACTGTCATCCTCCAAGACCCATCTGTTTTCTGCACAGGCCAAAATAGAGTTGAATGGGGATGTGGTGGGAATCACCACCCTTGCATCCTTCAAGTCCTTAAGAGAGGCATTAATATTGGCAATCCCTACAGGAATCCGGTATTGCTTCTGGTTTACTATTTTACTAAGCAAGGGAAGTTCTAGTGGCTTCCACCTAGCCTTTCCCACAATAGCCTTCACTCCACGAGTCAAGGAACTAATGTGAGGATTCTGCCAGTTGCTGAATATGTCTATTCCAATTATGCATACTGGAACTGGGCGAATAACCACAGAAAGGGTCTGGGGACCCACTGGACCCACTGTGAGATGGACCTGAGCTAAAACTCCATCAATCAACTGACCTCCATAAGCTCCAACTCTGACTGGTAGACCAGAGTGATGTTTTGGGTCTCCTGGAATTAATGTCACTCCTGAACCAGAGTCTAATAATCCCCGGGATATCTGATCATTTCCTTTTCCCCAATGCACAATTACCCTGATAAAAGTCATAGGTCCCCCTGGAGAAGACTGGGGGGAAGATTGACTATAAATTTTGGGCAGTGTGACAACGTCCTTCCCCCAGGGTACCCAGCCTTCCCCTCATTCAAAGGGTTCTGGATCTGTAAACTCTCTCAGGTCTGGGAATTGATTAAGGGGCTGTAACTCTCTGGTTTTGTAATTCAAGGTAGACTTTTCTTCACTTGACCTAGAATTCTCCTTATACAGCTCAAAAAAGAATTTAGTAGACTGCCCATCTATTTTACTGCTAGGTACTCCGTGATGTACTAGCCATCACCATAAGTTTCTGCAAGTCAGATTATTTTGACTGCTGCCTTGAGTCTGTTTTCTACTATGGTAGCCATGCCCACCTTGCCTTTGATGAATAACTGCTGCCACATGGCTTCTGCTGACTCAGGATCTGATTATCCCCATTGTGTTTAAGGATTCCAGCTCAGTGACAGCGGTTCCCACAGTAATATCTGACATACAGAGAAGGGCGAGTACAGAGCTCTTCAGGAATGATGGAGCTAATCTCACAAATTTCTCACAGTCCTGGTAAAAGTGTGTTTTCTGGACATTCCAGAGGTGTGAGAGCAGGTTTTCCATGATAAATCCACTCTAACATTCCAATCTCTCTAAGCCTTTGAATCCCCTTCTCTACATTATACCAGGGCAGTTCTGGCATTTCAACCTCAGGTAATGCCGGCCACCTTTTGATCCATGTTTCAACTAACCACCCAAACTGTTAACACGCTTTCTAACTGCTCGAGCCACAACAATGAATGCAGAATCTCTGCTTAGTTGGCTCATATCTGTAAATTCAGCCTGATCCAACCTTATATTCCTTCCAACATTATCTCACAGCCTTAATATCCATTCCCACACATATTCCCCTGATTTCTAAGTTGGAAAATTCATAGAGTTCTTTTGGAATATAGTGTACTTCCTCATGGGTCACACTTTGTACCTCACTCTTCAGGGCCTGTTGGGACTTCAGCCTACAGTTTTTGAAGCAAAGACTCGTGGTGGGAGTGGGTCATTAAAAGAATTAGAAGTATCCTTCAAGCCACTTACCTCAGGACATTCTGTTGCAGTTTTATGTGGTGAAACAGGATTAATCTCTCCAGAGGAGTGAGGGCTGCTTCCTCAAGGGAGGTGATTACAGGTTTAGCAGGTACTGAAGGGTTAATCTCTTTAGGTGAATGTTGGATGCCAGGCTCCTCAGGGCAGATTGGAGGTTGGGAAAGTGTTTCCTTAGGGCAGACTTGAGATACAGGGGGGACTGTTTCCTCGGGACAGACCACTACCGGTATGTTTTACAAAGTCTCAGCAGAATCCCAGATTCCAATGTCCTCACTGCTATTATAATCAATCCATATGTCCCCATCCCAAGTTTCAGGATCCCATTCTTTTCCAAGCAATGCCTTTACTTTAACAGCAGACACCCTGCAAGGTTGAGATTTTAGTTTATGTTGTAAATCTGCTACTCACAAAATGAGACTCAGGGTCTGGTTTTCAGATATCTCAAGTCTGGGGCCACAGGAAATAAGATTTTCTTTCAAGGCACACATAGAAACCTTTACATCTGTCATCTGTTGCTTAAGTTTCAAACTGGAAGCCTTTAGATCATCCCTTTCTCTTATAACTTTATCCATCATATCTAAGAGCAACCAGCCAACCTCATTAAACCTCTTAATTCTGCATAACTCTGTTAAGGTGTCAAAAACACTGTCACCCAGAGCCTTGCTTCATATGAGAGTATGACTGGGAGAATCAAATGGTGATATTTTGCATATCTCCATTGTCAACTCATGCCATGGACTGTCAACGCCATCTTGATTTTTGGAAATGGAGTCACCAGTGCTTTTGAATCTAATGAGAGTAGAAAACCAATTGTAATAGCCCATTTTAAGATTCTGTTTCTCAAGAACCACTCCTGGTATCAAGTTGTATTAGTTAGGGTTCTCTAGGGAAACAGAATCAAAAAGAGATACCTATAAGATTTATAAAAGTGTCTCATGCAACTGTGGGTATGCATGAGTTCAAATTCTGTAGAGCAGGCAGCAAACTGGCAACTCCAATGAAGATGTTCAATGAACTCCTCAGGTAGCGAACTGGCAACTTCGATGAACTCCTCAGGAAACTCTTCACTGGTCAGCCGAAGAAGAAGTGAAGGTTCTCTATTTGTCTTGCTTAAAAGTCTTCAACTAATTGGATTAAATCCAGCTGATTGCATTTTCTCATTGTTGAAGATGCACCCTTCATTTATGTAATCAGTCACAGCTGCAGACAATTGACTGATGATTTAATAAACCAGCCTTCTGGTTTATTAACCAGCCACAAATGTCCTTGCAGTAGCGGTGAGTCCAGTGCTTGCTTGACCAGACACCTGGGTACCATCACCTGGTCAAGCTGACACATGAACCTAACCATCACAACTATGAACCATCAAATTTAACAGTGTCATTATCATTTTATTTGTGCTATATCATGATCCTTGTGTACAGTAGGACCTGGGTTTGGAACAACCAGATCAAGCAAAATGAAAGAAAAATTCTGTGAGCTGGGAGATATATAAAGTTGTGTAATTGTATACTCCCCTCCTTCCTCATATCTCCTAATCCTGAAACCATTTCAGAGGAGAATTTTCCTTACTTCCTTTCAAAGTCCTTTAATTGGCTAAGCCAACCCTTAAACTTTGTCAGTGATGGGCCTTTAACTAGAAGGAAGAATTCTGGAAAGGGTGTCAACCCACCCTAAGAACAGGAAAAAAGCAAGTAATTTACAAAATTATAAGTTCTCTTGAATCTGTCAGAGAGTTGAGGTCACAAGAAGCCTGAGACTTAAAGGAAAGATATATGTGTCCAAAGGGAGAGGGGACCTGAGCTCATCTGTAGTATGGTATGAGAAGAGGGTGCCATCAGAGAAGCAGGTAAGAAGAGTTCAGCTAAACCTTTAAGACATTACTGAAGGAGAACATGAAAGTATAGAACTTCTGAGAGGACAGCATACTCTTCTTCTCCCAAGACACATGTAAAGACCTATTCATTGCTTCTGGGTGAAGAAAAAAAATAATAAAATAAAACCCTCTACCACCAGGAGAGGTACAGAAAACTGCCCAGGACCCAGGCCATTAGCATTCTCCTACTTTTGCAGAGTGGCAAAATCAATGAGAGGGTCCCAACCCAGTGACCAAGGTTTCCTGTGGGCAGGAAGCAGATAGTGACCCCTGCACAGAACAGGTAAGCTCTGAAAACAAGGGGCAGCACTCTACCACTAAGGCAGGGGCAAGAGCATGGGGAGAGACTCTTTCTAAGCCTCAGGTACAGAGGAAAAAGCCTACAGCTGAGGGTGAAATAGTTTAAAGCCATATTGCAAAAAAAAAATAATAATAATAAGTGATCACATGACTTCTTTCTTTCAAAAAGAAGAGAATGGAATACTTTAACCATTTAATTTCTTTCCATCTCCTGACTTGGAAAATGATTTGTTCTCCAGTGAGTCAAGATATTAACTTTCTTAATTAAATCATTTCTCAAACGGTTTTACCAAGACTCACCAAACAAATATTGTCATTCTTTCACCTTAGAAGCACCTTGTTTAATGAGATATAAAGGGAAGAAAAATATGAACTATTTTTCCTTTCAATTCATTTCTGCTGTCAAATAATAAATAAGACAAAGACCAGTGCAGCTAGTGTGTGTGTGTGTGTGTGTGTGTGTGTGTGTGTGTGTGTGTGTGTGTGTGTAAGTCTGAGTCTACTAACTTCTCAGGCAAGGGGAAACATACCAGTAAAGGAATTCATTGAAAACTTCACTTGGAGGGAAAAATAAGGGGAGGGAAATATAAGGGGAATTTATGTAGTAGAAAGAAAGCATTTATGCAGTTTATTCTAATTAAACATTAAAATCTAGTGTTCTGGATAGAACACAATGAGTCCAGGTCTGCATTCAGGAAATTAAAAAAACACACATACACACACACACAAAACCCCTGGCTCCTTAATTGTTCAAAAGAATCAGACTACATCTCTGAGTCTGGAATCCCAGTGTCACTCAAAGTTCACGATCCCCTATCACCTAAAGCTGGTTAGAACCACATGTGATGAAGCACCATAATCACTTTTGGTTTCTGTGGCTGGAAGTTACAGATTTAGCACATTAAATAAATGGAAAATGTCTGAAACAACGTAATTGGCCAGGCCAGTCCTCATTCTCATTCTCAAGGGAATCATTCGAATTATTCCTGCAGAAAATATCTGACTTACTTGTCAATTAAAGTAAATTAACGTTTACATATTAATAGCATTCACCTTACCACGATCTCACTTCCACTTCACATAATAAGGATGCATGTTTAAAGCCATGTGCTTAATCATATTTATCATTTTAAGGCAATAGTCAAAACTTCTTAATCTGGACTCAAAATTTTTTTGTAACCAAAGATTTCCAAAATTCTAACAGGGTGGCTTTTGGACCTAGTCATTGTTTCACCCTTATTTTTAAAGATAAAATATTCAGTTTTGAAAATTCCCTCAAAAATTCCATTCCTAGGAGGCCTTTAAAAGTAAATATCAGATTAGAATTTATAATCTCTGTGCTAGTATAGTGCATAAAAAGATCTAACTGGGTATTACTGGTAATACTCATGAACTGATTAAACTAAAAGATCTATAATTTTTATACCCTCAAATTTGCTACAATCTGCCATACAACTTCTAAATTTTTATGCACTCCATGAAGTACAGTGGTGCTCTTGAGGGAATATGCATAAGAAAAAAGAAAGACATAAAATTCTAACATAGTTTTTAATCCTTTGATTATAAAAACAAAACCACCCCACACGTTTCAAGTCATTTTTTTTGGTATGGAACACTGGAATTTATATAACACCGGAAATGGACCATAGCAAATTTAAAGACTCATGAGAATGTGCCTTTCTTTGGTATGGAAGAAGGGAAATTGTGAAAAGGAAAGTAGAAGAAGTTTGTCAAGACATCACCATCACAGGTGTTCACCAGGTGGAGAGCAGATTTAGGAAAGATGCACATAGTTCATGCATCTTTGATGTTTAAAAAAAAAAAAACACCTATTCACAACTGTGTATTATGTGGTATGCCCTGCTTTAACTCCAATGATGTAGGTGAAGATCACTGTTAAAATATTATCTAACGAACGATTTTGAAGTATAAGTGGCTGACAGTAACGCATGACTTCTAACACCTTGCCTCAAATCTCTCTCAGCAGAGAGGGGAGGTCTAAGGGAGTACTGAAATGAGTGTGGCTGTCTATTGTACAGAATGGGGTGACACCTAGGAAGATGGGTCAGGGTGAGGAAAAGTGACTGAAATGAAGGTACATGGTCAAATGACAAATTTATTCCATTTAATGTATTTTTGTTAGGAGTCTAAAGCTAGCTAAGACATTAAGACATGGTCCCCCAAGTTTTTCAATTAAAAAGAATGAAATTAATGTTGGAGTCTTGATCTTGGTGTCTTATATCACACAACATAAAAGCAACAGCCATGGACTTTTGATTACTAGTCCTAAGTTCAATTAAACAATATATACCTTATGGACCATTTCTAGATACTATATTTGTTCTTTGTCATTAAGACTTCAATACTTACTCTTTCAATTAAGAAGTTTTTTGTCCAGTTCCCTACTTCTCCCAAAAGAGCTCATATTTTTGGATGCATAAACATAATTAATATGCAATATGTTCTACTTCATAGTCTAAAGAATAGGCCAAGATTAAAATATGTGTTCTGATACCTTTAACTTCAGAAGTCATCGCATATTAAAGCAAGCTGTCTAGATTGTTGCTCATTTTAAACAATTTATTTTTATACTGTTTCCTACAAAGAATAAATTTTTTAAATGTTTAAAGAAGGCAAATTTTTAATTTTTATTGCTACTAATCTTTATTTTCTTTCAGAGATAACATTGAAAGAAAAATATTTGCTTTCCACAATTTTGAAAGAGTGTGCTATTTTTCACCAAAGGAAGGATTTTTATGTTCAGAATCATTCATTGAAGGGTTTTGGCTCTGCTCTCTTCAGATTAATCTTACAAGTAGTTATTTCCTTGAGCAGCCATCAAATATATAGCATTAGCATAAAACTATGTTTTTGCTTTTCAGTTTTGCTAATATTAAGATTATGCTACCATCTGAATCATAGGCAGATTAGTATGAATCTATCCTATCAAATATATTTTAAATTGTAAAAAAATTACTCATCAGTTTTTATTAACTCCTACATCATGTATAATCAGACACATGGACACGTGGTCAAGAAAGGCAGTGCTTAATCTCACAGGAACATAGGTTATTTAAATGGAATTTGTGTAAGATTTGTAAATATTTAGAATCTGGCTATAGGAGTAAATACACTACTAAAAGAAAGAAAAAGACAGAAAAACATGGTCACAGAATAAGAAAGAAAACATCTGTACCTTTTACAGATTACAAAGTTGATTTGTGATCACATTTGAGGTAAAACAATTTTATTGATGGGAAGAATAGACTTGTAAAGTTTATTCTATGCACATAAAAAAGAGGAGGAAACTCATTTAGTAGTAGTTTTCTGCAATCTGATAGCACTTTAACCTTCCCTAAAGGTAGGAGGTTGCTTTGCTTCCTTTCACACTTGCCTTTTTTTTTTTTTTAATCTTCATTTAACTGAGACATATTCACTTACCACGCAGTCATACAAAACAAATCGTACATTCGATTGTTCACAGTACCATTACATAGTTGTACATTCATCACCTAAATCAATCCCTGACACCTTCATTAGCACACACACAAAAATAATAAGAATAATAATTAAAGTGAAAAAGAGCAATTGAAGTAAAAAAGAACACTGGGTACCTTTGTCTGTTTGTTTGTTTCCTTCCCCTATTTTTCTACTCATCCATCCATAAACTAGACAAAGTGTAGTGTGGTCCTTATGGTTTTCCCAATCCCATTGTCACCCCTCATAAGCTACATTTTTATACAATTGTCTTTGAGATTCATGGGTTCTGGGTTGTAGTTTGATAGTTTCAGGTATCCACCACCAGCTACCCCAATTCTTTAGAACCTAAAAAGGGTTGTCTAAATTGTGCATAAGAGTTCCCACCAGAGTGACCTCTCGGCTCCTTTTGGATTCTCTCTGCCACTGAAGCTTATTTCATTTCCTTTCACATCCCCCTTTTGGTCAAGAAGATGTTCTCCATCCTACGATGCCAGGTCTACATTCCTCCCCGGGAGTCATATTCCACGTTGCCAGGGAGATTCACTCCCCTGGGTGTCTGATCCCACATAGGGGGGAGGGCAGTGATTTCACCTTTCGAGTTGGCTTAGCTAGAGACAGAGGGCCACATTTGAGCAACAAAGAGGCATTCGGGAAGAGGCTCTTAGGCACAATTATAGGGAGGCCTAGCCTTCCTTTGCAGCAACCGTCTTCCCAGGCGTAAAACCTGCGGTAGAGGGCTCAACCCATCAAACCACCAGTTCCCTATGTCTGTGGTCATGTTAGCAACCATTGACGTGGGGTAGGCCAATACCCCTGCATTCTCCACAGGCTCCTCAAGGGGGCACTACATATTTTTTTCCTTTTATTTATTTATTTATTTACTTTTTAACCTTTTTTTCCTTTTTAAATCAACTGTATGGAAAAACAAAAATTAAAAAAAAAAAAACAAAAAACAAAAAAGAAAAACATACAATAAAAAAACATTTCAAAGAGACCATAACAAGGGAGTAAGAAAAAGACAACTAACCTAAGATAACTGCTTTACTTTCCACCTGTTTCTACTTTACACCAAGAAAGTTACCTAATATAGCAACATTTATGTGAACTTGTTCTTACTATATCCATTAGAAATTAACAGACCATAGTCATTCCTGGGCATCCCGAGAACGTCAAATAGCATATCTGTTCTTCTTGGATTACTGTTCCCCCTTCCTTAATTGCTCTCTATTGCTAGTTCCCCTACATTCTACATTATAAACCGTTCGTTTTACATTTTTCAAAGTTCACATTAGTGGTAGCATATAATATTTCTCTTTCTGTGCCTGGCTTATTTCGCTCAGCATTATGTCTTCAAGGTTCATCCATGTTGACATATGTTTCACAAGGTCATTCCTTCTTATTGCCGTGTAGTATTCCATCGTGTGTACATATCACATTTTATTTATCCACTCATCTGTTGAAGGACATTTGGGTTGTTTCCATCTCTTGGCAATTGTGAATAATGCTGCTATGAACATTGGCGTGCAGAAATCTGTTCGTGTCACTGCTTTCCGATCTTCCGGGTATATACCGAGAAGTGCAATCGCTGGATCGAATGGTAACTTTATATCTAGTTTTCTAAGGAACTGCCAGACTGATTTCCAGAGTGACTGAACCATTATACAGTCCCACCAACAATGAATAAGAGTTCCAATTTCTCCACATCCCCTCCAGCATTTGTAGTTTCCTGTTTGCTTAATGGCAGCCACTCTAACAGGTGTTAGATGGTATCTCATTGTGGTCTTAATTTGCATCTCTCTAATAGCTAGTGAAGCTGAACATTTTTTCCTGTGTTTCTTGGCCATTTGTATTTCCTCTTCAGAGAACTGTCTTTTCATATCTTTTGCCCATTTTATAATTAGGCTGTCTGTACTACTGTCATTGAGTTGTAGGATTTCTTTATATATGCAAGATATCAGTCTTTTGTCAGATACATGTTCCCCCAAAATTTTTTGCCATTGAGTTGGCTGCCTCTTTACCTTTTTGAGAAATTTCTTTGAGGTGCAGAAACTTCCAGGCTTGAGGAGTTCCCATTTATCTATCTTTTTCTTTTGTTGCTTGTGCTTTGGGTGTAAAGTCTAGGAAGTGGCCGCCTAATACAAGGTCTTGAAGATGTTTTCCTACATTATCTTCTAGGAGTTTTATGGTACTTTCTTTTATATTGAGATCTTTGGTCCATTTTGAGTTAATTTTTGTGTAGGGGGTGAGGTAGGGGTCCTCTTTCATTCTTTTGGATATGGATATCCAACTCTCCCAGCCCCATTTGTTGAATAGACCATTATGACTCAGTTCAGTGACTTTGGGGGCCTTATCAAAGATCAGTCGGCCATAGATCTGAGGGTCTATCTCTGAATTCTCAATTCGATTCCATTGATCTATATGTCTATCTTTGTGCCAGTACCATGCTGTTTTGACCACTGTGGCTTTCTAATAAGCTTCAAAGTCAGGGAGGGTAAGTCCTGCCACTTTGTTTTTCTTTTTTAGAGTGTCTTTAGCAATTCGACGCATATTCCCTTTCCAAATAAATTTGATAACTAGCTTTTTTAAGTCTACCAAGTAGGTTGTTGGAATTTTGATTGGGATTGCATTGAATCTGTAGATGAGTTTGGGTAGAATTGACATCTTAATCACATTTAGTCTTCCTATCCATGAACATGGAATATTTTTCCATCTTTTAAGGTCCCCTTCTATTTCTTTCAGTAGAGTTATGTAGTTTTCTTTGTATAGGTCTTTTACATCTTTGGTTAAGCTAGGTACTTGATTTTTTTAGTTGCTATTGAAAATGGTATCTTTTTCTTGAGTGTCTCTTCAGTTTGTTCATTTCTAGCATATAGAAACATTATTGAATTATGTGCATTAATCTTGTATCCCGCTACTTTGCTACATCTGTTTATTAGCTCTAGTAGCTACATCGTCGATTTCTCAGGGTTTTCCAGATATAAGATCATATCATCAATGACAGTTTTACTTCTTCTTTTCCAATTTGGATGCCTTTTATTTCTTTGTCTTGCCGGATTGCCCTGGCTAGCACTTCCAGCACAATGCTGAATAACAGTGGTGACAGCGGGCATCCTTGTCTTGTTCCTGATCTAAGAGGGAAGGCTTTCAGTCTCTCACCATTGAGTACTATGCTGGCTGTGGGCTTTTCATATACGCTCTTTATCATATTGAGGAAGTTTCCTTCAATTCCTACCTTTTGAAGTGTTTCTATCAAAAACAGATGCTGGATTTTGTCAAATGCTTTTTCAGCATCTATTGAGATGATTGCTTGATTTTTCCCTTTTGAATTTTTAATGTGTTGTAATACATTGATTGATTTTCTTATGTTGAACCATCCTTGCTGCCTGGAATGAACCCCACTTGGTCATGGTGTATGATTTTTTTAATGTGTCTTTGGATTCGATTTGCAAGTATTTTGTTGAGGATTTCTGCATCTATATTCATTAGGGAGATTGGCCGGTAGTTTTCCTTTTTTGTAGCATCTTTGCCTGGTTTTGGTATTAGATTGACATTAGCTTCATGAAATGAGTTAGGTAGTGTTCCATTTTCTTCAATGTTTTGAAAGAGTTTGAGTAAGATTGGTGTCAGTTCTTTCTGGAAAGTTTGGTAGCATTCCCCTGTGAAGCCATCTGGCCCTGGGCATTTATTTGTGGGAAGATTTTTGATGACTGGTTGGATCTCTTCGCTTGTGATGGGTTGGTTGAGGTCTTCTATTTCTTCTCTGGTCAGTCTAGGGTGTTCATATGTTTCCAGGAAATTGTCCATTTCCTCTACATTATCCAGTTTGTTGCCATACAGTTGTTCATAGTATCCTCTTATAATTTTTTTAATTTCTTCAGGATCTGCAGTTATGTCACCTTTTTCATTCATTATTTTGTTTATATGGGTCTTCTCTCTTTTTGATTTTGTCAGCCTAGCTAGGGGCTTGTCAATCTTGTTGATCTTCTCAAAGAACCAACTTTTGGTGATATTTATCCTCTCTATTGTTTTTTGTTCTCTATGTCATTTATTTCTGCTTTAATCCTTGTTATTTCTTTTCTTCTAGTTGGTTTAGGATTGGTTTGCTGTTCATTTTCTAGCTTCTTCAGTTGATCCATTAGTTCTTTGATTTTGGCTCTTTCTTCCTTTTTAATATATGCGTTTAGTGCTATGAATTTCCCCCTCAGCACTGCTTTTGCTGCATCCCATAGGTTTTGGTATGTTGTGTTCTCATTTTCATTCGTCTCTATATATTTAGCAATTTCTCTTGCTATTTCTTCTTTAACCCACTGATTGTTTAGGAGTGTGTTGTTTAACCTCCAGGTATTTGTGAATTTTCTAAGTCTCTGATGGTTATTGACTTCTAATTGTATTCCGTTGTGGCCAGAGAATGTGCTTTGAATAATTTCAATCTTTTTAAATTTACTGAAGCTTGTTTTATGTCCCAGCATATAATGTATTCTGGAGAAAGTTCCATGAGCACTAGAAAAGTATGTGTATCCTGGTGATTTGGGATGTAATATCCTGTATATGTCTGTTAAATCTAATTCATTTATCAGATTGTTTAGGTTTTCAATTTCCTTACTGGTCTTCTGTCTGGTTCATCTTTCTATAGAAGACAGTGATGTGTTGAAGTCTCCCACAATTATTGTGGAAACATCAATTGCTTCCTTTAGTTTTGCCAGTGTTTCTCTCATGTATTTTGTGGCACCTTGGTTGGATTCATAGACATTTATGATTGTTATTTTTTCTTGTTGAATTGCCCCTTTTATTAGTATGTAGTGGCCTTCTTTGTCTCTCAAAACATCCCTGCATTTAAAGTCTATTTTATCTGAGATTAATATTGCTACACCTGCTTTCTTTTGGCTGTAGCTTGCATGAAATATTTTTTCCATCCTTTCACTTTCAATTTCTTTGTGTCCCTGTGTCTAAAATGAGTCTCTTGTATGGAACATATTGATGGTTCATTTTTTTTAATCTGTTCTGTGAATCTATATCTTTTAATTGGGGAGTTTAATCCATTTACATTCAACGTTATAACCATGAAGGCATTTCTTGAATCAGCCATCTTATCCTTTGGTTTATGTTTGTCATATATATTTTTCCCCTCTCTCTATTAATATCCTGTATTGTACCCATACCGAATCTCTTTAGTACTGAACCTTTCTCCAAGTCTCTCTGTCCTTTCTTTGTTTCTCTGTCTGTAGGGCTCCCTTTAGTATCTCCAGTAGGGCAGGTCTCTTGCTAGCAAATTCTCTCAGCATCTGTTTGTCTGTGAAAAATTTAAGCTCTCCCTCAAATTTGAAGGAGAGCTTTGCTGGATAAAGTATTCTTGGTTGGAAATTTTTCTCACTCAGAATTTTAAATATATCATGCCACTGCCTTCTTGCCTCCATGGTGGCTGCTGAGTAGTCACTACTTAGTCTTATGCTGTTTCCTTTGTATGTGGGTGAATTGCTTTTCTCTTGCTGCTTTCAGAACTTGCTCCTTCTCTTCTGTGTTTGACAGTGTTATCAGTATAAATCTCGGAGTGGGTTTATCTGGATTTATTCTATTTGGAGTTCGCTGAGCATTTATGATTTGTGTATTTATGTTGTTTAGAAGATTTGGGAAGTTTTCCCCAACAATTTCTTTGAATACTCTTCCTAGACCTTTACCCTTTTCTTCCCCTTCTGGAAAACCAATGAGTCTTATATTAGGACGTTTTATACTATCTATCATATCCCTGAGGTCCGTTTCAATTTTTTCAATTTTTTTCCCCATTCTTTCTTTTATGCTTTCATTTTCCATTCTGTCATCTTCCAGGTCACTGATTCGTTGTTCAACTTCCTCTAGTCTTGTACTATGAGTGTCCAGAATCTTTTTAATGTGGTCAACAGTTTCTTTAATTTCCATAAGATCATCTATTTTTTTATTTAGTCTTGCAATGTCTTCTTTATGCTCTTCTAGGGTCTTCCTGATATCCTTTGTATTCTGTACTATGGTCTCATTGTTCATCTTTAGTTCTTTGAGTAGCTGCTCTAGGTGCTGTGTCTCTTCTGATCTTTTGATTTGGGTGCTTGGGCTTGGGTTATCCATATCGTCTGGTTTTTTCATATGCTTTATAATTTTCTGTTGTTTTTGGCCTCTTGGCATTTGCAGAACTTGATAGGGTTCTTTTAGGATGTGTAGACCAATTGAAGTCCTTATCTCTAATTTATCAGATCTACAGCTTCGTGTAGTACACTTTCTCTAACTAACCAGCAGGTGGCGTCCACGAGCCACCTGTTCTCCACAAGCCAGTTCTCCCCTGCTTTGCCTTTGTGGTGAGTGGGGGAGTGAGTCTTGTGGGGTCCAATTGGTGTACCAAGCTTGCATGTGTATTTGGTGTTGCCCGTCCTGTATATGGGGCGTGTTTCTGGGCAGTCAGGGAGTGGGGGTGGCTCTAACAATCAAATCTCCCTGGTGATCCTGCAGTTTTAAAGCTGCTGCAATAGTCTAATCCTTCAGTTCAGTCCTGCCACAGTTTGTCTCTGCCATTGACCCACAAGTCCTTGGCATTGGCGTATGGCTCCTGAGACTTGCAAGTGGGTCCCTCTTCCAGGCCATGCACCCCCTGGTCCTCTGTTGAGGGATGACTGTGCTATGTCACAGGTGAGTGCCGTCCCCCCAGGGTGGTTCTGGGCTGCTGGGCTGTGTAGGGAGGCTCCCAGTTTGCTGAAATGATGGCTGAATTGGGCTTTGTTAATTCACACTGCTCCACCTTCCCAACTCTGGGACAATCAGCTGAGGTTGCAGGGAAGGCTAATGTCCACACCCAGTTTTGTGGAGTGTGCCTGTTATTTGAAGCACTTCCGTCACACTGGGTTGTGTGGGGCAGCTCTGGGCTATGGGGCTGGCGATGGGCAGGAGTGTTTCCTGTCCACCAGGATGATGGCTGTGAGTGGACACCCCCCTTTTCTTGGGAAGTTGTGGTGATTAGTGAAATTTCTCAGCCACTGGATTATTGCCTTTTGTCTCAGAGCTCTCTTAGTTCTGCTCTTGTCTTGACCTGCCCAAATTGCAAGTCTTTGAAGCTTTCTGTATTGGGCTTCTTAGAGTAATTGTTTTGGAAAAAGAAAAAAGGATTTAAAAAAAAAAAAAAAGTGCCCTCCTCACAGATCTAATGGGTTATTGAAATGCTAAGAGACAAAGCAACCAGGGCCATTAAGGAAAGTTCCACAGCGCAGAGAGATCAGCTTTTCTTTGGGATTTGCTTATGAGCCTGAGGGCCTGAGCTCTGCCTTTCCCCTTTCTATGTTCACCAGAACTCCAAAAATCCTCCGCTTTTATTTTGGAGTTTTTTGTGCTGTTTTTTTTCTATGTCTGTCTCCTCTCTGCTGGGCTGGCTGCTCTCAGATTCTCTGGTGTCTGGTCTCAGTCTATCTATGGTTGGAGTTTGGATCAGTAGAATGAGTTTCCGATAAGGGCTGCCACTGCAGTTCTCCCTTCTCCTTCCCGGAGCTGACAGCCCCTCCTCCCACGGGACTGAGCCTGGCAGGGAGGGGCGCGGGTCCCCTGGCCGCAAAAACTTACAGATTTCGCTGATCTCAGCAGTTCGACGTGTTCATGAGTGTTATATGAAGTATGCCCAAAGTCAGATTGCTCTGTGGTGTCCAGTCCACGCAGTTCCTGGCTTTCTACCTACTTTCCTGGAGGAGTAACTAAAACATACAGCTCACCAGTCCGCCATCTTGCCCCGCCTCCCACACTTGCCTTTCAATAATAATAAAAGTATGATGATAACTTCCGCTTTTGAATAAAAATGTTTTTGTTCTTAAATACATCATGGATAATGACATTACATTTTGTTAACAAGTACTTTGTTAAAATAGTAATACTTTAAGTACATTAGGAAGATATATCATATAGCAAAGAGATCTACCTAATTTTAACTTTACTGATGTTGACAAATTAGAATATGTAAAGGGATTAATTTATTTGGTGAGTTAATAATATCTCCTGTGAATACTGGGCTCTCTTTTAGATCCTGGAGATGCAGCGATGTACAAAATGGACAAGGTTCATACCACTTGGTACTCATACATCATTGGAAAGGACATACAGTAACCAGATATGCAGTTAATATACAATGAAATTTTGAGACACACATCATACGCAAGTCTAGAATGGGTAGAAGGGCCGAGATCACAGTGCATAATTGTAAGTCAGTCTCCAAATCTGTGGAGGATGGTACCCTTCCCCTACTGGCATGGCAGGCTGCTTTGGAGTCACTTGCCCATGGGCAAAAGCAGCAGCCTCTACTAGGACCAAGGGAAAATAGCTCAACCAAACCGCAATTGCATACTTAATTAACAAATTTGTACTGTGAATATAATCTCCATATACAGATAAATCCAGAGAAAGCAAGAAAGGAACCCAGAGAGAGTTCCCGGCAGAGAGGAAGTGGGCCTGATACTGGGGGGGGGGGGGGGGGGGCATTTGGAGTCAGCTGAGTGCAAAATACAAGAAAAGGGCTGTTCCTCAATAAAAGGAGTACATAAAGCCAGCTACCAACTCTGCTCTTGACTGGCAAACCGGGGAGTTGGGGATTGGTCTGAAAAGGATTTTTAATTTTATTATTTTTTTTTTTTTTACAATTTAGCATAAAGAAGGCAGCAGGATTTTTCAGTTGCACTCTCCCAGGCAAGGGTGGAGTTAGGAGTTACAGAATATCTGAAAGACAAAGTAACTACTCAGGTGGAGATAATTCCCCGAAGGGCGTATCTTCCTCAAGAAAGGGATGGTGACAGGGACCAGCACAAGAGGCAGTCTCATGCAGAGAATTCAGACACCAGGGGCTAGAAAACAGAAACAGTTTAAGCCCAACCTCTGCCTCAGCCTCTGTCTCAACCACACCCATGGCAGGGGCAGGAGCTGCGGAGAATTAAAGACACTGTACCATTTCAAACCAGTGGGGAGCTGTAGGATGACAAGAGCCACCTGCTGGGCATGAAAGAAAAAATAGAATCAGTTTACATGAGAAAAACTGGCAACCTGCTGGGCCGTGTGCCCAAGGAACCTTGAAACTGATTACATCCTCTTCCTGATTCCTGGGCCTGTCTTGTCTGAGAAAATCTGACAGGTCAATAAAAGTCTGGGGAGACTCTCCTCCAAAAACACTTCCATAAAGAACCAGAAAAACATCAGCTGAACCAGAAAAACATTAGCTGAAAAATTCTAATCAGTTAAACAGACGCTATGCTAAATATCTAGAATGAGTTGAACCGAGCATCAAAGAACAGAGAACAAAGCCAGTCAACAAGAAAACCCTAGATAAAAGAGAGAAAGTGACCAGAATAAATATATCAAGGAATTCAGATGCCTAGACAGCAGCAAAAAATCATGACTCATACCAGGAAACACAAAGATATGGCTTAATCAGGAAACAAACTAATACTCCATATGAGATACAGGAGTTGGAACAACTAATTAAAGACATTCAAACAAATCTTCTTTATTAAATCAGTGAGCTGAAGGAAAATGTGGAAAAAGAGAGATATAAAGAAAACACATGGTGTCCAAACAGAGGGACTTGAAAGCTTGGAAAAACAATAGGCAGAACTTATAGGAATGAAAGAAAGGCACAATAGAAGAGATGAAAACACAATGGAGACATGAAACAGCAGATTTGAAGTGGCAAAAGAAAGGATTAGTGAGCTATAGGACATGGATTCTGAAATCCTACACACCAAGGAAAAGATAAGGAAAAGAATGGAAAACTAGTAGCAGGTTCTCAGGGAACTGAATGAAAACATGAAGTGCACAAATATACATGCTATGGGTGTCAGAGAAGGAAAAGAGGAGGGAAAAAAAGGAAGAAAGAATTACAGAGGAAATGATCACTGAAAATGTCCCAACTACTATGAAAGAGAAAAAAATTACAGATCCAAGAGCTCAGAATACCCCAAACAGAATAGATCTGAATAGACCTACTCCAAGACACTTACTAATCAAATTGCCAAATGTCAAAGATAAAGAGAGAATTCTGAAAGCAGCAAGAGAAAAGCGATCCACCACATAGAAAGGAAGCTCGATAAGACTATGTGTGGATCTCTCAGCAGAAACCACAGAGATGAGAAGCCAGTGGTATGACATATTTAAGATGCTGAGAAAGAAAAACTGTTAACCAAGAATACTATATCCAGCAAAACTGCCATTCAGAAATGAGGGAGAATTTAAAATATTTTCAGACAAACAGAGATGAGAGAGTTTTTGAAAAAGAGACCTGCTCTATGAAAAATTCTAAAGGGAGCACAACAGGCATATAGGAAAGGACAGGAGAGGTTTGGAGAAGAGTGTAGAAATTAAGATTATCAATAAGGGTAAAAGGAGAGAAAAAATAAGATACAACATGTGAAATATATAAGATGAAACGGTAGAGGAAAGCACTGTCTTTACAGTAATAACAGTAGAAGTTAATGGATTAGAGAGGCAGGATAAGATGGAAGGGTGGGGGTGATGTTTGGCATTTAGTTACTCTTCTAGGGCAACTAGTAAATAGCCAGGAACTGTATGGAACAGCCATTTCAGGGATGTCTGTGACTGGTCACACAGTGTACACCAGTCTGGAATGGATGGAATGGCTGAGACTGCAGGGAAAACCTGTAAGTTTCCCCAGCCAAGGGACTGGTGACCCTCTCCCCCAGGCAAAGCAGACTCTCTTGGAACTGGTTCCCCAAGGGAAAAAGAATCTGTGCTGGGAGCAAGGAGGGAGACTCAACCCAGCCCCAACTTCAGAATTAATTAACAAACTCAGACTGCTAAATAAAAGCTCCAAGCACAGATAAACAAAGAGCAGGCATGAAAGAAACCAACTGGGAGCAATCAGTCTGGCAGAGAGGAGGTGGGGCCAAAAAAACAGTCAAAACAAAAAAAAAGCCTTCTGGAGATGGAGATGTTCAGAATACTGGAAAAGGGCTGGGGTCCAAGAAAAAAAGCCACATAAAAATGGGTACCAATTCCACCAGCAAACCTGGGGAACTGGGGTCCATCTCTGAAAAGGTTTTTTTTTTTCCTCCCCCTCCCCCTCCGCCTCCCCTTCTCCTTCTCCTTCTCCTTCTCCTTCTTCTTCTCTTAGTCTCTGACTCTTTATCTTTTTTGCTTTTCAATAGCTCATCAGAGCTCCTGCTTCAGCACTGCCCTGGGCAAAGGCAGAATTAAAGTTGTCTCTGAGTAACTATTCAGGTGAAAGTGATAATAGCTTAAAGGGCATATATTTAAATAGACTATACTGGGACTGACAAAACTGGGGGCTGGAGAAAGGCCTTGAAAAGGGATTTCTTTTTCTTTTTCATTTTCTTTTTTTTTAAGTAGCTCATTACAGAAAGCCTTAGATAATTGCAATTAGCCACTGGACCTAGGCAAGGGCAGAGCTAAGATAGGTCTGAGAGACAAAGCTATGACTCTAGTTGGGAGGACAATTCCCTAAAGGACACAACTTCCCCAAGAAAAGGGGGGGGGGCAGGGCCCAGCGCAAGTGGTGGCCTGCCTTCAAAGACTCAGACCCTGGGGCTGAAAAACAGAAACCAGCTTGAGTCAGCCATGCCCCTGGTAGGGACAGGGTCTGTAAAGAATTAAAGGCACATGTAGCACCTCTTAACACTGGTGGGGAGCTGTGGGAAGACAAATGCCACCAGCTAGACAGGATAGGAAAATCAAAGAGCCTAGAGGCTTCAAAGCAGGATCTGATAACCAGCAAGGTCTCAGTCTCAGGGAAACATAATACAGAGTACACCCTCCTCCTGAGACCTGGGAAAATCTGACTGGGGTGAATCATATCTGAGGAGGCCTCTCACAAAAAAGTTACATAGAGGCAGAGCAAGAATCAGAAAACAGGTGAAAAATTCTGATCAACTAAACAGAAGGTATGTTAGAGTCCAGAATAAGTGAAATTGAATGTCAAAGAAAGATAGAAAACAAAGCCAACCAACAACAACAAAAAAAAAAACCCTAGGTAAAACAATGAAAATCAGCTCCCGAATAAACTATTCAGGAAAATCTGATGCCTACACAGCTAAAAATAATGAGCCATATTAGGAAACATGAAAATATGGACCAGCCAAAGAAACAAACTAACTCTTCAACTGAGATATAGGAATTGACACAAATTAAAGATGTTCAAACAAATCTCCTAAATCAAATCAATGAGCTGAAGGATAATGTGGCAAAAGAGATGAAGGATATAAAGAACTGGATGACCATGAAGAAGAATTCATAAGTTGAAAATATAAATGTCAGAACCTATATGAATTAAAAGCACAACAGAAAAGATGAAAAACAATACAGACATACAGCAGTAGATTTGAAGAGGCAGAAGAAATGATCAGTGAACTACAAGACAGGAAACTTGAAATCATACACAAAGAAGAACAGATAGGGAAAGGAATGGAAAAATAAGAGCAGGGTCTTAGGGAACTGAATGACAACATGAAGTGCATAAACATATGTGCTATGGTTATCCCAGAAGAGAAGGGAAAAGGGGAAGAAAGAATAACAGAAGTAATAAAAACTGAAAATTTCCCAACTCTTATGAAAGAGAAAATTACAGAGTCAAGAAGTGCAGCATATCCCAAACAGAACAGATCCCAATAGACATACTCTAAGACACTTACTGATCAGATTGTCCAATGTCAAAGACGAAGAGAATTCTGAAAACAGCAAGAGAAAAGTGACCCATCATATCCAAGGAAAGCTTAATAAGACTATGCAGATTTCTCTGCAGAGACCATGGAGGGCAGAAGGCAGTGGTATGATGTATTTAAGATACTGAAAGAGAAAAACTGCCAACCAAGGACTATATCTGGCAAAACCATCCTTCAAAAACAAGGGAGTAATTAAAATATTTTCAGTATAACAGGCACTGAGAGAGTCTGTGAATAATGGACATGCGTTAAAGAAATACTAAAGGGAGTGCTACAGGCTGACAGGAAGAAACAGGAGAGAGAGGTTTGGAGAAGAGTATAAATAAAGACTATCAGGAAGGGTAAAAAGAGAGAGAAAAAAATAAGATATGGCATAAAAAATCCAAAAGACAAAATGATAGATGAAAGTACTGCCATTACAATAATAACACTAAATGTTAATGGATTAAACTCCCCAATAAAGATACATAGACTGGCAGAATGAATTTAAAACAGAACCCATCTGTATGCTGTCTACAAGAAACTCATTTTAGACACAGGACAGAAATGGGCTGAGAGGAAAGGTTGAAAATGGTATTTCATGCACACAACAAGAAAAAAGCAGGAGTAGGCATATTAATATCAGACAAATAACACTTCAAATGTGAAACAATTAAGAGGAAAAGAAAGATATTATATATTAATATCAGTGTCCATTCATCAAGAAAACATAACAAATATTTATGCACCGAGCCAGAGTGCTCCAAAATACAAGAGTTATACGCTGAGAACACTGAAAGGAGTAGATACCTCTACAATTATAGTTGTAGACTTCAATACACCACTCTATTCAATGGATAGAACATCTAGACAGAGGATTAATAAGGAAACTGAGATGTTGAATTGTATGATAAGTGAATTAGACTTGACAGACATTTATAGAACACTACACCCACAACAGCAGGATATGCATTTTTCTCAAGTGCTCATGGATCATTATCTAGGATAGGCCACAGGTTGGGTCACAAAGCAAGTCTCAACAAATTTTAAAACATTGATGTTATACAAAACAATTTCTCAGATCATAATGGAATGAAGTTGGAAATCATTTACAGGCAGAAGGTCGGAAAATTCACAAATATATGGAGGCTAAACTACACACTCTTAGAAAACCAGTGAGTAAAGGAAGAAATCACAAAAGAAATTAGTAAATACCTTCAGGCAAATGAAAACACAACATATCAAAATGTATGGGATGCAGCAAAGGCAATTGTGAGAAGGAAATTTATTGCCCTACATACTTATATTAAAAGAGAAGAAAGAGCAAAAATTGAGGAATTAACTGTTCACCTGGAGGAACTAGAGAAAGAAGAACAAACTTACACCAAAGCAAACAGAAGGAAAGAAATAACAAAGATTAGAGCAGAAATAAAAGAAATTGAGAACAGGAAAACAATAGAGATAATCAACAAAACCAGAAGTTGATTCTTTGAGAAAATTAATAAAATTGATAGACCCTTAGAGAGATCCAAGAGAGTGGGTGCAAATAAATACAACTTAGATGAAATGGACAACTTCCTAGAAAAACATGAACAACCAACCATCCAATCAAGAAGAAATAGGAGATCTCAACAAGTCAATCACAAGTAAAGAGATTGAATCAATCATTAAAAAGCTCCCCCCAAAAGAAAAGTTCCAGGATCAGATGGCTTCACATGTGGATTCAACCAAGCATTCAAGAAAGAATTAATACTAATCCTGCTAAAACTCTCCAAAAAAATTCAGGAGAAGGGAAAGCTACATAACTCATTCTATGAAGCCAACATCACCCTAATACCACAATTGGACAAAAACACTACCAAAAAAAAAAAGAAAATTATAGACCACTCTGTTTAATGATTACAGATGCAAAAATCCTCAACAAAATACTCACAAATCAAATCCAGGAGCACATTAAAAGAATCATACACCACAACCAGGTGGGATTTATTCCAGGTATACAAGACTGGTTCAACACAAGAAAATCAATTAATGTAATACACTGTATCAATAAATCAAAGTGGAAGAACCACATGATCGTGTTGATTGATGCAGAAAAGGCATTGGATGAAATTCAACACCCTTTCTTGATGAAAACACTTGAAAGGACAGGAATAGAAGGGAATTTTCTCAATATGATAACAGCAATATATGAAAAGCCCACAGTTAACATTATACGCAATGGGGAAAGACTGAAAGTTTTCCCTCTAAGATCAGAAACAAGACAGGGATGCCCACTGTCACCATTGTTGTTCAACATTGTGCCGGAAGTTCTAGCTAGAGCAATTAGGCAAGAAAAAGAAATGAAAGTTATCTAAATTGCAGAGGAAGAAGTAAAACTTTCACTGTTTGCAGATGACATGATCCTATAGGTAGAAAATACAGAAAAAATCTACAGCAAAGCTACTAGAGTTAATCAATGAATACAGCAAAGTGTCAGGGTACAAGATAAACATGCAAAAATCAGAAGAGCTTCTATACACAAGTAATGAGCAACAGGAGGAGGAAATCAAGAAAAAATTCCATTTACAATAGCAACCAAAATTATCAGGTATTTAGGAATAAACTTAACCAAGACCACAAAAGACCTATACACAGAAAACTAAAAAAACTGCTAAAAGAAATGAAACAGGACCTAAAAAAATGGAAGAACATACCATGTTCATGGATTGGAAGACTAAATATATTTAAGATAAAAATTCTACCTAAACTGATTAATAGATTCAATGCAATACCAATTAAAATCCCAACAACTTACTTTGAGGAAACAGAAAAACCAATAACCAAATTTCTTTGGAAGGGCAGCATGCCCCAAAAAGCAAAAATATCTTGAGAAAGAGGAATGAAGTTAGAGGTCTCATACTACCTGACTCTGAAGTATACTACAAAGCAACAGTGGTCAAAACAGCATGGTACTGGCATAAAGGTAGATATACCAACCAAAGAAATTGAACTGAATGTTCAAAAATAGACCCACTCACCTACAGACAAGTGATATTTGATGAAATGCAACTTGGACAGAGCAGACTCTTCAATAAATGATGTTTGGAGAACTGAATATCCGTATTAAAAAATAGAAGAGGACCCCAACTCACACCTTATACAAAAATTAACTCAAAATGGATCAAGGACCTAAACATCAGCACTAAGACCATAAGACTTAGAAGAAAATGAAGGGAAACATCTTAAAGATCTAGTGATAGGAGGTTGTTTCCTAGATCTTACACCCAAGGCCTGAGCAATCAAGAAGTAATAGATAAATGGGATCTCTTCAAAATTAAACAATTTTGTACCAAAGCTAGACAAAGATACTGTAAGTACAGACCAATCTCTTTAATGAATATAGATGGAAAGATCCTCAATAAAGTAGCTGCAAATAGAATCCAGCAGCACATTAAAAAATTATACACCACAACCTAATGGCTTTTATTCCAGGTATACAAGGGTGGTTCAACACAAGAAAACTGATGAGTGTGATATACCACCACAACAAATCAAAGGCAGAAAAACCACATGATCATCTCGAATGATGCAGAAAATTCATTTGACAAAGTTCAACATCCTTTCTTGATGAAAACACTTCAAAGGATAGGAATAGAAGGAAACTTCCTCAACATGATAAAGGGAATATATGAAAAACCCATAGCTAACATCATATTCAATGGGGAAGACTGAAAGTTTTCCCTCTAAAATCAGGAAAAAAACAAGGATGCCCACTGTCACCATTGTTATTTAACATTATGCTGGAAGTTTTAGCTAGAGCAATTAAGAAAGAAAAAGAAATAAAAGGTATCCAAATTGGAAAGAAAGAAGTGAAACTTTCACTGTTTGCAGATGACATGATCCTGTATGTTGAAAATCCCCCAAAACCTAGCAAAACTACTAGAGCTAATAAATGAGTACAGCAAAGTGGCAGGATACAAGATCTACACACAAAAATCAGTAGTGTTTCTATACACTAATAAGCAGCAATCTGAGGAGGAAATTTAGAAAAAAATCCCATTTACAATAGCAAACAAAAGAATCAAATACTTAGCACTAAATTTATCCAAGGACATAAAAAACCCATACACAGAAATCTACAAAAAATTGCTAAAACAAATCAAGGAAGACCTAAATAAATGGAAGGACACACAGTGTTCATGAATTGGAAAAGTAATATAGTTAAGATGTCAACTCTACACAAATTGCAATTCCAATTAAAATCACAACTACTTACTTTGTAGAAATAGAAAAACAAATCATCAAATTTATTTGGAAGGACAGGTGCCCCGAATAGCTAAAAGTATCTTGAGAAAGTAAAATGAAGTTAGGAGGTCTCATACTACCTGACTTTAAAGCATACTGCAAAGCTACAGTTGTCAAAACAGAATGCCACTGGCATAAAGATAGGTACACTGGCCAATGGAATCAAATTGAGTGTTGAGAAATAGACCTTCTTATCTATGGACAATTGATCATTGATAAGACAGTCAAATCCACTCAAATGGGACAGAGCAGCCTCTTCAACCAATGATACTTGAAGAACTGGATTTCCATATCCTTATCTCACAGCTTATACAAAATTGACTCAAGATGGATCAAAGACCTAGACATTAGAGTTAAGACCATAAAACTTTTAGAAGAAAATGTAGGGAAATATATTAAAGTCTTGTGATAAGAAGTGGTTTCCTAGACCTTACACCCAAAGCATGATCAATGAAGGAAGAAATAAATAAATGGAATCTCCTCAAAACTGAATATTTTTGCACATCAAAGGAATTTATCTGGAATGCAAAAAGGGCAGCCTATGCAATGAAAGACACTATTTGGAAACTACATCTCAGATAAGGGTTAATATCCAGAATATATAAAGAGATCCTACAACTCAACAGCAAAAAGCCAAATGACCCAATTTAAAAATAGGCAAAAAACGTGGACACTTTTCCAAAGAGGAGATACAAATGGCTCAAAACCTATGAAAAGATGCTCAACACAAGCTATTAGGGAAATGCAAATCAAAACCACAATGAGACATTACGTCAGATCTAGTAGAATGCCCACTCTCAAAACAAAACAAAACAAAACAACAAAAAAAATAAACAGGAAACTACAAGTGCTAGAGAGGATGTGGAGAAAGAGGTACACTTATTTACCACTGATGGGAATGCAGAATGGTGCAGCCACTCTGAAAGGCAGTTCAGAGGTTAGTCAAGAAGTTAAGTATAGGATTGTCGTATGATCCAGCAATCCCATTACTATGTATATACTCAGAGGAACTGAAGACTAGGACATGAAGAGACATTTGTACACTGATGTTTATAGTGGCATTATTCATGGTTACCAAGAGAAGGAAACAGCCCAAATGTCCATCAATGGACAAGTGGATAAAGAAACCGTGTTATATACATACGATGGAATATTACACAGCCTTAAGACTGAATAAAGAAGGCTGACGCAACAATTTGGATGAACCTTGAGGACATTATGTTAAATGAAATTAGCCAGAAAGAAAAGGACAAATATTGTATGGTCTCACTAACATGAACTAACTATAATGAGCAAACTCTGAGAGTTAAATACACAGGTTATCAGGAGGTAGAAAGATGGTAGATATTGGGCATTTGATGATGCAGTACAGAATCTTCAACAGGATTGAATGTAAAGATCCAGGAATGGTTAGCACAATACTATCTGATGATAGCACAACACTGTAAGTATAATGAACAAAGCTGAGTGTGACTGCGGTTGAAAGAGGAAGGCTAGGGGCATGTATGACACCAGAAAGAAAAACGACAAAAACTGGGACTGTATTACTTAGTAAAACCTAGAGTGCACAAAGATGGTGATTAATTGTACAAACCTAACAAAGTTTTTACATGAGAGAGAACAAGTGAATATCACCATTGCAAGGTGCTGAAAATGGGATGGTATATGGAAAAAATACAATCAATACAAACAAGGGTCTACAGTTAACAGTAATGTAATATTTTTCCATTAATTCTAACAAAGGCAATATAACAAAGCTAAATATCAATAAGGCAGATATAAGGGAGGGGTATGGGATTCTTTTTGCTGTTGGTGGTGTTTCTCTTTTTTTTTTTTTTTTAGTTTTTATTCTTTACTCCTGTATTTTTTCCTCTTCTTCTTTCTTTCCCAAAGAAATGGAAATGTTCTCATACAGATTGTTTTAGTAAATGCATACTATGTGATTATACCAGGAGCTATTCATTGTTCGCTTAGGGTGGATTGTATGGTGAGTGAATAAAACTGTTTAAAAAATAAACAGAAAGATACAAGTGCTGGAGAAGATGTGGGGAGAGAGATATACCTATTCATTGTTGACAGAGAAACAGAACGGTGCAACCCCTCTGGAGGGCAGTGTGATGGTTCCACAGGAAGCTAAGTTTAGGGTTGCCATATGATTCTGCAACCCTGTTATTAGGTATATATTGGAAGAACTGAAAGCATGGACACAAATAGGCATTTGCACACCGGTGTTTGTGGCAGCAGTATTCATGATTTGCAATGGATGGAGATGGCCTAAGGGTACATCAATTGGTAAGCAGAAGGGCAAACTGTGGCATATACATAGAATGAAATTATGAGTAGCTGCAAGAAGGAATGAAGTTGTGAGGCATGCAACTAGGTGAATGAACCTTGAGAACATTATATTGAATGAAATAAGCCAGAAATGAAAGGACAAATATATTAAGGTCTCACTAATATAAACTAACTACAGTGAGCAAATGCTGAGAATTGAATTTGAGAGCACAGGTTATCTGGGGACAGAACAGGTGCAGAGACTGGGCAATCAATGATTAAGGCATACAGAATATTCAATAAGGCTCATTGTTAAGGTTCCTAGATTGTAAGCTCTTACAGCTGTCACATCTATTCTTGAGTTTTAACTGTTATTTACGAGTTGTTTTATTTGGTCCAAAATTTAAATTTTCTATAGCACACTACCTAATGTAACTTGTAAGTTCAGTTTATTTAAACAACTTAAGTACATGGAACCTAGAATAAAGAATGGGCTCTTGTTATTCTTTACAGGTAATGTAATACCCTGATACATCTCAGAATATTTTGGGCAGAAAAAAAAAAAGCATTTGCAAAGTCTTTGTGCCATTATGGATGTATTATGTCCCCCAAAAAGTCACGTTCTTTGACGCAATCTTGTGGGGGCAGATGTATTAGTGTTCATTAGGTTGGAATCTTTGGATTAGGCTGTCTCCATGGAGAGCTGACCCACCCAACTGTGGGTAACACCTTTGATTAGATTATTTCCATGGAGGTGTGGCCTTGCCCATTCAGGGTGGGGTCTTGATTTAATTACTGGAGTACTTTAAAAAGAGTCACACAGGCCCAGAAGCTAGCTACAGCCAAGAGAGACATTTTGGAGATGTCCTTTGAAAGCAAACTTTTGCTGACACTTTGCTCCAGAGAAGCTAAGAGAGGAAAAAACACTCCAAGGGCAATATTTTGAAGAATGCATAGGAACTGAGAGAGGAGCTGGAACACAACCCCAGATCAGCAGACGTTGGCTACATGCCTTCCCAGCTAACAGAGGTTTTCCAGACACCACTGGCCTTCCTTTGGTGAAGGTATTCTTGTGTTGATACCTTAATCTGGACATTTTCATGGCTTTCAGACTGTAAATTTGTAACCAAATAAACCCCCTTTATAAAAGCCAATCCATTTCTGGTATTCTCCATAATGTCAGCATTAGCAAGCCAGAACAGTCCTCTTGACGGACTGAAGAAAAATGTGGGAATATTAAACTTCCAACCTGAGAAATTCCTGATATTCTCACAAGCATTAGGGACTCCCAATTTAAAAAAAAAATCAAGCCCTTGATCTTGGCCTTATGAAACTTATTAGTACAAAGGAGAAGGTAAGTCTATATTTATGCCTAAGAGTCACCCCAGAGAACCTCTTTTGTAGCTCAGATGTGGCTTCTCTCTCCCAGCCAACTCTGCAAATAAACTCACTACCCTCCCCCCTACGAGGGACATGACTCCCAGGGATGAGCCTGGCCCTGGCTTCATGGGACTGAGAATGCCTTCATGACCAAAAGGGGGAAAAGAAACGAAACACAATAGTTTCTGTAGCTAAGAGATTTCAAATAGAGTTGAGAGGTTATTCTGGTGGTTATTCTTATGCATTATATAGACATTCTTTTTTAGTTTTTAGTGTATTAGAACAGCTAGAAGGAAATATCTGAATCTATTGAACTATAATCCAGGAGACTTGACTCTTGATGATTGTACAACTATATAGCTTTTATCATGTGACTGTGTGATTGTGAAAACCTTGTGACTGACACTCCCTTTATCCAGTGTATGAGCAGATGAGTAATAAAATAAAGGCAAAAAACATATATAATGAAATTCCAATTAGTGATAAGTACTATACAGAATAATAAAGAAAACAAGGACAAGGGAGAATAAAAAGAAGTGTTATTTTAAATAGCACAGTCAAGGAAGGCCTCTCGGAGGAGGTGACGTTTGAGTAGAAGTCTAAATGATGAGCTGAAGGAAATCATGCTACTATTTGGGAAGACTTCCACAAAGAGAATACAGCAGAGGCCCAGTGAGGGAAAGAGCATCTGAGGAATAGAAGGGAAATCAGTGTAATTGAGAAAGAAAGAGAGAAAGGAAGAAAATGAGGTGAGATTGGTAGCAAAAGGTCAGATGATGTAACTCATTAAAGACCATGGGAAGAACTTTAAATCTGGAGACCCTAGGAAGATCTTACAGTTTAAACCACATCTAAGGTAATACCCAAACAAAAAATTTAGGAAATAAAGTACAATATCTATTTAGTAATAATTTTCACTTTGTTTCCTGTCCTTCGTGTAATAGATTTGTAGATTTTAACATCAGATGAATAAGTATTTAATATCTGGAAATACCAGATGAACACATCGAATGACACTTCATATTTTTAAGTAAAACAGAGAAGTTAAAGGTCAAATCAAAAATTGCCAAAATCCAGAACCATTTTATGAAGATTAGTCAGTTATTTTAAACTAACTTGATTAAGCAGAAAACCAAACACTACTAAAAGAACTTTAGGCTAAAAAACAAGGTAGAAGATACATTCTATGAGGAAGCAATTCCAAAATGCCTACCAATCTTTTGAAAATTACCAGGAACTGTCAAGAGTAATCAAATGGAATTAATTATACATACAGGGAATCTACCATCAGTTTAAAAAAATGGCAACTTGTGCTGCATTGTTTAATTTTTTTATAAAGTGTCTTAATAAATATTCAAAAATAAATGCATCTTGGAAACAAAATATAAATTTGATATAAAATTAATGGGGAGTTAGACGATGTTGAATGCAATACCAGTATGTGAGTGATAGATAGCAAATCTATTACCCTCAGAGCTACCATCACTGGAATGATTATACTGCATAAACAAGTCAAAGAACAATTAACATCAACATAGTATTTTGGTTCTAGAATACAAATGTTAACTGCTACTTTTTAAACAAGTCCAACCACAATGTATAAAACCATTAAGTAAAAATGACTTTCCATTTTACACCATGAAAATTTCTAACATAAAGACACATATGACTGAATCTGTAGTACATTCATGGACACTAAGATGTCATGGTTAGGACACAACTGAAGGTTTTATGAGCTTCATTTCCATCTATAGTATCAAGGGATATAAAGTTGTTATTGCGGTTGTATCTCAGGAATTAGCCAAGATTACACACTACAACTAACTTAGAAAATACTTTGCATAAAGCTTGTTCTAGACCACCATCTCTACTTTCAATTTATTTCAGAACAGATTTTTCTCAAAACATTAGTTCACGTGTTAAGCAAGTAAAGGCAAATTAATTGCCCAAATATGGTAATCAGGTTTTTTCAGTTGCCTTAGAGAATTTCCTGATTTTCTATATTCTATTTTTATCCCAATTTGTTGCTTTTCTCCATCTTGTTTAGCCTATTGAACACCCAAATCTTTTAGAAGACAACTGTAAAGGTAGGTAATAATAGACTGCATTTATTAAGAAACAATGTGTGAAATGCATTGTCTTAAATGCATTGCTTAGGATTGTTATTGAGTCCTTGCCACTACCCTGTGAGTTGTAGTATTATTATTGTCTCCATTTAACAGAAATGAAAACTGAGGCCCAAGAGGGCAAGTAATTTGCTGATGGTCAGCATAATTAGTGAATAGATTGCCAACTGACTACAAACCAGAGCATGGTGAAGTCTGAAGCCAAAGCTTGTGACTGCCATGCTAAGCCACCTGGCAAGGTAGCAGGGCAGGAAGATGGGGTGGTAAGGCTGGTGGATGTTTGGATCACCATCAGGTCCACCCAGAGGTTACTATCAATAGGCACATACAATTTATCCAAGTAATGAATTAACTGATTTGATGATGAATTAGCTAAGTCCTAAA
Source organism: Choloepus didactylus (assembly GCF_015220235.1). Taxonomy (NCBI): domain Eukaryota; kingdom Metazoa; phylum Chordata; class Mammalia; order Pilosa; family Megalonychidae; genus Choloepus; species Choloepus didactylus. The sequence goes on from NC_051311.1 coordinate 85,035,548, forward strand.
CTCACTACAATATAATTACAGTAAATTAATGGACTATAAAAATAAAAATGAGTGTTGTTACAGAAAGCTGAATATATTTTATGTGGATCAAAAGTATCTGGGATTTTATTTCTATGCAATAAATGAAGATCAGCTTAAATATTTTACTGTTCATGAGGTTTAGCAGCTTTAAAATAAATATTTGGATCCTAAGTCATTAGAAATAATTTCTTAGTGATTACCAGTATTCTACTTACAAATCCATCTATAGTTTAATATTTTTCTTGGTTTTGAATTATCTCTCCCTAGAAGTTTTCTATAGAAAATATGAAGGAACATCTTCATAAAATTAATATCATTGAAGAATCAAAAACAAGGATAATTATATATTTAATGTACTTCAATTGAAGTACTTCTTATTACACAGCTGGGTGCTATTAGGAAAGAGCTCTTATATCTGAGCCCACACACTCCTGGTACACAACTTTAATTCTATTCTATTTAAACAACAGTTGTGCAATGTGTTGAATATTGATTGTGAAGGACTACTTTACTATTTAATCTCCGAAATCTGTAATACTTCTTTTAGAAATAATAAAAGTTATCAAAAGAAAAAAAGTCCATTTAGTCAGATTCAGCCCTTCAATACCTAACTACGTTGTTTATTTCAAAAAGCTAAGTGATCGATATTTAGCGATAATATAATTATCATTATAATACAATTTTATTTGGCAGAATCTTGGTGACTTAAAATATAAGCAATTATTTCTTGCAAAAAAGGTTCAGCTACTTAGGCTGGGCTGGGCTTGGTGGCAATGCTTCAGACTTTGGAGCATTTAAGCCTTGAATTAGAATCATGGTTAGGACACAAAGTTTTTATGTGCTTCATTGCTGTCTGTAACTATCCTTTCACTTATGGTCACCTGGGGCATGTTCTTCTCAGGGAGAATAGCACTAGTGCAACAGAACAAGCCAAAATAAGCAGGCGCATTAAAAACCTTTGCTGGCATCAAATCAGCTAGTGTTCTGTTAGTCACGGCACGTCTCATGGGGGACATGAGAATATACAAACCTCAAGGATGAGAGAGAAAGGAGTAAGCACCTTCCAAACAATAATCCAATCTATAAAACACTGTAATAAGAAATGAAACTCTTCAGTTAGCTGCCAGCCTGAGGTTGGACTATACTGTATAGGCTAATGGGAAACTTTTGAAGGTCCTTGCCTTTCTTTCTCCCAAACCAACTCTCCTGCCTTGGCTTCTACTTTAAATGGCAAAAAGGAATAATAACCAGTGCCTATTCCATGATACTGATTATTGGTATCATGTGCATTTATTGGTGTGTATTGTGGTACACACTTGGTGTGGCTCCCTCACTCACCACATCCTACTTAGTCCAGCCCAGCCACCCTGTTTTCTCTGAGGCCTTCTGTTTTCTGTCCCCTATAAACTGACCAGGAAGAGCTTGCTCAATAGTAGGATATGTCATGTTATTCATCCTCCCCTTTTCATACACTGAGCATGCCCATGAGTGGGCTCAACAGCTGGCTAATGGGAAGATTTAAAAGTTTGATCGTAGAGGAAAAAGAGCTCTTCTCTCCACAGGCAGATGCCACATCCATATCAGAGAATTCAGTACTACCTCAGACACCAGTACAGGCCATAAAGCAGTACCTCATTCCCACTCCTCTTGTGTACACCTCTTTCAGAACATAGGAGGAAAAAGGTGGATGTGTCAAAACAAGATTTAGCTATTCCTGTATTTTCTGACTATATAATTATCTTACTACAAAACAAAGCTCATCCTTTTCTTGAACTCTTTTTAAGTAGATGAGAGGCATGAGCTGGTTTTAAATTATTTACATTAATAAGTATGGAACACTGTGGAAAATGGAGATCTAGCAGGCAACAGGATCATCAGAAGTGTAAGAGAACTTGAACTAAGAAGGAAGAGGAGTGGAAGGAAAAAAGGACATATTTTAAAATAGTAAAACTAATAGTGTTTAGAAAGTGGCTGGATTGAGATATGAAGGGTCCCAATTGTTTAATGTGGATGGCTAAGTGAAGGATTGTTGGCTCTTTTATATCTTTAGCAATAAAATATTTTGCAAAGGTCCATTAAGATTTGCTATCCAAAATGCTAATATCTTAAGGGTGAGAGGCACTCTTAGATGTCACCAACTGAATATCTCACCAATGCAGAAATTCATTCCATAGTGGCAAAAATAGTCATCCTCTTTCAGCTAAGTGTTTTCCAATGATAGGACAACTCCCTCTTTTAATATTGCTTTCTAGTAACAGATGGCTTTAAAATATAGAGACTAACATCTTATAATTATATGAAATCATCTGTTCTTTATAGGGTATGTTTTCTCAATCTACTTTCACTACTTTCTTATGCGTATACTCTAGGTTTCTTTTTTTGTTTGTTTTTCATCCCTAAATTAAACTAGTCTTAGCTTTAGGTCAACAACAATTTTTCTATAAATTTGTACAAAAAAAGAGAATTTTGTTTTTGCCTGAACCCAGTATGCGGTGGCTTCTTATCCATCAGCATCAGTGAATATTCTTTTTGTTCAAAGTTTCATATGATCTAGCTGTTATTTCTTCAGAAGGTTTGGGTTAGTATTCTATATAGGGAACCTTACGTGTATTTTAATTTCAATGTTTAGTTTTCTTCATTCTTCTTTTGGCTATGTTGTTAATCTTGCTGGCATCTTTGACTCCTTAAAAACTCCTCAAGGCATATTTAACTCCAGATATGTTTGTTTTGTCCATTTTATTTATTAACTATTCACTCTCTCTAATAAGTCATTTCTCAAATTCTTTCACATTTTTCTTTAGAAAATTGATGGCTTATATTTATGACATGTTTGCTTGTTTACTAACAAACACCACAGATCCAGCAGTGTTCATATGGAGTACATATTTTCTGAGATTTTTAAATTAACTCATTTGTCCCTCTTATGCTTCTAAATGACCACAGTTTTTGACAACAGGGTCTGTAGTTCTTTGAAAGCTTCTGAGAAATCTGCCTTTTGTTAATTTACCCATCTTTTCATTCATCCAGTGCATATTATATACCAACAACAGTGCTAGACACTGACAAAAAAAGCTAGTGATGATTTCTGCCTTTACACTAAAGGAGTTCACATCTTAATAAAACATAAGACATGGGAACTTAAATGTGTAATAGCAAAACAGTGTGGTCAGTGTTATAATAGAGAGATGTACTGACAAAAGGTCAACAAACGGTTCTCAGCACAGGAGATGCTTACCCGTGAAAAGTAAGGTGTTTGTCATGTAAAGGAAGAAAGAACATTCCAGGCAAACTGAATAATATGCATTTGCTAAGTTTTTTTCCATGTGGCAAACTCCATTCTAACTTTTCAAATAATATTCTAAAGAACTTGCTTTCTTCCTTCCTATTTTGCCATACTGGCTGTGGACCATTTTCCTGGTCACCTATCTTCTTATAAATAATCAGAAATTTTATGTATTTTATTGAATTTATTCACTGTAGTTCACATCACCTAACTCATAGTATCATAAAATGTCTGTCATAACCAAAGGTATTCATGGAAAGATGTTTAATTTGGTTTACAGGAAAGAATCAACTTTAGTTTTACCACATTTTTGGACAAAGTAATGGAAAGATATTACAAAAGGTATATTCGCTATCTTTCTGAAATCAGTATCTCCAAAGAAGTTGATTCTCATCTTTAAAGTCTATGCTGAGGTACACATTTTTAAATGTACTTATTTCTTTGTGGATCAGTTTATGTCTGTGAAGCTGCGTCTACTTAACTGACTTGTTTATGCATCATAATGAAAGAAAGGGATGCTAGTATACTAGAACTAAAAAGCCTGCCTTTGAATGTTCATGAGAAAACAAAAGCAACAAGAAGCAACGTCGGCATAACATATAAAAGTAGCAAAAAAGAATCACCAATCACTCCAAAACCTTAAGAAAAGTTACTCATTGAAAATTCATCCTTAGTGCTGGCAGAAAAGAACAGTGCTCAGATTTGGTCCCCTATTGGAATGAATGCTTTCCCGACAGGGTAACAAATGAAAATTGGTTCAGGGACACACTTTCAATGAAAAAGACATACTGCCAGATGGCTTCTTGGCAAAGAAAAAGAAAGAGTTGATTAAACTGCCATTTGATAACTTCCAATTCAGCAAAGTGCGGCTTAGTAACTTCTCCTTGAGAAGGATAAAGGAGGACATTCAGGTACTAGGCATGGTTTTGACACGATTAAGAATTAAGATTACTTTGCAGTTTCATTGTTTTTCTGCCATTGCTTTCAATAAGGAAAAACACAAAAGTAATCTCAACCACGAACAAAATTTTCAGCTGAATGCAACATTTCTCCAGAACTAATGTTTGAAATCTTGGCACTGAACACACACCTCATAAAGCATATTTTACTTTTTAAGAAAAATACAATGTACATGTTCATTTACAGATTTTGTTATTCTGAGGTGACATGGAATTTTGCATCCCTTATCATCTGTGATAGCAATAAGAGGTGCTATAAGACCTATACCGAAATGCAAACACGCCCTCTAAAAAAACTTGTGACCCTTGCCCATCTGTGATCTCTTTTCTTCTATTATCACTATTTTGCTTTCAAAACTGCACTGTCCTTGTTGGGGGAAGTTGTCAATTATGTAGTTTCCAACATAACTGCCTTGGCAGGATTGACCGTAATACTTATATACTTGGATTCTGTGCTTGGTCCTAAGGTAGTTGTTTCGGTTTGCTAAAGTTGCTGTAATGCAATATACCAGAAATGGGTTGGCTTTTACAATGAGGATTTATTAGTTTACAAATTTACAGTTCTAAGGCCATGAAAATGTCCCAATTAAGGCATCAAAAAGGATGATACCTGAACTCTGAAGACAGGCTGCTGGCATCTAGGGTTCCTTTGTCAGATAGCACATGGCTGGCATCTCCAGGTCCTTGGCTCCCAAATTCCTTTGCTTTCAGCTTCTGGTTCCAGTGCCTTTCTCTCTGAGCTTCTGTGGGTCCTCTTCTAGCTCCTGGGCTTTTGTCTCTCAGCTCCTCCAGGGACTACTTCTCTAAGCTCTCTACAAACTTCTCTGGGTGTTTCTCTCTGAGCTCACGCTCTCTCTTTTTATCTGTCCTTTATTCTCTCATAAAGGACTCCAATAAAAGAATTAAGACCCACCTTGAATGGAGTGGATCACATCTCAACCGAAATAATTTAGCCGAAAGGTCCCACCCACAACAGGTCTGCACACACAGGAACAGATTGAGAGAACATGGCCTTTTCTGGGTTACATAACAGCTTCAAACCAGCACACTAGTCACATAACTCAGTCAGAGCAGTCAGCATCCACTTTGGGAACCAGTATGGATGCTGGGAGAGAGTGTCTCTGCATCCTGTGCTCCTCAGTACTAAAGAGGATGTTAGCTCACTGCTGCCACACAATGAAACCCTGCCCGAGACTAAGAAAAACCCAGGAAAGTAGAGAGAAAAGTGGGAGGAAAGAGAGACAAAATCCTGGTGACATTGTTTCTAGGCTTGGATCCTGCCTTGTTTAAAAGCACCTCCAAACTTATCCTCTTCAATTATATAAGCCATTAATACATATTTTTTAAAATTATCAGACTCTGTCATTTCAGCTGAGAAGTGCCCTAATACACTAAAAATCTGTGTTTGGGAGGTGAACCATCTATGTCTCATTTAAGAGAAATGATATTTGTGTTTAGCTAAGTAAATAACTTCCTGGAACAATATCTCTACAAGAGTCACTTCCACAATTGTATGTAGGTGGTCTGGAGAGTCTAAGATCCTTAAGGTAATGGACTATATCATGCACAAATTTCAATCCCCGCCAAGTATAGTATTCATAAAGTTTTCTGAGTATGATTGAACACTATAAAATATATGGAGACTAATCAAGGAACACTATCTGTTTGTACCTATTATTATAGTTTCAAGAGTACTGTTTCTCATCCTCATTGCAGTTTTTTTTCCTCTAAAGATTTTTTTTTTAAGTTTTTTTTTAAGTTTCTCCCTTTACAGGACTTGCTTTCCCTAATTCTTGTCTCACCTTCTTGTCTCTTCTCTTTCCCTTATTTATGCAGAGCAATTTAGCTCTATTCTCACTATACTTAAATCCTTCACTCCAATCATCAAAAGGATCAACAAGACTTAAAACAGTGCTTCTCTAAGTTTAATGTGCATATGAATCACCTGGGAATCTTGTTAAAATGCAGATTCTGATTTAGTGGGTTTGAAGAAGGAAAATGCCTGAGATTTTACCTTTCTAAGAGCTCAGGTAACACTGATACTGTAAGTCTAGGTATCACACTTTGAATAGCAAGACTTAGAAGACTGGGGATGATCTTTAATCATCAAAATCCTTTCTCCCTTTGTAATACCAGTTTTGGCCAGTTTATTTTCATGAGACACCATTTGCTCATCTATGAAATGGGAATAAGGATTTTGTACATAGTTGTGGTTTGAAAAAGATTTTGACTGAAAGTGCTTTAGAAACTCTAATCAACACACAAATGTAAGGCTTTACAGCATTCTATTTATGTATCCATGCACTCATTTAACAAATTTTATAGAGAACTACCAGTGCAATGTCCTGTGTTAGTTGATGAAGGTACATCAGTGAACAAATAAGAAACACTTTCTCTCTTACGGAATTTATATTCTGGTAGGAAATCAAGATTTAGAATATTACAAAAATAATTATTTAATTGGAATCAGGTATGTTGTAATAAGAGAAAATATATCAAAGCCCTTGAGTGTGGCCCCTGACCAGGGGTGACATGTGACCTGATCTTAAACAGCAAAGAGGAAGATAGAGAGTATCTAGGTAGGGGGAATAAAATATGTAAACATTCTGTGGGAAGAAGGTGAACAGCTTATTCACAGAATTATTGTGTTAAGTACAACTTTCATGATTTGTCTTTCTTTCACAAACAGTATTATGATGTATTTTGTAACGTATTTACTTACCTATCCTTATTCTTTTATGTTTCCAGGGAAGGGTAACTGTAAGAGGCAGAATAGTTCCCAAACCTTAATTCACATGATCAGTGTTTTGACTGTGCACCATGGTACAACCTACAGTTTATTTTCCCAGGTCTCTTTCAATGGAAGACACACTTTGAGACAGAAATAACTCACTGTTGAAAGAATCTTTGAAGCACCCTTTTTTTTCTTTTGATCATGAGTCTCAGTTCTTAAGTTCAAAGTCCTTTCAAATTCATTTATTGGAGCAAAGACAGGGAACATGATATAGAGTTGGAAGAAAAAGACATTTATTGAGGGTAAATTCCTATGAAAGATAAAACAGAGATATCATGAATTGGCAGGGACTCTTCAGGCCAAGATATAGGTGTGAGATCTGTGAAAGTAAGGTGAAAGGAAGGACAATTTTGTAGGAAGAGCAGCTCTAAGTCTCTGTCAGCCCAAGAGGAAGATATGATGCAAATATTTACTGGGCAGAAATAGTGATCCTTTTAACACTGCCATGTTTAGTTAGTAACTGGGGCTGTGCAGGAGTTCTGTGAAAACAGCGGGAAGCAGGTCCAGAAGAGAACTTCAGTGAGAAACTGTCAGCTAACCTGACCTCCTTGCAGCAAACTCTGCCTTGAAAAAACATAAATAGCAATAACTCAATATCTACCACAATCTCTTCAATAATTTTTCTTCCAACTTTTTTTTCAACTTTATGGCTTCTGATGACTTTGAATAGTGCCAAACTTTGTCTTTATGAATCTTTTGGCTTCTCACTTTATGAATGATGATTTTTTTTCCCCAATCATTGAGTTTTTCTTTTGGACATTCTGTATTTCTACTTTATCTTAAGAAAATCCCTCTTGCCTCCAAATTATATAATTTTTAGTGACTATTAATTAAAAATTATCAATATTTGTATCTTTGATCAAGTGAAATTTATTATATTAAAGTATAAATTATTTGTGCTAGATTTATTGGTTTACTTTGTTCCTTCCAAAAGAAAAGTGAATTGGGCTATCATCATTTACTAAATAAACTTTCATTTTCCTATTCAATTTAAGCAACACTCTGTCACATATTAAGTTTCCATATTTTGTTTATGTATTTCTTCCCCAGGTTCATGCTGTGTTGATTTTAGTAATCTTATATACAGCAAGTTTTAAATAAATAGTTACAGCAAGTCTTTACTCAATATTCTTTCAAAAATGCATTGTTGTTGGGACGTAAGAGGTCAGCAAATCCTCTACCCCCAAATAACTATAAAATTGGATAAAACTGAGAAAAAAGGCTCTGGAAACTACTACAGGCAAACATCAAATTGAAAACTCTTTTTCACGAAAAGCTGCTGGAACATGGGACAAGAACAATGAAGATGGTGTTGTCCTTGTCTGGGTCTGCTCCCACACACACCCCAGCTTGCTGGTTATGGTGCTGTTCCTGAAGTCCAAGGAGCTTTGCTGCAGCGTGGCCACCAAGATTTGCAGCATTAGAAGAAAGCACAAACTCTGATGTTACCAGGAAAAATAGCCAACTCAGTAGAAAACAGATGGAGAAAGTCTTTAATACTCCTAATCAGGGGTTACAGTTCTATTTGGAATGAGCAATGGACCGTCGTATATTTTACAGGGAAATCTTAGAAATGAAAGAGCACTGGAAGCATTAAATAAGCTCTCAGTTTATCTCTGGCTGCCTGGAAGACTGCATTCACATGCAGGGGGACACCTAAGAGAACCTTGTGAAATCTAAAAGCCAGACATAACTTAAAAACTGTCTGAATATTTAATGTGCTTCCCAACTAAATTTAAATCTATCTGCCGAGGGTGGCTCACAGTGTTTGCACACAGCTTCTAACCATTCACTGACTTGCCATTAAAGTAAGCAGATATAGTCAACCCTTAGGAAACTAGGCTAAAAAACAAAAGTAAGTATTTAGAAAAACCTGCTACCTAACCCACAGTAAGTACAATATATTAGCTAACAGGTACCATTTTCAACAAAAGATTGTGAGACATGCAAACAGAAAGCATAACCCATAGTAAAGACACTCTGTCTCTGAGTGGGCACAGATATTGGCTATAATAAAGATTTCAAAGACTCTATCATAAAAATCTTTAAAGAATAAAAAGAAACCATGTTTAAATAATTAAAGAAACATGTAGTCAATGGTTCAATAAATAAGGGATCTTAATAAAGAAACAGAAACTGTTTAAAGAGAACAAAATGGAAATTCTAAAGTCAAAAAGTACTGTAATCAAATCAAAAAATTTTGGCAAATTGGCTCAACAGCAGATTTTAGATGGTAGCAGAAGACTACAGAAGACTTGATCAACACAATCAACCAAATGGGCCTAACTGAAGTTTATAGACTATTTCACTTGACAAGAGCAGAACACTTATTTGTTTCCATGTACGCACAGAGCAGTCATCAGAGTAGACCATATGCTAGTCCATAAATGAGGAGTCAGTAAATTTAAGAGAACTGAAATCATTCAAAGTAGAAATTAAAAATAGAAAAAAAGAGGTAAATTCCAAAATACTTGTAATTAAGATCACACATCTAAATAGTGCAGGTGACAAAGAAGAATTTAGGAGGGAAATTAGAAAATATTTTCAATGATTAAAAGTGAAATCACATCGTATCAAATTTATGGGCTACAGTTAAATGAGTCCTTAAGAGGCAAATGCATAGCTTGAAATGCCTATTTCAGAAAAGAAGAAAGAACTCAAACAAATAACCTAAAATCCACTTTTAAAAAACCAGAAAAAGAAGAGTAAATTAAACCAAAATCATGCAAAAGAAAGGAAATAATAAAAATCAGATGGAAATTAGTGAAATGGAAAACAGAAAAATAATTAAGTCTCAGTATCACTTTATTTGTTTTGCACCATAATTCAAACTAAAAAATAATATCTTTGTGGAACTGCAAACAAATATTTTGAAATTTTCATAAAAAGAAAAATTCCAGAATAGCTGAACAATTTTTAACAGCTTTATGGAGGTATAATTTACACTTATAAAATGACCTATTGCAAGTTAAAGTAATCTGCTATCTTCTTTCTTCACTGGAAAGACCTGGAATAACTGTAATACCTATTATCTATATAATCAAAGTTGTGGTCAGGAATATTTTCTTCAGCTTTTCTTAAAGATATGCCTCAGTAACCCATATATGGAGAAGGAGAAAATGAGGGTGATTCCTATTGGGATTAATACTCAAGTGATGATTTTAATCTTATTTCTAAAACTGTTTTTGATGATAGTTATTTAGCATTGTATTAAAAATGTAATGTAGATGGTATTTTATTTACAGTATTAATTCTGTTTGTTAATATGAGTGGATTATTTTACAAACTAATGCAGTTTTAGAATACCATTATCTCATGATCTGGTTCACATAATAAGTATTAAAAATGTGTTGCTAGGTGCATCACTATGTGCTTAGCTATGTATTATCCCATATTCTGAGTGAATAGAAAAGGCCAGCTGCTTGGGTATTATATGGTATCCACGAAACAAATGTACAGCCAATAACTGAGCCTACCTTAGCTAACTGATATTTTAGATTCTGCAATCATAGTGATAGTTCAAAGTATTTACCCTAAAATCAGCTGATATAATGACACCACTATATTTTCTTTCACTTAACTCATCATTTCAAGTCCCTGATAATTAAGCATGCCAGTTGTCCCCAAAATGAATAAAGAAATTAATCACTATATACATTCAGAGTCTGGAAGCAGAATAAAGTACTGGTGTCTACAAACTATCCATTTAATCTCTCACCCTTAGTGGTAAAATGGAATAGTCCCACATTCCACACATTCTTCATCAAGATGGCAAAGTTGGTAACTCCTCTTGTAAATGGATTGTATCTTTACTTTGTCTGGGCTTCCAGCTTTTGGACAGGAACTGAGGCATTGTGGGGTTGGAAAAGAGGAAATTCCAGTTAAATTATATCAGTCTCAAAGCATCATCTCAAAACACAAGAGTGCATGAAAACCACCCCAGGGTGTGACTAGCACTCAACCATTCCTCCCTCATGATTTCACAAGCAGTTTGCTATATAAGAACTGACAACTCACTCATAATTGGCTTATTTATTCCTAAGACTACACTCTTATAAGTGAAAAATCACTTCTTTTGGTTAAATTGTTTTATTTGTGCCTAGAATAGCAAATTTTACCAAGACTGGAAATTAAAAAAAAAAAAAAAAGGTAACTGCTGAGTATCAGGTTTTATCTACTTAACTCAAGGAGTGCATTCCAAATATTTTAACTTCCTTCTCTTTCTCACCGGGCAAAACTGTGAAAACAAAATTGTATCAGAAAACTCTTATAATCATCAACCTATTGTGTTTCCTTCCCTTTATGCGACTATAGATTTTCTCAGAACATGGAGCATTACTATCTAACCATACCAGATGGTACTCTTACCACTGAATTTTCTTTATTTTCTCATTTATTCCTTAGTAGCATATATTGATTAAGAAATATTCATCAGAAGGTGAATTAATAGGGTGCATCCTTTATATAAAACGAGAGATCCATCAAGTTTAACTAACTGGAGTATGAATCCAGTTCATAAATTCAAGACAAATTTTTTCAGTTTAGCCAGATTGTGGGGAGAGAGAAACCGAAGAAAAAGAGAAAAAAGGCAGCATTTTGGAATAGTTGGTATGCCTCAAACCACAAAAAAAGGAGGAATCATGAGCCTTGAAGGATCAAAATAAGTAAAGTTAAATGATTTGGCCAAATTGCAAATGGGCCTAAACCACTCCTGGTTACCATAGAAATGGAAACCTCTCCTTACAATACAGCAATTTTAGTGAGAAAAACAAAGGACACAAAATGTTTTCAGTAGGAAAACCCTTTCTTCAAATGAATCTTTCATTGATGCTCAATATTTAATGTAGATGAATGTAAAGCTGCTTTCACTGAAGTGGAACAGAAGCTCAGGTTCTGTCTCCTCTCTACACCTCTACCATTCCACCTTGTACCTGCCGAGACATTTCACAAAACAATTTTTCTCCTCCTGAGCTTTCCCATTACTTTATGTCTTGTGATTACATTAGAATTGTGGCTATGTGCTTATTTACTTTTTTTTCTTTAGGAACAGACACCAAACTTTACTAAAACTAAGGTAAATAAAAACAATTTTTTTTGTTGACAATGCTAAACAAGTTTAGTGAAACTGATTTCTTAATTTAGAAGAAACAAATACACTAAATAGGAACTATTATAAATAGTAAATTGGAATACTTTTCATCTTCTTAAAACAACAAAATTTTTAGGAATCACTATTTTTTTTTTTTAACATACTTAAGTTTTCTGCAGTTGCTGTTAGAATTAGGCACTTTGTACTTGTGTCATGAGACACTTTTATCTTCCTTAGTTTGTAATTACACTTTTTTCCTTCTTACTAGGGAATTACTTTTATTTGCATTTCTGTCTCCCTTGCTAGTCTGTGAGTCCACTGAATGCAGGGATAGTATGTATGTACTTCTTGCACCTCAGAACCTAGCAAATTGCCTGGTATGAGATAGGTGCTCAATCAATATGTTTCAACAAAAATGAAGTTTGCAAAGGACATCTTTCCTTTCTGTATAAAAATAAAGCTGGTAATTTTGCAGACATATTTGCAAAATGTCTTATTTTTAATCATTGTGACAGTTGCTGCATATGTGCTAGGATTTTTTTTTTTTTTTTTTTTTTTTGACAGAAAAGGAGGAAATAGCTAAGGAAATAGCTAACACTTATTATTATATAAAGTAATGGATTTTGGCATATAATTTGAAAATAGATTGATTTTCTTACATTCTCTGGGCTTGCTCTAGGCATAGGAACACATTTTTAAAGACAATACAATTAGTGATTTTGACAAAGGAAGGAACTGTTGCCTTAGTTTTACTCTCCCATGTGAGCTGATGCTTGGTGACAGTTGCTATTCTCCATGGACTTGTCTAACAATTCTGCCTAGGTAACTCTGTATTGAAATAGGGTAGGAATATAATTGTGCTCTTGTTAAAACATGCTGTAATGTCAGGCACACTGAATTTTAATTCCCATGGTGGATTCAGATAATCAGGAAATTCTCCAATGCAGAAAAACTTTGAAACAGCATGTGACACACTACAGCTGGCCATAATTTCATGTATTGCCACCTTTGATCAAAGTGTCACCTTAAATGAAGGCAAGGAGACAAAAACTGCTGCTGTGAAATCCACAATGCAGCACTCACTTGAATCTGATGGTAAAGCCCACATACAATTATAATGCTTTCCCCCAAAAACTCACATTCTGAGGAAGCCCAATTAAGTTATAAAATTGTACAGCTAGCAATACATATAAAATTATCTCTACTATTATTTTTAAGGTTTAACCTATCTCAAAGCCCGGGAAGCACAGAGAAGGCATCAAATTAAGCAACAAATACAAATGATTTATATACTGAATTACTCACATGACGCATAAAAAAATATAGCCTCTGTGATAAGCAATACATGGGGGTAAGGATTCCCCAAGCTACAACTGTTACCTAACAATCCAGCACCTGAGGAACAAGCAGAATATACTAACTCCTTCCTGTACAAAAGTGGTTCTCACTAGGAAATTATCAAGGGCTAGTTTAGGAGAATTAAATATTTAGCAGAGAAAAGAATTTTAAGACACTGTACTACTTAGCGGTGAGGAAGGAAGTTATTTGCTCTAAAACCTCCTAGGTTTAGTACCAATGTTACTGTAAAATGTAACAAGCATTTGCCACATAATGACACAGGAGAGAAGCTTAGAGATTTTTCAAATAGAGTTGGAAACTATCTTATGGATGGACAGTCTAATCTTTTAATTTTATAGATGAAGAAATTAAGGCGCACAAAAGTAGTGACTTGATCCAAGTATTCATGCTGAGTTGTCGTGGAGTAAATCTTTTTATCTCAAATTTTTTGATAGATAGCCTAGTACTCTTTTCTATAACTGCAATATGCCATTTAATCTACTAACACCACCATCTTTGGGTAAATTATTTTTGTGATTACTATTTTAACATTTAATACCAATGAAATAGTTGTATGCATAATGGCAACTGAAAAGGAACCCTCTTCCTTCACCTCTACAAGGCTTTATTATGTATTATAACTAGTTACCCTAAAGTTTAGTGCTCTAAAACTAAAGCCATGCTATTCTAATTCATGACTTTGTAGATCAGGAATTCAAGCAGGGTTCAGATGGGCAGTTCAACTCTACAGGGCATTGACTGGGGTCATCCCTTAGTATTCAGCTGGTGGATGGGCAGTTTTGGAAAGTTCAAGACTTCATCCATATTCCTATTTCCTTGGCATGAGTGTCTGGAAGGCTGGGCTCAACTGTGCCACTTTCTCTCTCCATGTATCTTACATGGTGGCTCAGGGCTCCAAGTAACCAAGGCAGAAGTTGCCTGCCCTGGAATAGTGTCACTTCTACCATGCTCTATTTATTAAGGTAGGTCGGGCAATAAACACTAATCCTTGATACGAGGAGCGTCAATACATTTGCAGACATCCTTAATTTTCCACAATATTATATGCAAAAATAGTATATTCAAATATCTTTATTAATTGCTCCCTTTCCTTTATCCTTCCAATTTAGAATTTCTAAGCTTTCTTAATAACTGTTGAATAGGAAATTATGCCCATCTTAAGACATTCTAAGTAAGCCATGTCAAAATATTACCAAATCTGTCCATTTTGCTTTAAGTTGATAAACTATCAGACAAACTTATTTAGACATTTACAAAGGGAGACAGAAAATCATGGTAGCCATTTTAAAATCCAAAAGCTATTCTCGCCTTTTATTTCTTTCAAAGCTCAAGAGTTTTAGCTTTTGGTAGAACTCTTCAGAAACTTTATTTGAGTTTAAAGATGTATTTAAAGTGGATAATAACAATAAGAACAATTTATAAGGATACTGCTCTATCCTATACTAGCCATGCTTCAAGATTACTTTTAGTTATAGAAACATGTTATGTGGTATTTAACATTCAAAAAGTTTTATATTTTAGAAAAGTAGTAAACTGTTTGACAGCAAAGAGTTCCTCATTTTTTTGCTTTGAATGAATGGCAGGAAATCCAACACAGACAATCTGCCTTTTATGATAAAACAAAATTAACTGTGTACTCACATTTGCGAGCTTAGCTCAACAGGCATAGTAAACAGGCAGGTTTCTTTGTTTATCACAGATTTGTTGTAAAACGCAACAAAGAGAAGCACATTGTGCCGGAACAAACAAAAGAGCTTTTAAGTCCCCAAGATTTCCTTTATCTTTTTCCTTCAATTAAAACTAATTTCCAGCATTAAAGAAATTCACAATCTGTTTTTACATTTTTCTTGTTCAAAACATAGCTGGTAATATTCCCTGAAGGCATCATAATCATCGACTTCCTAATTTTACCCACCACAATGCCTTGCATAAAGGATGAAGAGAGAATGGAAATAACACCTAGAGCACACCAGTGGGTTCCAGGATTCATGAATGTACAGTCTACCTCATCCAATCAACTAACCCAGTGAGTTGTTTAAATCTAAAGAATCAATAAAGTGACACATTTTAAAGATTTGTAAACTGATGCTTAAGAAATTAAGCAAATGGTCTATGGTTGCTTTGATGTCACTGCAAATCAAATTTAGGTAAATTTGATCTGGAAAGCAGAATTTCCACTACTTGGGCTTACAACATTTTTGTGTGGTTTTGTAAATAAACCATAGGTAGTAAGTACTACTAAACCTTGACACAATGAAACCAACAGGAAAGGGAAAATAAAGGAAATACCTCTGTAAGTAGCTGCCCAATACCCGGTACATTATTAGACTTGTAATGGTCACTGGCACATAACACCTTATTTAATTATTACAACAGCATGGAGTTAATCACAATTAGATGGATTTATACTGATGAAATATGGAGCCTAAGGTGTGAAAATGATCACCAAACCTAGGAAGATATGTCTCCAAATCCACATTTTGAAATTATGGCATTGGGAACAATCTTGGTTGTGCTTTAATGTATGTTCCAGTCCCCATAAAAATGTTCAGTGATTTTGAACACACTTGTAAACTTCACATGACTTAATAATCTATGTGTAAAGATGGGGTTAAAAGAGGAATCAATTTGTGCTTATTTTACACAACAGTTTGGGTGGTAAGTGAAATAGAATAGAGGAAATATTACAAACATGTTTCATTGTGAATTCACTTTTCAAATGGAGAGAAAATTTTTAGTTTTATGGATGTTTAACAAAATATTTATTCAGATATTTCATCACAAATCCTCACACTTCAGTTAGAAGAAAAAGAGATTATGCTGTGTTAGTTCTCTGACAAAAGAGGAACCTGGAAGCAGCTGTAGCCAAAATTGTATTTTTTCACATGGGAGGATGTGAAACTGCCAGAGATACTAATAATATCCAAGAAAGGAGCCAGGTGATCACCAAGGTTAATTCGGATTCCTAAGGACTCTGATAAATTTGAGAATATAATAGGATTACATTCTCTACTACCCAAGGCATCAATATTTGCATATTGGGAACTGGGATGCCTCTAAGTCCAGATTTGTGGCGAAAACTGCCAGGACTTTTCTGGACTTTTCTTTCTACAAAGACAAAAGAAGAAGAAAGAATAAAGCTTTATTATGTGTAGTAGCTTTGAAACTTTATTAGATGGGACTCAGACTGATATAGAATCAGAGAGACAGAAAGAAAGAGAGGGACTGATTTTTCTAAATTCAAAATTCAGAAAGAGCAATAAAAACATTTTTTTTTTTTTAATTTCCAGTGTAGACAAAAGTCCTCTGAGGCAGAATTTGGGTAAAAGATAGTGTTATATTTCTTTACCTAATAAATAGGAACAAAAATGTTACATCGCAAGACACTACATAAAAACATTTGATTGTACTAAAAATCCCTATCTTACAAAAATATTTTAATACATAAAACCAACAAAATAAAATAACAAGACTCATTCAATGTTTTGGAGCCATTACTTCACAGTTGACCAATTAGACTGCAGTAGAGCAGAAACATTTATCTTTCTTAACTGATGATTATCTACACACTAAATCTGATTGCAAGAGTTAACTTGACATCCCAAAATAGATCAAATTGACTGTTATGAATCACCCTAATTCATATACATTGTCTGTGTGAAATGACCATTTCACTATATATTTTTTAATAATTCAACTTTATTGAGATATATTCACATACCATGCAGTCATACAGTGTACAATCAATTGTTCACAGTATCATTACATAGATGTGCATTCATCACCAAAATTAATTTTTGAACATTTTCATTACCACAAACACAAAAGTAATAACACTGAAAATTAAAGTGAAAAAGAACAATTAAAGTAAAAAAGAACAATGGGCGTTTTTTTTTTTTTTTTTTTTTTTTTTTTTTTTTTGTCCCCGTTTTTCTACTCTTCCATTTCATACACTGGACAAAGAGGAGTGCAATCCACATGGCTTTCCCAATCACAATGTCACCCCTCATAAGCTACACTTTTATACAATCGTCTTAAAGATTCAAGGGTTCTGAGTTGTAATTTGATAGTTTCAGGTATTTACTGCTAGCTATTCAAAGTCATCAGAACTTAAAAAGAGTTATCTATACTATGTGTAACAGTGTCCATCAGAGTGACCTCTCGGCTCCTTTTGGAATCTCTAAGCCACTGAAATTTATTTCATTTCATTTCACATTCCCCTTTTGGTCAAGAAGATGTTCTCCATCCCATGGTGCCAGGTCTAGATTCCTCCCTGGGAGTCATATTCCATGTTGTCAGGGGGATTCACATCCCTGGGTGTCAGATCCCATGTAGGGGCGGAGGGCAGTGATTTCACCTGCTAAGTTGGCTTAGCTAGAGAGAGAGGGCCACATCTGAACAACAAAGAGGTATTCAGGAGGAGACACTTAGGCACAATTATAAGCAGGCCTAGCCTCTCCTTTGCAGTAACAGGGCAAGTCCCGTGATTGAGGGCTCAGCCCATCAAACCACCAGTTTCCAATGTGAACACATCAGCAACCACTGAGGTGGGGAAGCCCAATAACCCTGCAATCTCCCCCAGCAATGTTCTCGTTAGTGGTGGCATATAATATTCCTCTTTTTGTGCCTGGCTTATTTCGCTCAGCATTATGTCTTCAAGGTTCATCCAAGTTGTCATATGTTTCACAACATTGTTCCTTCTTACTGCTGCGTAGTATTCCATCGTGTGTATATACCACATTTTACTTATCCACTCATCTGTTGAAGGACATTTGGGTTGTTTCCATCTCTTGGCAATTGTGAATAATGCTGCTATGAACATTGGCGTGCAGATATCTGTTTGTGTCACTGCTTTCCGATCTTCTGGGTATATACCGAGAAGTGCAATCATGTGTTTCTTGACCATTTGTATTTCCCCTTCAGAGAACTGTCTCTTCATATCTTTTGCCCATTTTATAATTGGGCTGTCTCTACTATTGTCATTGAGTTGTAGGATTTCTTTATATATGAAAGATATCAGTCTTTTGTCAGACACATGGTTTCCAAAAATTTTTTCCCATTGAGTTGCCTGCCTCTTCACCTTTTTGACAAATTCCTTTGAGGTACAGAAACTTCTAAGTTTCAGGAGTTCCATTTATCTAGTTTTTCCTTTGTTGCTTGTGCTTTGGGTATAAGGTCTAGGAAGTGACCTCCTAATACAAGGTCTTGAAGATATCTCCCTACATTATCTTCCAAGCGTTTTATGGTACTGTTTTTTATATTGAGGTCTTTGATTGAATTTGAGTAAATTTTTGTGTAGGGTGTGAGGTAGGGGTCCTCTTTCATTCTTTTGGATATGCATATCCAGTTCTCCCAGCCAAATTAGTTGAAAAGACTGTTATGTCCCAGTTCTGTGGCTTTGTGGGCCTTATTAAAGATCAGTCGGCCACAGATCTGGGGGTCTATCTCCGAATTCTCAATTTGATTTCATTGATCAATATATCTATCTTTGTGCCAGTACCATGCTGTTTTGACTACTGTGGCTTTATAGTAAGCTTCAAAGTCAGGAAATGTCAGTCCTCCCACTTTGATTTTCTTTTTTAGACTGTTTTTAGCAATTCGAGGCATCTTCCCTTTCCAAATAAATTTGATTACAAGCTTTTCCAAGTCTGCAAAGCAGGTTGTTGGAATTCTGATTGGGATTGCATTAAATCTGTAGATGAGTTTCGGTAAAATTGACACCTTAAAGACATTTAGCCTTCCTATCCATGAACATGGAATATTTTTCCATCTTTTAAGGTCCCCTTCTATTTCTTTTAGTACAGTTACGTAGTTTTCTTTGTATAGGTCCTTTATATCTTTTGTTAAGTTTATTCCTAGGTACTTGATTTTTTTAGTTGCTATTGAAAATGGTATCTTTTTCTTGAGTGTCTCTTCACTTCATTCATTTCTAGCATGTAGAAACATTACTGACTTATTTGCATTAATCTTGTATCCCACTACTTTGCTAAATTTGTTTGTTAGCTCTAGTAGCTATATCGTCGATTTCTCAGGGTTTTCCAGATATAAGATCATATCATCTGCAAACAATGACAGTTTTACTTCTTCCTTTCCAATTTGGATGCCTTTTATTTCTTTGTCTTGCCGGATTGCCCTGGCTAGCACTTCCAGCACAATGTTGAATAACAGTGGTGACAGCAGGCATCCTTGTCTTCTTCCTGATCTTGGAGGGAAGGCTTTCAGTCTCTCACCATTGAGTACTATGCTGGCTGTGGGTTTTTCATATATGTCCTTTATCATATTGAGGAAGTTTCATTCAATTCCTACCTTTTGAAGTGTTTTTATCAAAAAGGGATGTTGGATTTTGTCAAATGCTTTTTCAGCATCTATTGAGATGATTGCTTGATTTTTCTCTTTTGATTTCCTAATGTGTTGTAATACAGTGATCAATTTTCTTATGTTGAACCATCCTTGCATGCCTGGAATGAACCCCACTTGGTCATGGTGTATGATTTTTTTAATGTGTCTTTGGATTCGATTTGCAAGTATTTTGTTGAGGATTTTTGCATCTATATTCACTAGGGAGATTGGCCGGTAGTTTTCCTTTTTTTGTAGCATCTTTGCCTGGTTTTGGTATTAGATTGATGTTAGCTTCATAAAATGAGTTAGGTAGTGTTCCATTTTCTTCAATGTTTTGAAAGAGTTTGAGTAAGATTGGTGTCAGTTCTTTCTGGAAAGTTTGGTAGAATTTCCCTGTGAAGCCATCTGGCCCTGGGCATTTATTTGTGGGAAGCTTTTTGATGACTGATTGGATCTCTTTGCTTGTGATTGGTTAGCTGAGGTCTTCTGTTTCTTCTCTGGTCAGTCTAGGTTGTTCATATGTTTCCAGGAAATTGTCCATTTCCTCTACATTATCCAGTTTGTTGCCATACAGTTGTTCATAGCAACCTCTTATAATTTTTTAAATTTCTTTGGGATCCGCAGTAATGTCACCTTTCTCATTCACTATTTTGTTTATATGGGTCTTCTCCTTTTTGATTTTGTCAGTCTAGCTAGGGGCTTGTCAGTATTGTGATCTTCTCAAAAAGCCAACTCCTAGTGTTATTTATTCTCTCTATTGTTTTTTTGTTCTGTATGTCATTTCTTTCTGCTTTAATCCTTGTTATTTCTTTTCTTCTACTTGGTTTAGGATTGGTTTGCTGTTCATTTTCTAGCTTCTTCAGTTGATCCATTAGTTCTTTGATTTTAGCTCTGTCTTCCTTTTTGATGTATGCATTTAGCGCTATAAACTTCCCCCTCAGTACCACTTTTTTCTGCATCCCATAGGTTTTCATATGTTGTGTTCTCATTTTCATTTGTTTCTATATATTTAGCAATTTCTCTTGCTATTTCTTCTTTAACCCACTGATTGTTTAGGAGTGTGTTGTTTAACCTCTAGGTATTTGTGAACTTTCTAAGTCTCTGATGGTTATTGACTTCTAATTGCATTCCATTGTGGTCAGAGAACATGCTTTGAATAATTTCAATTTTTTTAAATTTATTGAGCCTTGTTTTATGTCCCAGCATATGATCTATTCTGGAGAAATTTCTGTGAGCGCTAGACAAGAATGTGTATCCTGGTGATTTGGGATGAAACATTCTATATATGTCTGTTAAATCCAATTCATTTATGAGATTGTTTAGGTTTTCAATTTCCTTATAGGTCTTCTGTCGGGTTGATCTATCTATAGGAGAGAGTGATGTATTGAAATCTTGTACAATTATTGTGGAAACATCAATTGCTTCCTCTAGTTTTGCCAGTGTTTGTCTCATGTATTTTGTGGCACCTTGATTGGGTGCATAAACATTTATGACTGTTATTTCTTCTTGTTGAATTGCCCCTTTTATTAGTATGTAGTGGCCTTCTTTGTCTCTCATAATTTCCTTGCATTTAAAGTCTATTTTATCTGAGATTCATATTGGTACTCCTGCCTTCTTTTCGCTATAGCTTGTATGAAATATTTTTTCCATCCTTTCACTTTCAGTTTCTTTGTGTCCCTGTGTCTAAGGTGAGTCTCTTGTATGCAACATATTGATGTTCATTTTTTTTATCCATTCTGCCAATCTATATCTTTTATTTGAAGATTTTAATCCATTTACATTCAACGTTATTACTGTGAAGGCATTTCTTGAATCAGTCGTCCTATCCTTTGGTTTATGTTTGTCAGATATATTTTTACACTCTCTCTTATTGTCCTTTAATGAACCAATATTGAATCTCTTCAGTACTGAACCTTTCTCCATATCTCTCTCTTTTCCTTGTTTCTCTGTTGGTAGGGCTCCTTTAGTATCTCAAGTAGGGCAGGTCTTTTATTAGCAAAATCTCTCAGCATTTGTTTGTCTGTGAAAAATTTAAGCTCTCCCTCAAATTTGAAGAAGAACTTTGCTGGATAAAAAATTCTTGGTTGGCAATTTTTCTCACTCAGAATTTTAAATATGTCATGCCACTGCCTTCTGGCCTCCATGGTGGCTGCTGAGTAGTCACTACTTAGTCTTATGCTGTTTCCTTTGTATGTGGTGAATTGCTTTTCTCTTGCTGCTTTCAGAACTTGCTCCTTCTCTTCAGTATTTGACAGTCTGATCAGAATATGTCTCAGAGTGGGTTTATTTGGATTTATTCTACTTGGAGTTTGCTGGGCATTTATACTATGTGTATTTATGTTGTGTAAAAGTTTTGGTAAGTTTTCCCCAACAATTTCTCTAAATACTTTTTCTAGACCTTTACCCTTCTCTTCCCCTTCTGGGACACCAATGAGTCTTACACTTGGACGTTTTATATTATCGCTCACATCCCTGAGGTCCATTTCAATATTTTTTATTTTTCCCCAGTCTTTCTTTTGTTCTTTCATTTCCTGTCTTGTTATCCTCCAGATCACTGATTCATTGTTCCGCTTCCTCTAGTCTTGTCCTATGAGTATGCAGAATCTTTTTAATGTGCTCGACAGTTTCTGTTATTTCCATAAGATCATCTATTTTTTTATTCACTCTTGCAATTTCTTCTTTATGCTCTTCTAAGGTCTTCTTCATGTCCTTTATATCCTGTGCCATGCTGTTGTTGTTTGTCTTTAGTTCTTTGATTAATTGTTCCAAGTACTGTGTCTCCTCTGACCTTCTGATTTGAGTGTTTGGTTTTGGGTTATCCATATCATCTGGTTTTTTCATATGCTTTAAAATTTTCTGTTGTTTTTGGCCTCTTGGCATTTGCTTAACTTGATACAGTTATTTAAGGATATGTAGGCTAATTCAAAGACTTATCTCTAATTTGTCAGATCTACAGCTTGGTGGCATACACTTTTTCTAACTAACCAGCAGGTGGCATCCATGCACCACCTATTCCCCTCAAGCCAATTCTCCCCAATTTTGTCTTTGTAGTGTGTGGGGGTCTGATTATTGAAGGTGTCCAATTGGTGCACCAAGTTTGCGTGTGTAGTTGGTGCTGTATGCCCTGAATGTGGAGCATATTTCTGAGTGGTTAGGGAGGGAGGGTGTCTTTAATAATCAAATCTCTCAGGTGTTGCTGGAGGTTTAAGGCTGTTGCAAGTCTAAACCTTCAGTTCAGTCTCTCCACCAATTGTCTCTGCTGCTGACCCACAATCCTTGGTATTGGCGTATGGTCCCTGGGATTTCTGAGTGGGACTCTCTTCCAAGCCATGCCCTCCTGGGGACTCTGCTGAGGGGAGGCTGTGCTATGTCACAAGTGCACACCATTCCTCAAGGGAAGTTCTGGGCCACTCGGCCATGCAGGGTCATTCCCAGCCTGCTGAAAGGATGGCTGTATGGAGCATGCTAATTTCCCCCTTTTTGCACAGCCCCACCTTCCTAGCTCCAGGACAATAAGCTGTGGGTGCGCGAAAGACTATTGTCCATGCCCGATATTGTAGCATGTGTGTGCACTGCTCGAAACACTTCCTGTTGCACTGGGTTTTCTGACACATCTCTGGGCTGTGGTGCTGGCACTGGGCAGGAGCGTTCCCAGCCCACTAGGAAGATGGCTGTAAGGGGCGAGGTTTTTTTCCCTTTTTGACTAACTTCTGCCTTCCTCACTCTGAGACAATTAGCAGCAGGTGCGTGAAAGGCTATCATCCATGCCAGATACTGAGGCGTAACCACAGGCTGCAGAGACACCATTCCTGCTGCACTTCACTGTGCAGTTCTTGCTGCCATATCCACAGCTGCTTTTGGGTTTTTTCAAAAGAGCTAGTCTGACTCCAAATGCTAACCCATGGTTTCCCCACACTGCAGCACGACTGCCAGATATTTACTATATTTTAAAATTTTTTAATTTAAAACCACATTCCTTTTTTTTTCTGAGAAAAAATTCTAAGCACTTACAAGAAGTTTAGCCCTACTCTACCCATTAGATAGCTACTAGCCACACATGGGAGTATAAATTTAAACTTAAAATAATGAAAATTAAATAAAATTTAAGCTCTAGTTACTTATTCATGCTAACCCCATTTCAAGTGCTCAATAGTCACAGATGGCTAGAAGCTACAATGTTAGACAGTACAGATATAGAACATCTGCATCACAGCAGAAAATTTACTGGACAGTGTTGCTCTACAAAATTTCTTTGGCTGAAATTAAGCTTATATATGCTATATTTAGAGGCTATCTAATTATTGACTTGTAAGATCCTTCAAAGATACCATAATATGAAAAAATGATTGATATTACTATATCACAGTCTACAAATGGATAAGGAAGATAAACAATATTTTTTCCTTAATTAGTCAAGAATAAAATTGGCAGAAGCCTAAAGGTTCAACTACCCATATTAAAATAGAGCCAACCTAATTCATAGTCAAATAAAATCAAATCAAAGAACTGATGATGATATGAGTGGACAAACTTTAACAACTAGTCCTCTTCACTCATGGCTGGTGCAAATGTGAATTCAGCAAGTAAGCTAATATTATCTTCTATAGTTAAAAAATACACATTTTTGCCTGACCTTTTTGAATCTATCCAATGGAAATAAAATCTTTGTATAGAAGGAAGTTTATTCAGATAATTTGTAGTGGCAAAAATCTGAAAACAATATGAATGTTCATCAATAAAATAAAGAAGGAAGTGGAAGAATAGATGAAGACAAACAAGAATGTGCATAAATGGAAGAATAATGAGGAAAATCATGTATAATTACCAAATACAAAATGAAAAGCAAACTAGTTTTATTTTTACATAATTTACATGATCATAAACAAAGCTGTTGAAGATTACAGATGGGACTTTTAACATTGCTTAACTCTAAGAATGAAGAAAGGAGTTTGCAAGATAGTTATTTACATTTTTCTTTACATATTCTTGCATTGTTTCTTTCTCTTGTTCCAAGGAACATGCCTCAATTTGCAGTTTAAAAGTAATTAATTAAAAACAATTCATTGTACATCACCTATAAATAAGACCTATTTTGCAAATCAGGGATCCAGTGATAAAATATTAATAGTTTAAATTTAGATAGTACTTCATAATTTATAAAGTATTTTCATACATATTTTACTCTTACAATGACCCTGTCAGAGAAGTTGGGAAGATACTGGTGTACCCTTTTGAAAGTACGGCCAGTTAATAAGTGGTGGAGCTAGGATTAACATTCAGGTGTTCTGAATCACAATTGTGCCCTTTCCCACAGCATCATAGCATCTCACAAATGACTCAGTTTTCATCCTCAAAGAATAAATTTAATAGATGAATAAATTAAGGTCTAAAAAAGTTGATATGTCAAGTCTTTCCACTTCTACTTTACTGTTTTAGTACTTGCCTTCAATATCATCCTCTCTTCTACAAACTAAAATTATTTTTAAAATTTGTTTGTTAAAATATTAAAAAGTAGGTGTGTCAGTTTGGCTATATTATGTTCCCCAGAAAAAGTCATGTTCTTTGATACAGTGTTGCGGGGCAGACATATTAGTGTTGAGTATGTTGGAACCCTTGGATTAGGTTGTTTCCATGGAGATGTGACCCACCCAACTGTAGGTGATAACACTACTAGATAATTTCCATGGAGTTGCGGCCCCACCCATTCAGCCTGGGCCTTGATGAGTTTACTAGAGCCCTATATAAGAGCTTAGACAGAAGGAGCTTGCTGCAGCTAAGACAGACATTCTGAAGATGGCCACTGAAAGCTGACATTTTGGAGAATGCCATTTTGAAATGCAACCTGGGAGCAAGCAGACACCAGCCATGTGCCTTCCCAGCTAACAAGAGGTTTTCCAGATGCCAATGGCTTTCTCCAGTGACGGTACCCTATTGTTGATGCCTTACCTTGGACACTTAATGGCCTTAAAACTGTAATTTTGTAACCAAATAAACCCCCTTTATAAAAGCCAATCCATTTCCGGTATTTTGCAAAATGGCAGCATTAGCAAACCAGAATAGTAGGTTTGTATTTGGGATAAAAAAAACCACCAGCATGAAGGAATTATAGCTTCTGGTATATCTCAGAAATATTTTTATATGTAAAATAATGACTAAATATTGGAAAATTATTTTTAACTTAAGTATAATGCTCATTACTTTATTCATTTGCATCACATAATAGCACATTTTTAAGAGATGATTCATAGAAAAATTTCAGCTTAAATTATTTTCTTATTAATTACACAATACACCGATATAATTTCAGCATGTTAAAGATGAGAGTAGCCTTAGATATAGAGGTAAAGCACAGCATCTCTTTCAAGAAATAAACATAATAAAAGAAATAGTAAGGACTGGCAAAGCTAGAAAGACAAAGGTATAGAAGAGAATAGGGTGCTAAATAGAGTAGCTGGTTAAACATCTTCATTTTTCAGAGAAGGAAAATTAGTCTAGAATAAATGAAGAAAACATACCAATAATGTGGTATGAGTGTACAAGGCATTATTTTGTTACAATGAGTAAACTGAAATAAATATTTATCCAGAAAGAATAAATTCCTATTTTTAAATAGTGAGTGACCAGTGAACAGCATAGAGGTATAGGCTGTATAGGCTGAGTTGTGATAAATATTATCATATATTTTTAGGTTAGCCTCTCTGAAAACAAAGGACACTGTGCATGACCCATTGAGAACTTCAGTTTGAAGGGCTCAGAAGCAACACTCCATGTTTTCCATCCATAGCCATCACATCAGCTTAGTCTCTGCCAGTTTGTTTTCGGCTCAGGTACCCATTTGCTCTTAGTCTTCACAGCAACTAGGCATTAGGAAGTTCAGTCATTTATAAATATTGTAAGCCAGATGCTCATCTACCCATTGGATTTCCAAAAAACTTCCAATGGGAAAAAAATGGGCTGGCATCCAGGGCCAAAAACCCTGGGTCTGAATTGATAGAGATAACACAAATTAAAAGGCAGAATATACAAGAAAAGAAAAATCGGATATCTAATTAACAACCCCCAGGTGCTTAGTAAATCTAAAATCTTCGATTTTACAGTTTTGGTAAAGACTTTTGGTTGATTTAGTTCATTCTCAAATCTGTTTCCATAGGTGGATATAACTCATGATAAGGATTTTCAAAGAAACACCTGTTTGGAGTTAAATATATGATATCTCTTGAAAAATTAAAAGGGAGAAATGGTGACTGCATGAATAAAAGAGAAACAAGAAAGTGATTTGCCAAAAGGAACATCTGATTGTGCACTAAAGAGTGAGAAAAGAGCTGAGGCTTTCAAATGTTTATAGACAGACCAGTGTGGGCCTTTAACTGTAACAGGGAAACACTTCAAAAGACAATTTATCTCCAATGCCAGAATCATGTCCCATAATTCTAATTACCACAGATTTCCAAATTCAGATGGGAACTCTGCAAGTGCCGGTATACAAGGAAAAATAAAGTCTGGAAACTATCACATAGATTTTATGAAAAGTTATTTAGATATATCATTTAAAATGCAATTGTGAAAAGTAATTTTAATATCCCATGTGCTGAATTTAGTGCCAAATTCCTATTTCTATAAGCATGGAAGAGAAGTCATAATGTTTTACAAAACCACACAAATATTTTGCTAAACACTTTGATACCTACTGAATTCTCAGTGAAATTATACGATGACAATGATGTTAGAAGCTTATTAAATCTGTGGAAAAATGTTATCAACGTCTTTGGCTTTAACAATGAGAGGTGAAATCATTTACATTCTAATTTCAATATTCAATACAATTAAACAATAACATACATGTGAGGGTCCTTTCTCCCTGTTCATCTCCTACTGGATCTTAGCTATAGTTGACAACACTTGATGGAATTTGTCTACTCCAACTTAAATAATTCTGAACAGATTTTTGTACTCTGTGGCTGACTAGGACTTTCCAGACTGTTGCTGTAATTCTAAGAATCTCTTGATTAGTAGGTTCCTTGGCCCTGGAGGACCCTGGGGACACAAGAACCTATCCCCTGTCTCTCTACCTCCTGAAATTGAGTTGCTGGTCAACAATTTGGCAAGAGTCAAGCCTCACATCTCCAAATCATCCCCACTTTCACTCACTCCCAAGCAGAACATAAGAATGTTAGCCTCCCTGTTTAAAAACAAGGGCAGGGGAAACACAAGAGCTAATATAAGTAATACACGTTTACATTATTGTGATTTTTAAAATATGTTTATACACATGGTCATTGCAAGCCATCTGGTGGGGAAAAGAAGCAATGCCTGAAAAGCTTTGTGCCTCTTTGCAATGCACAGCTAATATAAATGACTCCACAATCTTTTTGATTTTATGCTTTACTTAGGGAGCCAAGCTATATACCTGTGACTAAAATAACAATCTGATATATGTTATTTAAATTTGTCACAGATTGGAATTGACAGTTATTAATAAAGCCCATTCCACCATTCCTATCCTTCCAATTTCCCTTTATCATGTATATCAATATCTTAAGATTTATTATATAGTTATGGATATTATTGGATTATTTTCTATCCCCCTACATTCTTCCTTGATGACACAGGTTTTGTCAGTCTTATTCACAAGCTTGGTGATAATACGTAATAGAAAAATACTTGTTGAATGAATGGAAGAAAGGAAATATGATTGTGTTGTAGAATAACAGAAGAGAATGTTACAATTGATCCAACACTTGAGGAAGAAAGGCAGAGAATCAAGTCGTTTTGGTCTTTCTTAAATCTGGAAGAATATTTTAAGAGGAAAAGTAGAGGAGGCGGGGCAAGATGGTGGATTTGTGAGGTGTATGTTTTAGTTACTCCTCCAGGGAAGTACGTAGAAAGCCAGGAACTCCATGGACTGGACACCGCAGAGCAATTTGACTTTGGGCATACTTCATACAACACTCATGAACACGTGGAACTGCTGAGATCAGTGAAATCTATAGATCAACTAGACAGAAGACCAATAAGGAAATTGAAAATCTAAACAATCTGTTAAATGAATTGGCTTTAACAGACATATAAAGAACATTACATCCCAAATCAACAGGATACACATTCTTCTCTAGTGCTCACAGAACTTGCTCCAGAATAGATCATATGCTGGGACATAAAACAAGGCTCAATAAATTTAAAAAGATGGAAATTACTCAAAGCACATTCTCTGACCACAATGGAATACAATTAGAAGTCAATAACCATCAGAGACTTAGAAAATTCACAAATACCTGGAGGATAAACAACATACTCCTAAACAATCAGTGGGCTAAAGAAGAAATAGCAAGAGAAATTGCTAAATATATAGAGATGAATGAAAATGAGAACACAACATACCAAAACCTATGGGATACAGCAAAAGCAGTACTGAGGGGGAAATTTATAGCACTAAATGCATATATTAAAAAGGAAGAAAGAGCCAAAATCAAAGAACTAATGAATCAACTGAAGAAGCTAGAAAATGAACAGCAAACCAATCCTAAACCAAGTAGAAGAAAAGAAATAACAAGGATTAAAGCAGAAATAAATGACATAGAGAACAAAAAAACAAAAGAGAGAATAAATAACACCAAAAGTTGGTTCTTTGAGAAGATCAAGAAGATTGACAAGCCCCTAGCTACACTGACAAAATCAAAAAGGAGAAGACCCAAATAAACAAAATAATGAATGAGAAAGGTGACATTACTGCGGATCCCAAAGAAATTAAAAACAATTATAAGAGGATACTATGAACAACTGTATGGCAACAAACTGGATAACGTAGAGGAAATGGACAATTTCCTGGAAACATATGAACAACCTAGACTGACCAGAGAAGAAACAGAAGACCTCAATCAACCCATCACAAGCAAAAAGATCCAATCAGTCATCAAAAAGCTTCCCACAAATAAATGCCCAGGGCCAGATGGCTTCACAGGGGAATTCTACCAAACTTTCCAAAAAGAACTGACACCAATCTTACTTAAACTCTTTCAAAACATTGAAGAAAATGGAACACTACCTAACACATTTAATGAAGCTAATATCAATCT
Organism: Choloepus didactylus; assembly: GCF_015220235.1. Classification (NCBI taxonomy): domain Eukaryota; kingdom Metazoa; phylum Chordata; class Mammalia; order Pilosa; family Megalonychidae; genus Choloepus; species Choloepus didactylus. Next base: position 85,065,465 of record NC_051311.1, read on the forward strand.
AATACCAAAACAAGGGAAAAATGCCACACAAAAAAGGAAAACTACAGGCCAATCTCCCTAATGAAGATAGATGCAAACATTTTCAACAAAATACTTACAAATCGAATCCAAAGACACATTAAAAAAAACCATACACCATGACCAAGTGGGGTTCATTCCAGGCAAGCAAGAATGGTTCAACACAAGAAAATCAACCAATGCATTACAACACATTAACAAATCAAAAGGGAAAAATCAAATGATCATCTCAATAGATGCTGAAAAAGGATTCGACAAAATCGAACATCCCTTTTTGATAAAAACACTTCAAAAGGTAGGAATCGAAGGAAACTTCCTCAATATGATAAAGACCATATGTGAAAAACCCACAGCCAGCAAAGTACTCAATGGTGAGAGACCAAAAGCCTTCCCTCTAAGATCAGGAACAAGACAAGGATGCCCTCTATCACCACTGTTATTCAACATTGTGCTGGAAGTGCTAACCAGGGCAATCTGGCAAGACAAAGAAATAAAAGGCATGCAAATTGGAAAGGAAGAAGTAAAACTGTCATTGCTTGCAGATGATATAATCTTATATCTGGAAAACCCTGAGAAATCGATGATATAGCTACTAGAGCTAATAAAGAAATTTAGCAAAGTAGCGGGATACAAGATTAATGCACGTAAGTCAGCAATGTTTATATATGCTAGAAATGAACAAACTGAAGAGACACTCAAGAAAAAAATACCATTTTCAATAGCAACTAAAAAAATCAAGTACCTAGGAATCAACTTAACCAAAGATGTAAAAGACCTATACAAAGAAAACTACATAACTCTACTAAAAGAAATAGAAGGGGACCTTAAAAGATGGAAAAATATTCCATGTTCATGCATAGGAAGGCTAAATATCATTAAGATGTCAATTCTACCCAAACTCATCTACAGATTCAATGCAATCCCAATCAAAATTCCAACAACCTACTTTGCAGACTTGGAAAAGCTAGCAATCAAATTTATTTGGAAAGGGAAGATGACTCGAATTGCTAAAGACACTCTAAAAAAGAAAAATGAAGTCGGAGGACTTACATTCCCTGACTCTGCAGCTTATTATAAAGCCACAGTTGTCAAAACAGCATGGTACTGGCACAAAGATAGACATATTGATCAACCCCCAGATCTATGGCCGACTGATCTTTGATAAGGTCCCCAAAGTCACTGAACTGGGTCATAATGGTCTTTTCAACAAATGGGGCTGGGAGACTTCGATATCCATATCCAAAAGAATGAAAGAGGACCCCTACCTCACACCCTACACAAAAAATAACTCAAAATGGATAAAAGATCTTAATATAAAAGATAATACCATAAAACTCCTGGAAGATAATGTAGGGAAACATCTTCAAGACCTTGTATTAGGTGGCCACTTCCTAGACTTTACACCCAAAGCACAAGCAACAAAAGAAAAAATAGATAAATGGGAACTTTTCAAGCTTAGAAGTTTCTGTACCTGAAAGGAATTTGTCAAAAAGGTAAAGAGGCAGCCAACTCAATGGGAAAAAAGTTTTGGAAACCATGTATCTGACAAAAGACTGATATCTTGCATATATAAAGAAATCCTACAACTCAATGATGATAGTACAGACATCCCAATTATAAAATGGGCAAAAGATATGAAAAGACAGTTCTCAGAGGAGGGAATACAAATGGCCAAGAAACACAGGAAAAAATGTTCAGCTTCACTAGCTATTAGAGAGATGCAAATTAAGACCACAAGGAGATACCATCTCATACCAATTAGAATGGCTGCCATTAAACAAACAGGAAACTACAAACGCTGGAGAAATTGGAACTCTTATTCATTGTTGGTGAGACTGTATAATCGTTCAGCCACTCTGGAAGTCAGTCTGGCAGTTCCTCAGAAAACTAGATATAGAGTTACCCTTTGATCCAGTGATTGCACTTCTCGGTATATACCCAGAAGATCGGAAAGCAGTGACACGAACAGATATCTGCACGCCAATGTTCATAGCAGCATTATTCACAATTGCCAAGAGATGGAAACAACCCAAATGTCCTTCAACAGATGAGTGGATAAATAAAATGTGGTATATACACACAATGGAATACTACGCAGCAGTAAGAAGGAACGATGTTGTGAAACATATGACAACATGGATGAACCTTGAAGACATAATGCTGAGCGAAATAAGCCAGGCACAAAAAGAGAAATATTATATGCTACCACTAATGTGATCTTTGAAAAATGTAAAATAAATGGTTTATAATGTAGAATGTAGGGGAACTAGCGATAGAGAGCAATTAAGGAAGGGGGAACAATAATCCAATAAGAACAGATAAGCTATCATGGGCAAATTTAACATTCTGGGAATGCCCAGGAATGACTATGGTCTGTTAATTTCTGATGGGTATAGTAGGAACAAGTTCACAGAAATGTTGCTATATTAGGTTACTTTCTTGGGGTAGAGTAGGAACATTTTGGAAGTTAAGTAGTTATCTTAGGTTAGTTGTCTTTTTCTTACTCCGTTGTTATGGTCTCTTTGAAATGTTCTTTTACTGTATGTTTTTTTAAATTTTTAAAATTTTTTTTTTATTTTTTATACAGTTGATTTAAAAAAAAAAGTTTAAAAAAAAAAAAACAAGGAAAAAAGTATGCACAGCCCCCTTGAGGAGCTGGTGGAGAATGCAGGGGTATTGGGGTCTGCCCCACCTCGATGGTTGCTAACATGACCACAGACATAGGGGACTGGTGGTTTGATGGGTTGAGCCCTCTACCACAGGATTTGCCCTTGGGAAGACTGTTGCTACAAAGGAGAGGCTAGGCCTCCCTATAATTGTGTCTAAGAGCCTCCTCCGGAATGCCTCTTTGTTGTTCATATGTGGCCCTCTCTCTATAGCTAAGCCAACTTGGCAGGTCAAATCACTGCCCCCCCCCCCCGGATGTGGGATCAGACACCCAGGGGAGTGAATCTCCCTGGCAACGTGGAATATAACTCCTGTGAAGGAATGTAGACCTGGCATCGTGGGATGGAGAACACCTTGACCAAAAGGGGGAAATGAAAGGAAATGAAATAAGCTTCAGTAGCAGAGAGATTCCAAAAGGAGCCGAGAGGTCACTCTGGTAGACACTCTTATGCACAATACAGACAACCCTTTCTAGGTTCTAATGAATTGGGGTAGCTGGTGGTAGATACCTGAAACTATCAAACTACAACCCAGAACCCATTAATCTTGAAGACGACTGTATAAAAATGTAGCTTATGAAGGGTGACAATGGGATTGGGGGGACCATGGGGACTGCACTCCCCTTTGTCTAGTTTGTGGGTGGATGGGTGGAGAAATGGGAGAAGGAAACAGACAGGCAGGTGGGCGGATGAAGGCATCCAGTGTTCTTTTTTGCTTTGATTGCTCTTTTTCACTGTTATTCTTGTTTGTGTGTTTGTGGTGATGGGGATGCCGGGGATTGGTTCTGGTGATGGGTGTATAGCTATGTGGTGGTGCTGTGAACAATCGAGTGTATGATTTGTTCTGTATAACTGTGTGGTGTGTGAATGTATCTCAATAAAATGAATATTAAAAAAAAATACAAAGCAAAAAAAAAAAGATCGACTGTACTCTAGACAAAGAACAGGACTAATTTTTTTTTGGTTTCTGGCTGGGTTACTGTGCTGGTCTGAAGCTGCTATGTACCTCATAAAAGGCCATATTATTTTAATCTATTCCTGTAGGTGCAGATCTCTTGTGGTTAGGACTTTTTGATTATGTTGTTTCAATTGACATATAACCCACCAAATTCAAGGTTGGTCTAAATCCTTTACTGGAGTCCTATATAAAGATAAAACACAGAAAAAGCCTAGAGAGCTCAGAGAGAAACAGTCAGAGAAGCTAGGAGAAAGCTCAGAAAGAAAGGACCCAGAGGAGCTAAGAGAAGACCCAGAGAGGAAGCCACTGAAACCAGAGGTGAAGGAAACAAAATCCAGGAGCAAAGGACCAGCAGATGCCAGCCATGTGTCTTCCCATGTGTCCCAGATACCAGCATCCTTTCTTCAGAGTCCAGTTATCATCCTGTTAAGGTCTTAATTTGGACATTTTCAGGGCCTAAGAACTGTAAGTTGTAAGTGAATAACTCCCCAATGTAAAAGCCAAGGGGAAAAAAAAAAAAAAAAAGGAAAAGTAGAAATATAAGAATCTTGCAGTGTTTTAAGATGAACATGATGAGAATAATCTGACTTAAACAAAGGTTTCCAGTATGAAGTATCAGGAGATAGAGGGGGAAGATTTCTAGAGTTCAGCTTTCTCTTAAAATAATCGGCATCTTTCAATCACTCTCAGCCAGGTGGAAACTGTGGCACAGTTATCAGTTTTATAAGAGACAACTTGGTTAATTCTGCAGTTTTGACTAAACAATTACAATTACTCAACAATTTGATCAAAAGAATGATTAAAGACCAATTTGAAGACAGAATGTTAGTTCTGGTTATAATTTGAGAACTTCTGTTGGTACCTTCTGATAGAATAATAATTCATTAACACTCAAGCTGGGAAAATAAAAATAATCACCCAAAGCCAAGAGTTGAACACTCCTTTTATTAATGCTTATAATATAATGCTGACAGAACAGAAGATGAACTTCTGAGCTGCAAAGATATAAAGAGTCAATCTCGGAAGATTTAGAAGTTTTAGAAATAACTTAAACTGTTTTGCTCATATTTTTCTTTTAGCACATACAATTAATACAATATGAAAAGATATGAGTCTAAAACAGTGCTTTAATAAGTATAAAATTAAAAAGTCTAAGTGATTAGAAAACATTGTCACTATGGAATTGCCAGAATTTCCCCCTTCTTACCACTACATGTCAAATAATCTTAAAACAAATGCCAAGATTATGGAAGATGGCAGCATAGACAGGAGTGGAAGCTAAGTAGTACCCCTGGAACAACTACAGAAAACCAGAAACAACTAGTAAATAATCCAGAATAACTGTGGGGGGACAAACGAGACCATCCACTCATCATACACCAACCTGAATTGGGAGGAATGCCCAAGAACACAGCATAAAATCTGTAAGTAAAACCTGCGGATCCAATTCGCGAGACCCCCTCCCCCATAGCCCGAGCTGCAAAGTCTCGTGGTGCCAGAGAGAAGCTCTCTCCCAGCAAGCGAATATAGCTCAGCTGAGCTCCAACTGGGGTTTTAGTAGCGAGTGTGAACTGCTCACTACAGGTACAAATCCCCAAAAAACTGAGACTTTGGGTGACAAATGACATTGGAGAGCCAGAGGGTCACCTTGGACTGGGTCTGAAGGGGACTATCTGTTTCTTTTTCGGCTCAGTGGAGAAAGACCCAGTCATTTTCAGTTTCCAAGGCTGTGACTCAGAGAAGGGTGGAGACAGCACAAGCAGAAAGAGAGACCACTGAAATGCTAATGACCTCCACCTGGGGGGTCTGTCTTCTCTAGGAGGAAAGGGGTGGGGCCCTTTCCATTCAGAACCACACCCCAGAGCCTGGGGGAACAGGGCCATACCTCCTCACACCAGTCAAGAATTATAGGCTAACAGGCATCACCTGCTGGGCAGAAAAGCACAGTGACCTGAGGCATCAAGGAGGGGGGCAATTTTCTAAGACACACCCACAGGGAAACCAGATACTGAATATTTCTTCCCTCTGGGACCTGAGCCTGTTCTGGTCTGGGAAAACCTGATTTGGATAACCAAGGAAACCATGCCTAGACAACAGAAAATTACAACCTACCCTAAGAAAAACAAAGTTATGGCCCAGTCAAAGGAACAAATGTACACTTCAACTGAGATACAGGAATTTAAACAACTAATGCTAAATCAATTCAGAAAGTGTAGAGAAGATATTGCAAAAGACATAGAAGCTGTAAAGGAAACACTGGGCATATATAAGGCAGAAATCGAAAGTTCAAAAACACAATTAGTAGAATCTATGGAAATGAAAGGCACAACACAAGAGATGAAAGACACAATGGAAACACACAACAGCAGATCTCAAGAGGCAGAAGAAAACACTCAGGAACTGGAGAAGAAAACACCTGAAAGCCTACACGCAAAGGAGCAGATGGAGAAAAGAATGAAAAAATAGGAGCAACGTCTCCGGGAACTCAAGGATGAAACAAAGTACAATAATGTACATATCATTGGTGTCCCAGAAGGAGAAGAGAAGGGAAAAGGGGAAGAAGCAATAATAGAGGAAACAATTAATGAAAACTTCCCATCTCTTATGAAAGACATAAAATTACAGATCCAAGAAGCACAGCGTACTCCAAACAGAATAGATCTGAATAGGCCTATGCCAAGACACTTAATAATCAGATTATCAAATGTTAAAGACAAAGAGAGAATCCTGAAAGCAGCAAGAGAAAAGTGATCCATTACATACAAAGGAAGCTTAATAAGACTATGTGCAGATCTCTCAGCACAAACCATGGAGGCAAGAAAGAAGTGGTGTGATATATTTAAGATACTGAAAGAGAAAAACTGCCAACCAAGAATCCTATATCCAGCAAAGCTGTCCTTCAAATATGAGGGAGAGCTCAAAATATTTTCTGACAAACAGACAGTGAGAGACTTTGTGAACAAGACACCCGCCCTACAGGAAATACTAAAGGGAGCACTACACAGTGATAGAAGACAGGAGTGCGTGGTTTGGAACACAATTTTGGGAGATGGCAGCACAACAATGCAAGTATACTGAACAAAGGTAACTGTGAATAGGGTTGAGAGAGGAAGGTGGGGAGCATGTGAGACACCACAAGAAAGGAGGAAAGATAACGACTGGGACTGTGTAACTTGGTGAAATCTAGAGTATTCAACAATTGTGAAAAAATGTACTAATATGTTCTTTTATGAGGGAGAACAAGCAAATGTCAACCTTGCAAGGTGTTAAAAATGGGGAGGCATTAGGGGAGGGATGCAATCAGCATAAACTAGAGACTGTAACTAATAGAATCATTGTATTATGCTTCCTTTAATGTAACAAAGGTGATATACCAAGGTAAATGCAGATAAGAGGGGGGAATAGGGGAGGCATGTTAAGACACTTGACATTGGTGGTATTGTCTGATTCTTTATTCTACTTTGATTTAAGGTTATTTTTCCTTTTGCTGCTTCCTAGCTGTCATTTTTTTCCCTCTTTCTTTTGCCTCTCTACCTTCTTTGACTCTCCCTCCTGCCTTGTGGAAGAAATGCAGATGTCCTTATATAGATAGTGGTGAAGGTGGTGAACACATAAATGTATGACCATGCAGAGAAACATCGATTATTTACTTGGGATGGAATGTATGGTGAGTGAACAAAACCATATTTAAAAAAAAAATGGGTTGATGACAAAACCTCGAGGGCAATATACTGAGTGAAATAAGCCAGACACATAAGGACAATTATTGCAGGGTCTCACTGATAGGAACTAATTATAATATGTAAACTCATAGACATGAAATATAAGGTACCAAGATATAGGATGAGGCTTAAGAATGGGGAGTGGTTGCTTAGTATGAGCAGAATGTTCAATTAGGATGAACTTAAATGTTTGGAAATGAACAGGGGCATTGGTAGCAAGATGTGAGAATAACTAACAGCGCCGAATGGTGTGTGAATGACGTGGAAAGGGGAAGCTCAGAGTCGTGTATGTCACCAGAAGGAAAGTTGGAGGTCAAAAGATGGGAATGTATAAAACTGAATCCTATGGTGGGCAATGTCCATGATCAACTGTACAAATACTAGAAATCACTTCCATGAACCACAACAAATGTATGACAATACAATTATAAGTTAATAATAGAGGGGCATATAGGGAAGAAATATATACTTATTGCAAACTATATACTACAGTTAGTAGTATCTCAACATTTTTTCATAAACAGTAACAAACGTACTATACCAATACTACGAGTCAACAATTGAGGGGGGTTGGTTAGGGATAGGGGAGGATTAGAGTTTTCTTTTCTTTTTTTCTTTTTTCATCTTTCACTTTATTTCTTGTCTGGAGTAATGAAAAGTTTCTAAAAATTCAACATAAATTAAGTGTGGTGATGGATGCACAGCTGTATGAAGGTACCCAGGGGCAAGTGACTGTACACTTTGGATCTTTGGATAATTGTATGGTATCTGAACAATCTCAATAAAAATGAAAAAAAAAAGTGCCATCTTAGATTTGAAGAAATATAATGTGTTCCAGAAATTGAACTGAAGGATATGTAAGTATGAGTTTACTTTACCCTCACATCCAGTATAAACTACTAATATGGCAATTTAACAGAAATGTAAAATAAATTTACGTGTGTACAGTCAATTTCTGAAATCTTACACCTAGTAAATAGCCTGGTTATAATAGAGCCCATATCTGACTGATTCTAGGACTTTTTTTTTTAATTCAGTTTCATTGAGATATATTCACATATAATACAGTCATCCGCAGTGTACAATCAATTGTTCACAGTACCACCATATAGTTGGGCATTCATCACCACAATCAATTTTTGGACATTTTCGCTCACAAAAACATAAAAATAAGAATAAAAACATAAGTAAAAGAGAACACCTAAAACATCTCATCCCTCCCATCCCCCCCTCATTATTAATTTACTTTTTGTCCCCATTTTTTAATTCCTCTGTCCATATACTGGATAAAGGGAGTATGAGCCACAAGGTTTTCACAATCACATAATCACACCATGTAAGCTATATAGTTATACAATCATCTTCAAGAATCAAGGCAATTGGGTTGCAGTTCAACAGTTTCAGGTTATTTCCTTCTAGCCATTCCAATACACCAAAAACTTAAAAGGGATATCAATATAATGCATAAAAATAACTTCTAGAATGACGTCTTGACTCCATTTGAGATTTCTCAGCCACTGAAACTTTATTTTGTTTCATTTCTCTTTCCCCTTTTGGTCCGGAAGGCTTTCTCAAGCCCATAATGCCAGGACCAGGCTCATCCCCCAGAGACATGTTCCATGTTGCCAGGGAGATTTCTACCCCTGGGAGTCATGCCCCTTGTAGTGGGAAGGGCAGTGAGTTTACATGCCAAGTTGGCTTAGAGAGAGAGGCCACATCTGAGCAACAAAAGCGGTTCTATGGGGGTGACTCTTAGGCACAACTATAAGTAGGCTTAGCCTCTCTTTTGCAGTAACAAGTTTCATAAGGGCAAGTCCCAAGATCAAGGGCTTGGCCTTCTAAATTGGTAGTCCTCAATGCTTGTGAGAATATCAGTAATTCCCCATGTGGGGAATGTTAATATTTCTACATTTTCCCCCAGTCCATTAAGGGGGCTTCGCAAATACATTTTTCTTCTCTGCCCAAATTAGATTCCAGAACTCTTGCTCTGAATGACTGTGGCAGTGGATTTCAAATTTCAGTGTGCATAAACATCACTCAGTGAGCTTGGTAAATATTTAGATTTCTGAACTACATTCCAGGGTCCTCTTCTTGAACAGGTGCAGTATGGACTATGGAATATGAATTGTTAGCAAAAATTTACACTCATTTTGTAGCAGAAGATCTGTATACCTCACAATACCCTTATATTTTTGCTGATGGTCAATGCACAAAAAAATAGAACATAGTCCCTGTATCTGGGACACAAGATCAACAGCAGAAAACAGCAAGCAAATCGGAAACTATTTCTCCAGTTCCCTTGGCAATTATAGAAAAAAAGGCCCCAGAGTCTGGAGAAAAATAAGAAAAGTACAAGTAAAAGTTTCATGGCACCAGCTGTGAAGGTCAGACAATTTCAGGGGCAGAGAGGCAAGCAAATAACTGTTCCAATGGATGTAGGTAGAGAGTATTAAATTGCATTAAATAGTTGATAAAGATGGAAAAGTTCATGAAGACAGACATCTAATTTCCTTCAAAAGACAATATCATAGGTCACTTTGATAGCATTAAATCTTCAGGTTAAACAAAACAATGCTTAAAAAACATTATTGGATACTTTTAGGTAAGTGGCATATGAGCACACTGGTATAATTTTGCTGTCTCTACTTCTAAAAAAAATCATTACAGTGAGTCAAAAAATTCAGAAGTATATCAATACTATCTTCAAAACAGAAATTTTGATGAATTGGTGGTAGAAAAGTATGGACCTAACCAGATGGGAGAAAGGAGAAACTCTACTTGCCTCCATCATAATATAAAGGAACACATTAGATGAAAGTCAGTGGCAGGTAATCTGGAAGAACTTCACTTAAAAACCTTCTCAAGTAATAAAAGCTGGGATCAGTGACAGGTAGAGGACATGTGGAGCATATACAACTCTCTTAACACCTATGGGAAGCATGGGAAGCACACACTAGGCAAATACGTTCACAATGAATTTGGGTCCTGTGGTAGTGCTTGTAAAACACTTACATTTGGCAAGGATGGATATTGCCACAATGACTTCTGCCTGCCATATCAAATGTGAAATACAGAATTAGCTGGCACAGAAACCAAGCTGGTATTGGTCTCTACTCCAGTCCCAATGAGCTGTTGTTTCTGAATTAGCAATATAAAGCTATGGTAAAACTAGACATTTCTGCTTTGCCTTCTGTGACTGAAATATTTGAACATTTGAAATATTTGAAATATTTGAACATATTAAAACAGGAGTACAAGCATTTGGAAAATTATCTGCCCTCCACTGTAGAAGAAAATTCTCTTCAAAAACTAATAGTAACAAAAGCCTGACTAAACATATAAAAACATACTACAATTAAATAGAAATGGATCTTTTGGTAAACTATCTTAAAAATATTCTTATGAATCAGAATAAAAGGAACAAGAGAAGCTTTAGAATTTTTAGAATATTTGTAATTACATTATCAATGACATCCAAGAGGCAATTGCATCTTACAGCTAGACAAAGAATCCTGGTTAGGAGCCATGTAAAATAATGAAAAACTGACTGGGAGTTAATGGAGAAGTTAAAACAAAAATGGAAGCAGAGAAAATGATTTTAAAACTTAAAAAAAAAAAAAAAATGACTCCATGAAGTGGCAGTCAAGCTTGAAACACTGGAATAATCTTCTGCTCAGACAACTGAAAAAGCTTGACAACCATCTCTTTGAGGTCATCTAAGAGTTACTCTGGCAATTTGTTGAATCAATATCCAGGAGAAACAGGAAGTCAAAAGAAGTAAAAAGGACCTACATGTGCTGTTTTTCTACTTGAGGTGACTGGTGATTTCAAAAGCTGGTGACTGAGACATAGAAAACCTGAGCAGAACTTTCTGTAGTGTCATGGGGTTGAAGGGAAAAAAGGAGATCAAGGTCTGTAATGAGGAAGAGTTTTGGTAAATAAAGGCTTGTGAACCTAAAGGGCTACAAAATATAACCAGTGGTGAACTGAAAAAAAGCTAGGCTAAAGACCAGCTGTGATAGTTTCAACTGCTGGTTGTATTAACTAGATCTGTCACTAGCCTAGCTACTTGCCAGAAGGAAAAGTAAATCTTCTCTGGAGAAAGATAACACTATCAAGAAACTCAAATTACCTCTAAAATAAGCAATGTTTAATGCCTACTCCCCCACAAAAAAATCACCAGCCACACAAGAAAAAAACTGAATAAAAACAACAAAGACGGTATAATCATAAACAGAAAAGAAAAGAATCACAGAAGTTGTATATAACCAATTGTTATACAAAAATAAAACTGATTAATATAGTCAGGATATAAAAACACATGATAGAGAATTTGGCAGAGAAATGGAAAATATAAATAACAATCACATGGACATATTAGAAATGTATGAAACAACCACACTTGACGGGGTTGGGAAAAAGTGCTGCTCTAAGTAACTCTGGAAATGAGAGGAGTCTGTAAAGCTAAAGGCAAAGTAAATTGTACATAAGCATTGTACTCTAGTTGACAAAGATGTTTCTTCATGGGGGAACTAATTAACAGTTCTGAAACCACATATATATATATATACACACACACACACACACACACAAACACACATATGCATACACATATATACACATATATACATAACTGAACAATTAAGGAAATGGATGGAGAACATTGAGCACCAGATTTCTAACTGTTGGAATAGAAGTCACAGATAAGCAAGGGGAGGAATCTAGAATGATCCATGTAGTAATGTATAAGAATTAGAAATATCAGTATAAATTTATATAGATACAGATTATTACAAATAGCAATATTTATAGATATGTTCATATACATAGGTTAGTGTATATACATATATTCTCTTGCTTTGTCAGCTGAGAGGGCATAGAAACAATGAACACACCTACCACCAAGATCTTGGTCTTGTTACATTCTAAAATAAAAGGTACCAAAAGCCCCTTGGAGAAATGGCTGATTCCAGGGCTGGGGCAGGAAATACGCAAGAGAAGCCTAGATCATCTTCAAGTGCCAGAAACTAAGGAAGTCCCCTTCCCCCAAAAAAGAGTACACACCATGACGGGGGAAACAGGAGCTAACTGAAAGAGGCTCAAATGGCCTGAGCTGGCCAAATCTGAATAAAGTGAACAAAATAGTATTGAATTATAACTCAAAGTATAAGGTAAGTATTCATAAATCCATACTGATATAAATAATGATTGAATAAATAAATAAATGGGATAGAAAAGACAAATCTTACATGCAGAAGAATTCCAAATACTTTACCCAGATACTCCACCCTTAAGAGGGTGGAGCATCACTCCCTGCTCCTTAAGCGTGGGCCATGCATAGTGACTTTCTTCCAAAGAGTAAAGTATGGGGATTTGGGAAAAGAAGAACTTTACAGTGGAGAAATTTGACAATCACTACCTCAACCAGGTGATCAAAGTCATTATCTGCAGTGACAAATCATGTTGATATTATATACCTTTGATATGATGTGATAAGAACTGCACTTTAAGTCTGTGGTTAATGTTTCAAAAATGCAAAACCCCAGTCTAATCATTAGAAAAGCATCAAATGTCAATTGAGTGGCATTCTGCAAAATAACTGATCAGCATTCCTCTTAAGCGTGAAGGTCATAAAAACAAGTACCGTCTCAGAAAGTCTAACAACCAAGAGGAATCCAAAGATACATGCTGACTAAATGAAATAAGGTATCCTGGATGGGATTTAATAACAGAAATATGACATTAGGTAAAAATTAAGAAATAACTATCAAATTCAAGTTTATGAAGGTTTTTCACTATGCTTCTAAGAGTTTTATGATTTTAGCTCTTACGCTCAGGTCATTGATCCATTTAGTGATGAGTTTTGTATATGGTATGAGGTAGGGTCCAACTTCATTCTTCTGCATATGGACATTCAATTTTCCCAAAACCATTTGTTGAAGAGACCACTATTCCCATAATTAATGTATTTGGCACCCTTTCTAAAATCAGTGGGCCATAATATATGGATTTATTTCTGGACCTGAAATTTCATTCCATTGATCTACATCTGTCTATTTGCCAATATCACACTGTTTTCATTTTTATGGCTTTGAAGTATGTTTTGAAATTGGGAAGTGATGCACCTTCAATTTTGTTCTTTTTCAATATCAAATTGGCCATTCAGGGACCCTTGTGATTTCATATGTATTTGAGGGTCAGCTTTTCAATTTCTACAAAAAAAGGCTACTGAGATTTTGAAAGAAATTGCACTGAATCTGCAGATCATGTAAGGTTGTATTGACATCTTAACATATTCTATCCATAAATATGGGATGCCTGTCATTTATTTAGGATTTAAAAAAATTTTTTTCAACAGTGTGTGGTTTTGAATGTACATGTCCTCCACTTCCTTAGTTTATTCCTAGGTATTTTATTCTTTTAGATGCTATTTTGTGCAATTGTTTTATAATTTACATTTAGCACTGTTCTTTACTGGTATATCAAAACACAACTAATTTTTGTGTGTTCATCTTGTATTCTACAACTTTTCTGAATTAGTTTATTAGCTTTATTTTTCTTGTGGATTTTTTGGTAATTTCTACATAAAGGAACATGTTATCTTCAAGTAGAAATACTTTTATTTCTTCCTTTTCAATTTGGATGCTTTTTACTTATTTTTCTTGATTAATCACTCTTGATAAAATTTCCAGTACAATGTTGAACAGCAGTTATGGCAGCAGATATCCTTGCCTTGTTCCTAATCTTGCAGGGAAAGCCTTCTGTCTTCATTGTCAAATCTGTTGTTAACTGTTTTTGTTGTCGCTGTTGTTTTATTAGAGATGTTGTGAGCTTATAGAACAATACTGCAACTGTGGATCTTTCATATATGCCCTTTATCATGTTGATACTCCCAATTTTTTGAGTGATTTTATCAAGAGTGCTGGATTTTATCAAATGCCTTGGCTGCACCAATTAAGATGATCATGTTTGTGTGTTTCTTTCTCTTCGTTCTTTTAATGTGTAATATTACATTGATTTATCTTCTTTTGTTGTATTCCTGAGATAAATCCCACTTGGTCATGGTGTTTAATACTTTCAATGTGCTGTCAGATTCAATTTATTGGTATTTTTGAGGACTGTTGCATCTATATGCATAAGGGATATTGGTCTAATTTTCTTGTGAAGTCTTTATTTGGCTTTGGTATTAGGGTAATGATGGCATCATACAATGTGTTAAAAGTGATCCCTCCTCTTTGCTTTTCTGGAACCATCTGAGAAGAATTGGTGTTAATTCTTCTTAGAATGTTTGATAAAATTCAACAGTAAGGCCATTTGGTCTGGAATTTTCTTTGTTGGTAGGTTTGTAATTCTATTTTGAGGCGGTCCCATTTATCTATTGTTTGTTTCATTGCTGTGCTTTGCGTGTAAGGTTTAAGAAAACTTACCACAAGATTTTGAAGATGTCTCCCCACATTTTCTTCTGGGGGTTTTATTTTACTGGCTTTTATATTTAGGTCTTCCATCCATTTTGAGTTAATTTTTATAGGGTGTGAGATAGAAGTCCTCTTTCATTCTTCTGTATATACATACCCAGTTCTCCCAACACAATTTATTGAAGAGACTGTTCCATCCCAGTTGAGTTGACTTGGTAGCCTTCTCAGAAATCAATTAACCATGGATGTGAGGGTCTATTTCTAAATTTTCAATTCAATTCCAAAAATCAATATTACTCTCTCTATACCATGCTGTTTTGGCCACTATAGCTTTGTAAAGTCAGAAGTATGAGTCTTCCAACTTCATTCTTCTTTTCAAGTTGGTTTCACTACTTGGGGCCCCTTTCCCTTCCAAATAAACTTGAATATTGGCTTTTTCATTTCTGTCAACATGCTGCTGGAATTTTAATTGAGATTGCATTGAATCTATACATCAATTTGGGTAAAACTGACATCTTAACAACATTCAGCCTTCCAACACATGAACAAGCCTTCCTTCCATTTATTTAGGTCTTCTTTGATTTATTTTATCAATGTTTTGTAGTTTTCTGTGGACAAGTCCTTTACATCTTTGGTTAAATTGATTCCTAGATATTTGAATATTTTAGTTCCTATTGTAAATGGAATTTTTTTTCTTGATTTCCTCCTCAGATAGCTCATTACTAGTGTATAGAAACACTACTTATTTTTGCATGTTGATCTTACACAGTGCCACCTTGCTGAGCTTATTATTAGCTCTAGTAGCTTTATTGTAGATTTTTCAGGATTTCGTAGATATATGATCATGTCATCTGCAAAGAGTGAAAGTTCTAATTCTTCCTTTCCAATGTGGATGCCTTTTATTTCTTTTTCTTGACAGACTGCTCTAGCTAGAACTTCTAGCACAGTGTTGAATAACAGTGTGTGACAGTAGCCATCACTGTCTTGTTCCCAATCTTAGAGAGAAAAACATTCAGTCTTTCACCATTGAGTACAATGTTAGCTGTGGGTTTTTTATATACGCCCTTTATCATGTTGAGGAAGTTCCTCTCTATTCATATCTTTTGAAGTGTTTTTATTAAGAAAAGATGCTGGATTTTGTCAAATAGCTTTTGTCTGATGATCATGTTGTTTTTCCCTTTCAATTTGTTAATGTGGCATATTACATTAATTGATTTTCTTGTGTTGAACCATCCTCGCATACCTGGAATGAAACCCACTTGATCATGGTGTATAATTATTTTAATGTGCTATTGGTTTTTATTTCCAAGTATTTTGGGAGGATTTTTGCAACTATACTCCTCAAAAAAATTGTTCTGTAATTGCTTCTCTTGTAGGATCTTTATCTGGCTTTGGTAATAGGGTGATGTTGGCTTCATAGAATAAGTTAGGTAGTGTTCCTTCTTTTTAAACTTTTTGGAAGAGTTTGAGTAGGACTGGTATTAATCCTTGAAATGCTTGGTAGAATTTACCTGTGAAGTCCTCTGGTCCTGGGCATTTCTTTTTTGGGAAGTTTCTGATGACTTATTCAATCTCTTTACTTGAGATTGATTTGTTGAGGTCTTCTATTTCTTCTCGAGTTAGTGTGGGTTATTTGAGTGTTTCTAGGAAACTGTCCATTTTTCCTAAGTTGTTAATTTGTTGGCAAACAGTTGTCCATAGTGTCCCCTTAAGACCTTTTTATTTCTATGGGGTCAATGGTAATGACCCCCTCTTATTTATGATTTTATTTACCTGCATCTTCTATCTTTCTTTCTCTGTCAGTCTAGCTAAGGGCTTATCAATTTTGTTGATCTTCTAAAAGAAGGGACTTATTTTTTTATTGATTCTTGCTATTGTTTTTTTTTTCTCAATTTCATTTATTTGTGCTCTAATCTTTATTTCTTTCCTTCTGTGCTCATTGGAATTAATTTGTTGTTCTTTCTCTAGTTCCTCCAGGTGTTCAGTTAAGTCTTTGATTTTAGCTTTCTTACTTTTTAATGTAGGCATTAGGGCTATGTTTTCCCTTATCAGCACTGCCTTTGTTGCATCCTGTAAATTTTGATATGTTGTATTCTCATTTTCATTCATCTCAAGATATTTACTGCTTTCTCTTGCAATTTCTTCTTTAACTCACTGATTGCTTAATAACATGTTGTTTTACCTCCATAAATTTGTGAATTTTCCAGTTCTCCTGTTATTATTTCCAGATTCACTCTATTATGGTCAGAGAAAGTCTTTGTATAATTTCAAGCTTTTACAATGTCATTGAGACCTGTTTTGTGACCCAACATGTGGTTTATCATGGAGAATGACATCAGCACTTGAGAATAAGTATATCCTGCTGTTTGGGATTGCAATGTTCTATATGTCTGTTATGACTACTTCATTTACCTATTGTTTGAGTGGTCTGTTTCCTTATTTATCCTCTGTTTAGGTGGAGTATTTATTGATGAGAGTAGTGTGTTGAAGTTTCCAAATACTACCGTAGAAACATCTATTACTCCCTAAGTTTTGCCCAAGTTTACCTCAAGTACTTTAAAGTCCCTTGGTTCAGATGCACAGATATTTATGATTGTTATTTCTTCTTGGTGAATTACTGATTAGTAATTATTATTAATTAATAATAATAATTATTAAATAATAATACTGACTATTAATATATAATGTCCTTCTGTGTCTCATAATATCTTCACACTTAAAGTACAGCTACAGCAGCTATTATTATTATTATTATTATTATTATTATTATTATTATTATTATTGCTTGTGTGGAATACCTTTTTCCAGCCTTTCATGTTCAACCTATTTGCATCTTTGGGTTTACAATGAGTCTCTTGTAAACAGCATATAGAGGGATCATATTTTTAATCCATTCTGCCAAACTGTGTCCTTTGATTGGGGAGGGAGTTTACTCCATTAACATTCAACATTATTATTGTAAAGGCAATACTTGCTTTTTTCCTTTGGCTACTTCTTGTAGGGCAGGTCTCTCATAACAGACTCTCTCAGCTTCTGTTCATCTGTGAATACTTTAAACTCTCCCTCATTTCTGAAGGACAGCTTTGCTGCATAAATAATTCCTGGTTGGCAATTTTATCTTTCATTATCTTAAATATATCATATGACTGCTTTCTCATCTCCATAATTTCTGATGAGAAAACTGAATTTAGTCTTATTTGGTGTCTCTTATATGTGTTGAAATGCTTTTATCTTGCTGCTTTCAGAATTCTCTCTTTATCTCAGGCATTTGGCAGTCTGATAAGTGTGTGTCTTAAGAGTGTGTCTATTCAGATTTATTCTGTTTGGAGTACATTGCACTGCTTGGATATGCATATTTATGTGTTTAATAAGAGTTGGAAAATTTTTAGCCACTATTTCCTCAGATATACACTCTTCCTCTTTCCCTTTTATTCTCCTTCTGGTACACCCACAATGCATATGTTTATGAACTTCCTGCTGTCATTCAATTTCCTGAGACCCTGATCAAATTTTTACTTTCTTTTCTCTATCAGTTCTTTTGCCTCTTCTAATTCAGATACTCTGCCTTCTATCTTGCTGATCCCTTCTTCTGCTGCTTCAAATCTGCGTTGTATGTCTCTAGTGTATTTTTAACTTCATCTATTGTGACTTTCATTCCCATATAATTGTTATTTTTCTTTGTATGCTTTCAAATTCTTCTTTATGCTCACAAGTGTCCTCTTAAATATCCTTTATCTCTTTAGCCATCTCGTTGAATTAATTTAGGAGATTTGTTGTAACATCTTTGATCAGTTTTTCCAAATTCTGTATCTCCTCCAACTTTTAATTTTTCCCTTTAACTGGACCATTCCTTCCTGATTCTTACTATGGCTTATGATTTTTTTATGATATCTGGGCATCTGATTATCTTGATGGGTTTATTCTGAAGGTCACTTTCTCTCTCTAGTCTAGGATTTTGTTGTTGATTGGGTTTGTGTTAAGGCTCTTCCTTGACAGTTGGTTTGTCACTATTTACCAGCCCAAACAGGGAGAGGTACCTGTGCAAAGGGCACAGGCCAGATCCAAAATGCCTTGGGGACAGGGTCAGGAAAGTCTCCAAAATGCATTTTTTTTCCTTCCACTTCAGAAGGCTACCCTTTCCTGGCCTGCCCAGCAGATGGTGGTCTTTGGCAACCTATTCCCCTCAGCCTTATGAAGGGAGGCTATTTTTGGCCTTTTGCCAGTTCCACCTCCGCTCCTCTGATGTGATCTGAACAATGGTGTAGTGGCATCTGATCAGGATGGGCTAGAACAGCAGGATTCAGCATTCTAAATTCAGTGGTCAATAGCTGTATCAGTACTGGGCTGTGTCCCCTCTATACCTGGGTAGAGGACTCCTGTGGTCATCCCAGTCCACAGAAGCTCCCAAGGCTAGGATCAGACCATCCACTGCTGCTTTTCTTAAGGGTGGGGAATAGGTGCCAATAATCACAGATGGAATTATTCATAGTATTTGACCATGTTTCATCCCACACTTCCCTGGATGCTGTACAAAATGCCCCAGTCTCTGGAGCCCAGTTGATTTGGACACCTTCTCAGATTTACCATCCTCAATCATAGGCATGCCACACATACTCTGAAGCCAAGAAATCCTGGGAAAGGAGACCAAAGCAACCCATGCACATAGAAAGGGTGAGTTTGCCCCAGAGGCAGAGGGCAGGCCTTCTGCCTCATGCTCAGGAAGACTGCTGCTGCCCCAGGTCTCAGAGAGCATGGAACACATTCCCCAGGGATGGGGGAGAGCCTGGCCATCACCCCATTGTTGGGAGAGAGGAGAGACCTTGCCCTGGAGATGCAGAGTCTGGGTGGCACCTCAGTGCTTGAGGAGGGAGGGACCAAGAAGAAGTTGGTCTCCCCAATGCATGGATGTGTTGGAGCACTCACCCCAGCATTTGGAGAGAAAAAGGCTGCTGTGAAGGTCCTTAGGAAGGGTTGGACTCCTGCTCTCTCAAGCCCCACTGATAAAACAACATTCGATAAATGACTCTCAGATTTCTAAATCTAATGAAATTTGCCCTGCGGGTTTTAGGAATTATTTAGGTCCCATGAACCCTGTTTTCCTTTCAGTTTCTCCATAAGGCAATGGGAATGTTTATCCTATCACTGTCCCTCTTTTTATTGGAAGCAGATAACTTGTTCTAAGTTTCACAGCCAGAAAATTTTGACTTATGACAAACTATGCCTGTAACTGATTTTGATAAGACTTTGAACTTCCCTATTGTTACTGAAATGATTGAAGCTCTTGTGATATTGTGATAGAATGAATGTAGTTTTGCATTTGGAAAGAACATGTCTTTTTGGGGGCCAGGGGGTGAAATGTGCTGGTTTGGACATATTATGTCCCCCAAGAAAGCCATATTCTTTAATGCAACCTTGTGGGGGCAGACTGATTAATCTGTTGATTAGGGTGGAACCTGTGATTAAATTATTTCATGGAGGGGTGGGCCCCGCCCACTAAGGTTGGGTCTTGATTGGTTCACTGGATTACTTATGTGAACTCAATTGCCAACAGAGATGCTTGCTTGCTGACACTTAGAGATGCTTTGAGATGCAGACAGAAGGAAGTCTGGAGAAGCTAAGCTAAGAGATGCAGCCCAGAGTCTGCCCCAGAGAACTCAGAGAGGACCCCCAGATGCTTGAGAGAAAAATGCCCTAGGAGAAAGAAGCAAGGACACAAAACAACTGAAACATAATCTGGGACAAGCAGACACCAGCCATGTGCTTTCCCAGCTGACAGAGGTGTTCTGGATGCCATTGGCCTTTCTTCAGTGAAGGTACCCTCTGTTGATGTCTTAATTTGGACACATTTATGGCCTCAGAACTGTAAATTTGTAGCCTAGTAAATTCCCTTTATAAAAGCCAATCCATTTCTGGTATTTTGCATAATGGCAGTAGCATTAGCAAACTGGAACAGTCACTTTCTTTTTCTTTTCTCCATAATGTGAATGTTGGTGTACTTCATTGTTGTCCCACAAGTCCCTTAGGCTCTGCTCACTTAGCTCTGCTTAATGCTGTTTTCATTCTTTTTTTTTTTTTTTTCACTCTTCAGGTTGAACAATTTCAACTATCCTAGATTCAAGTTCACAGTCTTCTGCCTGTTCAAGTCTTCTGTTGAACCCATTGTGTTAGTTTGAATCTGTACCTAAAGCCATGTTCTTTTAATCCAGTCTTGTGGGGGCAGGCCTATTATTGGATGGGACCTTTTGATTAGGTTGTTTCCAAGGAGAAATAACCCAGCCCATTCAAGGTGGATCTTAATATCCTTGCTGGAACCCTCTATTATAGGATAAAAGAGAAATGAAACTGATAGAGCTCAAAGAAGCTTAGAGAGAAAATGCCCAGAGACAATTTGGAGAGAGCCATTTTGAAACCAGAAACTGAGAGAGAAGGACCAGCAGACATCTCCTTGTGCCTTGCCATGTGACAGAGGAACCCCAGATACTGGCAGCCTTTCCTGAGAGAAGGTATCTTGATGCCTTAATTTGGACAATTTCATGGCCTCAGAACTGCAAATTTGTAACCTAATAAATTTCCATTGAAAAAGCCAATGCATTTCTGGTATATTGCATTCAGGCAGCTTTAGCAAACCAAAACACCTACCTAGCTTTTGTTTGTGTTTTTGTTTTGGTTTGTTTGTTTTTAATTTTTGTTACCACACTTTCAATTCCTCAAATTTTTTTTTTTTTGGTTCATTTCGCAAATTTCAAGTTCCTATTTTTGTACATGCATCGTCTTCCAGATTTCCTTTAGTCCTATGCCAATGTATTCCTATAGCTCATTGGACTTATTTAGGAGAGTTGTCTTAAATTCTTTGATTAGGTGTTCCAACGCTGGGGCTTCCTCTAGTATTTCACTTTGTTTCTTATAATGGGCCATCACTTCCTGTTTCTTTGTATTCATTGTGATCTTTTGTTGAAGTCTGGGCATTTGAATATTTTGATGGGCTAACTCTGGAAGTCATATTCTCCTTTTTCCCCGAGGTTTTAGTGTAGATTGGTTGTGTTGAGGCTCTTCTTCAACACTTAGCCCAGTTTATACTGAACCTATAGTTGAGCTTGTGGTGAACAGTTAGGTTCTTCTCAGAACATGTGTCTTGCTCTGGGCATGTACAGTATTTAGTAGTATTCAAGAAGTTCCCAGTATGCTGTTTCCCCTCCACAAAGGCTTTTCCAAATTTCTCCTCCTGGGGCTCTTGCTGTGCTCTTTGTCTCCATCAGATCCCCCAAGGAAGCTGCAATCAGCTAGACTCCACTCCACCACCCACTCCACCTTTCCCCTCTGCTTCTCTACCCCTCATAAACCTCAGACACTAGTGGCCTCCACACATGCATTGAGTCAGTCTTCAAAAGAATATGTTGGGGCCAATGTACACAGACACCCAATTTGTTCATTTGGGTAAGCTAATAATCAGGTACAAGGGAAATGCATTCACATGTGCTTGGGCCATCAAACTGCCAAGCTGTCATGGGTCTCATAGATTGCTGTGTAAAACTGAGGAAAGGGTAGGAACTGGATAACAAAGCCTGTCTTGCAGCTTTCCTACCATTTTAGGTTTTCTTTTTCCTGATTCAGCATTCAGTGAGTTACTGTCTATCCTCGATCATTATCCAGAGTTCTGGGAAAGTTGACTCCTACAGAGTCTGCCCATTTTTCACTGTTTCTAAGGAGGGCAATTCACCAGGGACATCTTAATCTGCTGTCTTCTTGACATCATGCTTCACATGAGAATTATTTTTCCAGTAAAAATAAAATTTTTAAAACAAAAACAACTGACCAAATGTCTAAAAACTAACTAAACCAATAAATCCAAGTTAAATATAAATAAAAAAAAATGCAAGCTAAGAGAATTTGTCACCAGCCAAATCACACTGAAGGCTAAACATAAATTTAAAACGTCTATTTAGAACAATAAGTAATGTCTTTCAAATTTATATTTAAAAAAGAGGATTAACATATATGCAACAACTAGGTAAATGGACCTTGAGGACAGTACATTGCATGAAACAAGCTAGAAGTGAAAAGGTAGACATAATATATACACTAACTACAATGTGCAAATTCTGAGAACTGAATCTTACAGCACAGCTTATCAGGGGAATGTTTATTGTAATTGTTCTTAGATTGTAAGCTCTTAAAGCAGCCACATCTTCCTGAATTGTAATAGCTATCTCCAAATTCTGAGATGTTCATCCCTTTGTGTATAACCTGGTCAGTCTCTCGAACTTTGGGTATCCGTGGGACACCTGAAACTCTAAACTGAAGCTCAGCAGCTGTGAATGTCAGTATCAGCACACACAGTAACTGTTAAAAAAAGCTGAAAAAGAGTCCAGACTTCAGTTAGAGATACGAATGAAGCATATCTGGTTAGGACTAAAGAAAATCAGGCCAAAGGGTAAAAGATGATATTGACTGTGTTTTAAAACTTCAACTTCTGTGTGAGACCAAGGGAAGAGATGCTTATTTAGTGCAGGATATATATCTTCTACAGCTCATTATATAATTTAACTTGTATGGTCAGTTTATTGAAACATGGAACTTTGAATAGAAAGTGAGATCTGGTAGGTTTGTACAGGTTGGTGTGAAATAGTGATACATCCCAAAGTAATTTTAACAGAGAATAAAAATATATTTGCAGGCCCCCCGAGGAGCTGGGGAAAAATGCGGAAATGCTGGACGTCCCCTCCTGGGTTACTGATGATATTCTCACAAACACTGATGACTGACAATTTGGTATGCCAGGCCCTCAATCTTGGGGCTTGCACTTCAGAGGCTCATTACTGCAAATGAGAGGCCAAGCCTACTTATAATTATGCCTGAGACTCTTTGTTGCTCAGAAGTGGCCCTTTCTCTCTAGTTAAGCCAACTCAGTAAGTGAACTCACTGCTCTCCCCTCTATGTGGGACTTGACTCCCAGAGGCACAAATCTCCCTGGCAACAAAGGATATGACTCCCAGGAATGAGTGTGGACCTGGCATCATGGGGTTGAAAAAATCTTCTTGACCAAAAGGAGGAAGCAAAATGAAGCAAAATAAAATTTCAGTGGCTGGGAGATCTCAAATGGAGTCGAGAGGTCACTCTGGAGGGCATTCTTATGCACTATATAGTTATCCCTTTTTAGGTTTTAGTGTATTGGAATAGCTAGAAGGAAATAACTGAAACTGTCAAACTGCAACCCAGTAGCCTTGATTCTTGAAGACAATTGTATAACTATGTAGCATACATGGCGTGATGGTGTGATTGTGAAAACCTTGTGGCTTATACTCCCTTTATCCAGCGTATGGATGGAAGAGTAGAAAAATGGGGACAAACACTAAATGAAAAATAGGGTGGGATGGGGGCAATGGAATGATTTGGGTGTTCTTTTTACTTTTATTTTTTATTCTTATTTTTATTCTTTTTGGGGTAAGAAAAATGTTCAAAAATTGATTGGGGTGATGAATGCATAACTATATGATGGTACTGTGAACAGTTGATTGTACACCATGGATGACTGTATTGTATGTGAATATATCTCAATAAAACCAAACTTAAAAAAGAGATCATGGCATTTTCTTAGGGGACATAATACATCCAAGCCAGCACATTCCACCCCCTGGACCCAAAAAAGACATGATCTTTCCATATACAAAATACATTCATTCCATCACAATAGCACAAAAACTTATATCATTTCAATAACAATAGGTAAGCACAAGATCTTATCAAAATCAGTTACAGACATGGTCTGTCCTGTGAAACATAAAACAAGTTATCTGCTGCCAATATACAAAGGAGAGACAGTCATAGGATAAACGTTCCTATTGCCATACAGAGAAACTCAAAACCAGGTTCACAGGGCCAAAACAGTTCCTAAAACCTGCAGGAAAATATTTCTTTATATTTCAAAGTCTGAGTGTCATTTATAGAATGATGTTTTATCCTTGGGGCTTGAGAGAGCAGGAGCCCAACCCTTTCCAAAGGCTTACACAGCAGACTTTTTCTCTCCAAATGCTGGGGTGAGTGCTCCAACATATCCATACATTGGGGAGACCAACTTCTTCTTGGCCCCACCCTCCTCAAGCATGGGTGCCACCTGGATGGACTCTGCCTCTTCAGGGCAAAGGCTCTCCCCTCTCCAAACAGTGGAGTGGTCACCAGGTTCTCCCCAATCCCCGGGGAATGTGCTCCACCCTCTCTGAGACCTGAGGTGGCAGCACTCTTCCTGAGCAACTGGGCAGAAGGCCCACACTCTGCCTCTGGTGCAAACTCAACCATTCCACGTGCTTGGGTTGCTCTGCTCTCCTTGCTGGTGATTTCTTGACTCCAAACCTCAGTTTCTATGATTCTGTCTTTGAAGAAATTTTTCCTTCAATTTGTTCCTTCTCTATCCCCTCCAGTTCAGACTGGCAGTGGTTCCGTTTATACAGATCTTGCAAAAAATTGGTTGGCTTGCTATGAAGTATACAGGGGTCAAAACCATCAGACAATAGGACTTTCCACAAATCCTTTCTATATAACTCCATCTCCAACCCTGGCTTGTACTGAAATGGTTTGGTGGTTCCAGGTTTCATTAAATCCTCACATGGGGCTATAGCCTTTCCGGTTTCACTTTCTGGAAGCCCAGAGTTGTCCAGACCATCAATTTCTGGTTTCTTTGAAGCCAAGAGTTCATTTCTCAGCTTATCCATCTTCTCTCGCATTTTACTATAAGCTGCAAGGAGAAACCAGGCTACATCTTCTACATGTAGTTTGGAGAGCTCTTGAGCAAAGTATTCCAGCTCATTGCTTTTAAATTCTGCCTTCCATCTGACACCAGGACTCAATTTGGCCAAATTCTTTGCCACTGTAAAACAAGGATCGCCTTCCTTCCACTTTGCAACAGCACATTCATCATTTCTGTCAAGGCCTCATCAGAAGCAACTTTAGAGTCCACATTTCTACCAACAGTCTCTTCAAAGCAATCTATGCCTCTTCTATCAAGCTCCTCAGAATTCTTCCAGAATTTTCCCTGTATCCATTTAAAAAGCTGTTCCAACATGTTTAGTATTTGCAAACTCAGCAGCAGCAGCATCCCACTTTTCTGGTGCCAAAATCTGTTCCAGTTTGCTAATGCTGCCATTATGCAAAACACCAGATACAGATTGGCTTTTATAGAGGGGGTTTATTTGGTTACAAATTTACAGTTCTACAGTCAGAAAAGTATCCAAACTACGGCATAAACATAAATATACCTTCACTGGAGAAAGACCGTTGGCATCCAGAAAACTTCTGTTAGCTCAGAAGGACGTGGCTGACATTTGCTTGCTCCCAGGTTGTGTTTCAAAATGGCTTTCTCCCCAAAATGTCTCTTTACTTAGTTTCTCAGGGCAAACTCAGGGCTAGTATCTCCAAAGTCTTAGCAAAAGTCTGCTTTCAATGGACGCTCCAAAATATCTCTCTCAGCTGCAGCCTGGAGCGCCTTCTGTCTGAGCTCTTACAGGGTTCCAGTGAACTAATCAAGACCCATGCTGAATGGGAGGGGCCACACATCCATGGAAATAATCTATTCAAAATTATCACCTACAGTTTGGTGAGTAACATCTCTATGGAAAAACCTAATCCAAATATCCCACGAGATTGGATTAAAAGATCATGGCTTTTTCTTGAGGGACATAATACATCCAAACAGGCATAAGTAGCAATTATGGTGAGTGCCAACAAACATAATTAAGGCGCTCTGATTTCTTTACAGTGTGCAGGAAATAGCAAAAGTCCAAAACTATATTAGATTTTGGAAAGTAAAGGCTGCATGTAGTAATCATTTAGGGTAAACATTTACACCAGGAAGATACTGCAATTCTAAATATTTTAAAACTAATAATATAGATTCAAAATATAAAGTGGCAAGCCAATCCAAAAAGAATAATGAGATATTTTAACAGATTGCTCTAACTGATACAATAAATAGGAAATAGATCAGTAACAGTATTTTAAAACATATTTAAAATACTTCAACTAACACTGCAAATAAATTCTTTTCAATTAGTATATTTATCAAATTGTGAACCATAAAGCATACCCAAAAAATTTCCAGGATTGAATCATACAGAGTTTATTCTCTAACCACAGTACAATCAAGCTAGAAGAAATAAAGGTAATTACATAATCTCCAAAGTATTCAGAAATAAAGACATGTACATCTAAGTAACGGGTTAAAAACTTAAATTATGTGAATTAGAAAATAGTTTATTTGAATAATAAAAATAGGCATAGTAAAATTGTTATAAGTAATAAAGCCATGCAATAAAGCAATATATAATCCTAATTACATATATTAGGTGAAAAAAGACAAAGCAAAAAATTAAAGTATTTATTTCAACATGACAGAAAAAAGCAGAACTAATCTCAAAAAAAGTTGAAGATAGGAATTATTTAAAATAAGATCAGATATAAAGAGTTTTAAATTAATAAAATAAAAGCAGATATTCAAACATCAAAGATTTGTTCTATAAAAAGGTTAATGGATTTTATATGAATACATGGCAAGGCTACTGAAGAAAAACAAGGTAATGAAAAAATTTTGCAATATTAGGAATGAAAAGATGAACTATGTTGCATAACTTACAGCTGTTAAAATTTTATAAAAAGATATTATAAAAACAAACTTTATGTCAATCTATTAAAATTGTAGATGAATTAGATAAATTATTAGGAAAGAAGCACATACTACTAAAATGGTCATAAGAAGAAACAGAAATCGGAAGTGTTCAATATCTCTTAGAATACAAAGCTTCCTATTAAAAACAACTCAAGCACATCTTGTTTCATAGGTAAATTTTTCCAATCATCTAAGGAAGAAATAATACCAAACATAAACAAACTCTTCCAGAGAATAGGATAAAAAAGGAAGTAAGATAATTCCTGACTTTTTTTATGAGGTCAGCATGCTCTTGGCTGCAAAGTATTAGAAGTAAATTACAAGAAAGTAAAAAATTCATAGGCTAATTTCTCTCATGAACAGTCATGTGCCAAATTCTTCACAGAACCTGCATTGACTGCCAGAGGGAGAAAAGTCAGCTGAGCACTGACAGGCAGTGGACAGGTGTGGATGGAGGCCCCCTGGAGCCAGGGCAAGCAGGAGGATCTGTGGCCCCAGGCACAGCCTGAGGTTCCTGGGTAGCTGAGAAATGCTGCTCTTCTCTTGCAAGAGCACTGGGCATTGTTTTGAATCTGGCCCTTGTTGAGCACTGATCTTTATCCTGTTCTGGGCTACCTCATCTCCACTGTGTCACAACACTGCTCACCAAATGGGTGAGCACTAGCCCTGATGAGGCAGCTAGCAAGTAGGAACAGAGAGCACTACTAATTGGTTCTGGCAGTTTATGATCTGAACTGAGGTGTTCTAGGGGTCGCTGCTGTCTCCCAAGATTTATTGATACTGTTGATTAGGTTTGCAACAGTGTCCCATTACTGGTACCTTATTGGTTCATTGATGTGGTATCGGGAGGAGTGGCAGACCAGCAAGTGATAAGTGGTAAGCTTGGGCACTCTTACTTTTGCTATATTAACGCCTGAGATTTTCTGAATTCTGAGTATCTTCTAAGAGGGTGTTCTGCAACAGAAGATACTGAAATCAAAAGGAAGAAAGACTGAAGAGATGCTTCAGTACAAGAATCAGAGTAGGAGATAGCAGCATCAAATAGTTTTCGGTTACTATATAGTGTGTAATAACTGACAGGCAACATTGAGCTACAGATCACCTCTCCTTTCCTCTTCCACAAGGATGACAAATACTGATATTTGTAACTTAACACCTGAAATAGCTCTTTGGATATTTTATTTTGTAAGACATTTTTGCATTCATGAGTGTGAAACTCAGGAGTCTGGGTACTGTCTGACAGCCAGCTCCAAGAATGCCTCTTTGTCGAGGAGGGCTGGAATCCCTGCTCAGTCTATTCCTCTGTTGGTCCTTGATTCAGGCAGACTCTTGGTAGCTTTGATATCTCTCCAGAATTTCATCAAACTGGTCTGTGACACCATGAAAGTAATTCAGCCTTTTGGGTCCAGGGAAGAACCTAAATTCCTAAAATGGATCACTCAGAAAATAAGACAATGGCACTCCTCCAATTTCTTTTCATAGTGCTAATTTTTTGCCACTAAATTTAGCAAAATGAGAAGGAGAATTCTTTTTCATTCAGGGGCACACAAGCTATTCCAAATTTGGATGGAATTCCATCTTTAAAGGATGAATGTGCTCCATGATCACCAATGGTTGAGGGAATAATATTTAATATTTGGCTCATTTCTGATACCCGAACCATCAAGAATGTTATATGTCAGACTCCTTTACTTTAACAAGTATCGCAGCATTTCTATCTTTTATGGTATTTTTTTTTATTTTTCATGCAGAAAAAGGGTTTGCATTGCAAAAAATTAAAAATAGTCCTCAAATAAGGAAAACAAACAATCCAACAGAAAAATGGGCAAAAGGAAAAAAAAGAATCAATTCAAAGAAGTGAAAATCCACACTAGTAAATTAACCCTTGGGTCATAATCAACCCAATAATCTCGGTAATCAGAGATGCTTGGATGAAACTATAGATCAACAAATTGAATTAAAAGACAGGGTATATTAAACATGGTAAGAATATAAAGCAATGAGATCTCTAATATGCTGCTTGTGGAGAGAAATTTGGCTGTCTATAATGATGAAATTATGCAACAATTACTCAGAAGTACCTCTCCTAGATATGCAGTCTATTGAAACTCTCACAGAGATACACAAGACTTAGCGATTTGTTTCCATGGAATAGAATGTAGCAGAATTGATGGTGTATGACTTCCAGCACTAGAATATAAAAGATATCATGGCATCTGCCCTGCTCTCTTGGAACACTCAATCTAGGGGTGGGTGGCCACTATGTCATGAAGACATGCAAGCTGCCCTGTGGAGAAGCCAATGTGGAAAATAACTGAAACTTCCCATCAACTACCAGCATCAACTTGCCAGTCATGTGAGTCATATATGAAAAACAGAGAAAAAAGAGAAAATATGTTAATGTAATACAATACATTAACAATTACAATTCAACACTGTATATAATTAAAAAATTAACAACCTAGAATCAAAAGGCAACTTTATTAGCTGAGATACAAATATTGGTATGAACAATTCAAAATAACCATTATTTTCAAATATAGTAATTATCTACAGTGAAAATACAAGAGAATTAACCTCCCATATTTTAGAACTAATAATATGATTAAATAAGTGGACAAATTTAATAAAAATAAGCATCTGTAAATAATTTCCTATCTTTCTACAATTTTTATTAGTAAATATAATGGAAATAATTGTAAATAATAGCCATGCATGCACACCCACACAAATCACTTTAGAACTAACAGAAAAAAACTGTCATATCTAAATAAAAAAGAAAGACTAAAACTTTTCTGAAAGACATCAAAGAAGACCTCAATGTACTGAGGGAGAACACATTCCTATAAAGGAGAACTCACTATCGTAAAAATGTCATTTCTCCTCCAACTGCTCTATAAATTCCTACTGGACTTTTATGAAACTTGTCAAACAGTCTTAAAATGTATCTGAAAGTAAAAATGTGAAATAATAACCAAGTACATTTTGAAGAGAACAGTGAATAGAGACTTCTATGCAATAACAAAACATACAATTAATAGTATTTAACACAGGGTTATATTATCAAAAGTATATGTGAACTTAATCTCCCAGCACCCTGCACATGAATTATGTTTTAAAGCACTAGTTTTCACATTTATGTCTTACTCAGTTGCCCTATCAACAAATTCAAGTAGATACTTTAACCAGACTCAAAATAATGAGCACTTTACTACTTGTTTGCTTTGCTCCCTCATACATTAATACCTCCATCCCAGAGCTCCCTGCCAGGAATCGGTTGGCTTTATTTTATGGAGTTCTTCCCATGTTGCCTGTCATTTGAATGCCAAAAGGGCTTCTTCATCTAAGAATGTAGGAGTATAAGAGTAGAGTAAAATCCTGAAAAAAGCTTCCCTCCTATGCTAGCAGCTTTCTAAGGCTGGAATCTTATGAACCTAAGGAAGTTTTGCATCCCTACCAAAATGCTGCTACTGGTAGACAGCAATGGTCTCCCTTTAAACAAAATGCTGTTAAGAATGCAGACATTCTCCAAATAGCGACTCTTAATTTTATGCAAAGCTTCTATGAAAACTGTAATCAATAGAACTACTCAAAATTTAAAGCTTCTATAAAGCCCAAAGCACCATAAATAAAGGTCATAAATGACACAGCTAGAGTAAATATTTACAACATATAACAGATGATCAATATGCTTAATATGTAAGAAATTCCTATTAACTAAAAAGGAAAAAAATCAAACTACTAATGGAAAATGTTTCAACTATGAAGAAACAATATATAGAAGAATAAATACAATTTGCCAATAAAAAAAATCCTTAAGATCTACACTTAGTATTACAAGTAAGCTGGAGAATACAAATTTTAAGTATAATATGAAAATTTTAAGTGATCAGATTAGACATAAAGTAAATGGTCATGAAAAATACTGCTAAGGGTAAGAAAAGGTTTTTTCATATATAATTATAAGAGCACAATTTGACACATATATCTTGGAGGTCAATTTGGCAGATTCTATTGAAATTTAATCTACTTATAACTTCTGAAGGAGCACTTCTCAAAATTTCTTAGGCAGAAATGCTTGCATATGAGTGCTAAGGTATGCATGCAATGATTTTCACTGCAACAAACACTAAAAACAATCTCAAAGCCAATCAATAAACAAATTACTAAATAAACGATGCTTCTTCAGAACCATGGACTGCTGTGTGGTAATTAAAAATAAATTAGATGCATATATATAGACATGGACACACCAACTTATATTGTCAAGTGAGTCCATTAAAAGAAAACAAAGTATTTGCACGTGCCTTCCATGGAGGCAGCATATTATGGAGGTCTGGAGCCAGCTATGTAGGTTTGAACCACACATTTAATACTTACAGCACTGTCTTAGGTCAATCACTTCTGTGTCTACAGGTTTAATTTGTAAACCTTGAAGGGAAGTATTTAGCCCAAACATGGGTATCTCCTTTAAGACTCACTTTAGAATGTAAACAAGGTACTAAAGAACTTTGGGTTTTAACTATGGACATCGACCAAAATTCTTGAACCAAAGGAAATCTTCCACAGAGTAAAAAAAAGTCTGGAAGCATACTACAAACTGTTAAAGTGGTTATCTCTGCAAAGGGTGTCAGATTAAAAGGTATCACTGAGGAGACTTGTAGTGCTTCTTTTCTGTAATCTGTATTCTTTGGATTTCATTTTTAAGTAATATAATCAAATATTGGATAATTTGTTTAGAGTTTTCAATCAAGGAATACAAACAAATCATATAAAAATAACAAGAATAAAATGGAGTTTCCTACTACAGGAAGTTTGTTTTTATTAGCACGCCACTTTTGAGTTTTGTGCATTTACTTGAATTATGATTTGGCTCTTAAGCAGTGAGGTTTATAATATATTGTAATGACTCCTGTACATATTCAGATGTGTAATTAATTGTTCTTCAAAATCATTTTATATAAGGGACTTCAAAGTCCAGTTAAAGCTCATTTAATACACTAAATAAATGCTGGTGAATTTTTCATTTTTCCAGTCAACAGAATTTAACCATTAGGGCTATTTTTCATGAAGAAAGAATGCTCATAATTTTGCAAATGTTTGGAAAGTCATATTAATAGGAGACTGCTGACTAATTGCTTTTTATGTTTATAAAGGTCAAAAAGTTAAAACTAAAGGTCTTCAAAAAAAACACCAATGAACTGACAAGTAAGTTTTATTAGTGCAATTTTACAGGAGCTTTTAAAAATGTATGCACTTTTATGTTTTAATCACTCATTTCTCTGATGATGGGGGATCAGTCAATGAATTATCCAATTTCACTATACAGGTAGTTATCACAGCTTCATTTCACAACACCAGTGGATCAGAAATGCAAAATTTTCCTGTCATACACTGAACATTATTATAAGTTTAACTTAAAAAATTAAAGCTGCATTAAAAAATAATTTTTTTATCATTTTTATCCTTCTAGTAAATATGTATATGATTACCATATGGGTTTTTTATGAACATCCAGTGAGTACGATATCATTATATTTAAAATTGATTTTGAACAAATTAAAGTAGAGATTATCAATTCAAATATATCAGCATGCATTAATATATTTTATGAAACCTAGTATAATATGGTCTGTGAAGAAAGAAGTTTTTAAATTGTTTTGTTTCATGCACTATTGTGGTGATAGAAAGCAATGTAAAATCTGAAGATGTCAGAGTAGTTTCATAAAAGCATTCGAAACCTGGAGTTGGAAGAAGATGACAGCATAGAGAGGAGTGGAAGCTAGTTAGTCCCCCTGGAATGACTAATAAACAACCAGGAACAACTAGTAAATAATCTGGAGTAACTGCTGGGGGACAAACATGATTGTCCATACATCATACACCAACCTGGATTGGGAAGAATGCCCGAAATCACAGCATAAAATCTGTAAATAAAAACTGCAGACCAGAGCTGAGAGCCCCTCCCGAATGGCAGCCAAAAATGCAAAGCCTCACTGTGCTAGAGAACAGCACTCTCTGAACAAGAAAATATATGTCAGCCCAGCTCCACTGAAGTTTTAATTAACAAATGTTGACTGCTCAATATAAGCTGCGAATCCCCAACAAGCAGATAGAGGCGTTTGGTGATGACTGACATTGGAGAGGTGGAGGACCTCTCTGGGAGGGAGGGGGACCCCAGAGGACCGGGTGCTGTCTCTGCTGATGGGTGAAACTTAGGGTGGCCACAGACTGGCCCTGAAAGGGGGCTTTCTGCCCCTTTTTTGGCTCAGTGGAGAAAGTCTCAGCCAGTTTCAGCTCCCAGCTCTCTGATCCAGACAAGGGTGGAGATAACAGAGTCAGAGAGACTAGTCAAATGCAAATAATATCTCCACAGAGGGTGTATCTTCCCTAAGAGGAAAAAGGTGGTGCCAAGCTCTACTACCTGCCTCCCATTAAGAACCAGACCCCAGAGTCTGGGGGAAAATAGCCACGGGCCACACCTCCTTACACCAGTGACAGGCTGACAGGCACCACCTGCTGGACAGAAAAGCACAGTGGCTTGAGGCCTCAAAGGGTATCTTCTATGACACATCCTCAGGGAGATCTGATACTGAATATTGCCCCCTTCTGAGATGTGAGCCCATTCTGGTCAGGAAAAACCTCATTGGGGTAATCAAGGAAACCAGATGCCTAGACAACAGAAATCTACAACCTACATTAAGAAAAACAAAGTTATGGCCCAGTCAAAGGAACAAACTGACACTTCAACTGAGACACAGGAACTGAAACAACTAATGCTAAATCAATTCAAAAAATTTAGGGAAGATATGGCAAAAAAGATGAAGCATATAATGAAAACACTGGGCATACATAAGGTAGAAATAGAAAGCTCGAAAAAACAACTGGCAGAATCTATGGAAATGAAAGGCACAACATAAGAGATGAAAGACATAATGGAGACAAAAAACAGCAGATCTCAGGAGGCAGAAGAAAACACTCAGGAACTGGAGGACAAGATACCTGAAAGCCGACACACAAAAGAACAGATAGAGAAAAGAACGGAAAAATATGAGCAGTGTCTCTGGGAACTGAATGACAACATGAAACACAGAAGGAGAAGAAAAGGGAAAAGGGGCAGAAGCAAGAATAGAGGAAATAATCAATGAAAATTTCCCATCTCTTATGAAAGATATAAAATTACAGATCCAAGAAGCGCCGCGTACCCCAAACAGAATATATCTGAATAGGCCTACGCTAAGTCACTTCATAACCAGATTATCAAACATCAAAGATAAAGACAGAATCCTGAAAGCAGCAAGAGAAAAGCTATCCATCACATACAAAGGAAGCTTGATAAGACTATGTGCAGATTTCTCAGCAGAAATCATGGAGGCAAGAAGGAAGTGATGTGATATATTTAAGATACTGAAAGAGAAAAAACACCAACCAAGAATCCTATATCTGGCAAAACTGTCCTTCAAATATGAGGGGGAGCTTAAAATATTCTCTGACAAATGGACAATGACAGAGTTTGTGAACAAGACACCTGCTCTATAGAAACACTAAAGAGAGCACTACAGACAGAAAGGAAAAGACAGGAGTGAAAGGTTTGGAACACAGTTTTGGGAGGTAGTAGCACAGCAATGTAAGTACAGTGAATAAAGATGACTGTGAGTATGGTTGAAAGAGGAAGGTTAGGAGCATATGGGACACCAGAAGGAATGAGGAAAGATAAATACTGGGACTGTATAACTCACTGAAACCTAGGGTGCTCAATAAAAGGTACAAATATGTTTTTACATAAGGGAGAACAAATGAATATCAACATTGCAAGGTGTTAAAAATCGGGTGGGATTGGGGGGAAAATACAATCAATGCAAACTGGAGACTACAATTAACAAAAACATTGTATTATCCTTCCTTTAATGTAACAAAGTCAATATACCAAAGCTAAATGCATATGGAGGGGGACATAGGAGACGGGTATGGGACTCTTGGCATTGGTTATGTCATTTGACTCTTTATTCTACTTTGGTTTAATGCTATCTTTCCTTTTGTTGCTTCTTAGCTGTCTTTTTTTTTTCTCTTTCTTTTTTTCTTTGTCTCTCTAGCTTCTGTGACTCTTCCTCCTGCTTTGTTGAAGAAATGGCAATGTCCTTATATAGATAGTGGTGATGGTGGTAAATACATAAATACGTGACTATACAGGGAACCATCGATTGTTTACTTAGGATGGAATGTATGGTGTGTGAACAAAACCATCTTAAAAAAATGGGTTGATGAAGAAACCTTTAGAGGACTATACTGAGTGAAATAAAACAGACATATAAGGACAAATATTGCAGGGTCTCACTGATATGAACTAGTTATAATATGTAAACTCATGACCTGAACTGTAAGTTACCAGGATATAGAACGGGGCTAAACAATGGGGAGTGGTTGCTTATTATGAGCAGAATGTTCAACTAGGGTGAACTTAAGCGTTTGGAAGTGGACAGAGGTGATGGCAGCACATTGTGAGAATGACTAACAGTGCTGAATGGTGTGCGAATGTGGTGGAAAGGGGAAGCTCAGAGTCACGTCACCAGAAGGAAAGTTGGAGGTTAAAAGATGGGAAAGTATAAAACAGTGAATCTTGTGGTGGACAATGTCCTGATTAACTGTACAAATATTAGAAATCTCTCTCATGAACTAGAGGAAATATATGACACTATAAGTACAAGTTAATAATAGAGGGGCATATAGGAAAAAAGATGTAACTATTGCAAACTATATACTACAGTTAGTAGTATTTTAACTTTCTTTTATCAACAGTAACAAATGTACTATACCAAAACTATGAATCAATAATGGAAGGGGGTTGTGGTTAGGGGTATGGGAGGATTTGAGGTTCCATTTTTTGTCTTTATTTCTTTTCTGGAGTAATGAAAATGTTCTAAAAATTAAAAAAAAAAATTGTGGTGATGCATGCACAGTTGTATGATGGTACCCTGATTGTACACTTTTGATCTTTGGATAATTCTATGGTTAGTGAACAATCTCAGTTTTTTTAAAAAAAAGCAAAAAAAAAAAAAAAGCATTTAAAACCTGAAAACTGAAAATTAATGAAGGTTAAAATTAATGACACAGAGATATAATAGACATTAACATCTCTCTGAAACGTTTTCCAAATTGATGTTGGTTAAATATAAGTGATAAAATTAAATTAAGCTAATCTTATACAACTGTTTTATTTTCAATTAAACTAAGAAAATATATGTTGTTTAAAAAATGCTAAAATATTTAATCACTTTCCATTTTAAGTGAATGCATTGAGTATTGTGCTCTTTACATATACTGTCTTTCTGTAATATAATGCATATTTTAAAATGTATTATTTTTACCCAGTCCTGTCTACCATTTTTATTCTATTCACCTATATGATCCACGAAAAGGCAGAAGCCTTGACTCTCTTGTTCACCATATCATCTCTCCTATCCATCATTGCCAAAATGTACTTTGTGTTCAATATACATTTTTTGCATGAATAAATCCTTTTTTGTCTTTATTCTCATTTTTACATACTTTTATTCTTATCCATATATTCAATTAATTTTTCTTCCTCAACTTTTTATTGTCCCATTTGTTGCTAAATGTTCTGATCATAGTTTCTCCTTGATCTTGATTATTTTAGCAAATTGCTTTTTTAATGTCCATGTCTGTTGATCACAAGAAAATTTTAAATCCTCCTCCATTAAATCAAATCTCTAGTCTAAGTGAGTCTCCTTTCCCTCCATGAAAGGTACTGCCAGATGTCCATGGTCAGTTCTCCAGCATGTTTCTACTACCACCAACATTTCCCCAAAGTCAGTTGTATTTGTATTCAAACAAGATTATGTCATATTTTTGTTACTATAATTATCTAATATATATTAACCAATGTAGTTGTATATTATATTAATCATGAATGTAAAACGGGGAGTTTTTTTTTCCTAATTAAACCCATGCTTTGATTTACCTTGAATTCTCAATAAAAGAATTGCTAAAAGGAATTGCTATTGAATGAGGTAGTATTGAAAGAAGGGTAAGACAAAAAATAATAATAATTTAGAGAGATTCTGCACAAGTTTGCTTCACATAAACCTTGATTTTTAGCTCCATTTTAAAAGTAAAACAAAATTGGAAACCAAAAATAATATATTATGGTTGTGGTTTATGAAATCAAAACAATGAAAAATTGCAGTCCTTGTAAATGCATGACACCATTTATAAAAAAAGTACATTTATACGCTTTACGTTATATGAAATATGCTATATGCATAATTTTACAATTCCCAACTTTACACAATATTTAAAAATTGCTGTCAATTTCAAATGAACTATTATTCCTATGTGAATCAGTGAGTCTTACTACACAGAAAATATATTTTTCATCTTTTATACAAAATGACTATTTACATGCAATGCTGTTAGTAACAACTTCAGTCTCAAAAACCTATGCTTTTAATTATTATGCTTATTGCCTTCATTCTCATCTTCAATATTAATGCAAAAGCAATAGTCCCATCCTGTAAAATGCCTGAAAACGAACTTTTAAGTTATATTTCAACAATAATAATTGATTAAAATTTAAGAAACCAAGGGGACATTGAAATTCTTGAGAAAATCTTGATGCTTGCCTATTGGCTATTAAAGTATAATATAAAAATGTAATAATTTAGGAACTGACCAGGGAAGATGGCGGAGTGGTGAGGTACAGAATTTCATCTCTCCCCTACAGCAGCTGGCAATTACCCAAGAACTATATGAAACAGTGTTTCTGGGGTCTCCAGTAACCAGTCACACATTGGACACAAGTTTGGAATTGGAGGAAAAGCTGGGAACGCAGTGAACATTGTAAGTTCCCCGGACCAGGGGTCTGGCGACCCTCACCACCCAGACCTCACAGACTGTCTTGCTGCCGGCTCCCTGAAAGGAGGGAAAAAAAACTCAAAAAACAGCAATCTGCTGAGGGCAAGAAGGGGGGCTCAACCCAGCCTCAACTGCAGTATTAATTAACAAATTAATTAACTAATATTGGGAGCTGGGGGTGCTAAAGAAGGGCTGGGCTCCAAGAAATGGGGGCACATAAAAGCGGGCACCCATTCCCAGGATCCAAAAAAGCCATTTTCCCCCCTAAATTTTGTCCCTTCTGGCTTCTCACTGATTCTTCATCATTTTGCATTTCAATAGCCCTCAGTAGGGGTGGAATTGAAGCTGTTGGAGAGTAATTATCAGACAATAGCCCAAAGTACATCTGTAAATGCTCTATTCTGACACTGACAAAACTTCCAGGCTGGGAAAGACTTTTAAAAGGGACTCTTTTTTTTTCCTTTTTTCTTTTCTATTTTTTTTTAATCTAAAAGTAACATATGTGGTTATCTATCGGAAAGCCCAGGTTGAGGGACTAGGCTGGGCTTGGGGGAAGACAGAGTACCCACAGCATCTTTGAGTTCCAGAATCACTTCTGAAGGTCTCCACCCCCGTCTTTAATTGGCAACTCAGGCTGACCAAGGAATCTAGCTGCAGATGCACCAAAGAGGAGAGGGGAGAAGGGAATAGTGCCCCTGAGAGACAACTGGAGTTCTCAGGATTGGGAGAGTGGAAGGAGGTCCAGCTCAACCAGCAGTCCTCCTTCTGGGAACTCAGACCCCAGGGGCTAGAATTCAGATTCCAGCTTCAGTCAGCCATGCCCCCGACAGGATCAGAGTCACCAAGAGAACTAAAGTCTCCATAACTCCTTACACTGGTGGTGGAGCTGCGGGCTGGCAAGTGCCACCTGTTGGACAGAAGAGGAAAAGCACCAATTCTAAAGGCCTCATAGGAGGGTCTCATTCTCAGGAAAACTCCATACCCTCCCAGTGAGACCTAGGCCTCACTAGACTGGGAAAATTTGGGGTCGACCATATCTGAGGAGACCCTCTCACAAAAAGGCTACATAGAAGCAGAGCAAGAAATAGAAAAAACAAGAGGAGAAAAATTCTGATCAACTAAATAGAACCTAAGTTAGAGGTCTAGAATAAGTTGAACTAAACAACACAGGCCAGAGAACAAAGCCAATCAACAAGAAAACTCTTAGGCAAAAGATATAAAACAAGCTCCAGAATAAACTAATCAAGAAAATCAGATGCCTAGACAACTTAAGATAATAAGCTATACCAGGAAACACAAAAATATGGACCAGCCAAAGGAACAACTAATAGTTCAAATGAGATACAGGAGTCGAGGCAACTAATGCTAAATAAATTCAATGAAATGAAGGAAGATACAGTGAAACAGCTGAAGGATATACAGAAGACACTGGATGACCTTAAAGAAGAATTCATAAACTTGAAAAAACAAATGGCAGAACTCATGGGAATGAAGTCCACAATGGAGGAGATGAAAAACACAATAAAGGGACACAACAGATTTTAAAAGGCAGAAGAACGGATCAGTGAACTGAAAGACAAGTCATTCAAATTCATATACACGAAAGAACAGATGGTGAAAAAAATGGAAAAATATGAGCAGGGTCTTAGGGAGCTGAGTGACAACATGAAACGCACAAATATATGTGTTATGGGTATCCCAGGAGGAGAAGAGAGGGGAAAAGGGGCAGAAAGAGTAATAGAAGACATATTCACTGAAAATTTCCCAACTCTTACAAAAGACAGAAAATTAGAGATTCAAGAAGTATAACATACCCCAAATAGAATAGATCCCAATAGACCTACTCCAAGACACTTACTGGTCAGATTGTCCAAAGTCAAAGACAAAGAGAGGATTCTGAAAGCAGGAAGAGAAAAGCAATCCATCACATACGAAGGAAAGTCGATAAAACTACGTACAGATTTCTCTGCAGAAACCATGGAGGCAAGAAGACAGTGGCGTGATATATTTAAGATACTGAAAGAGAAAAACTGCCAACCAAGAATTCCATATCCGGCAAAACTTTCCTTCAAAAATGAGGGAGAGATTAAAACATTTTCAGACAAACATACACTGAGAGAGTTTGTGAATAAGAGACCAGCGCTGAAAGAAATACTAAAGAGAGTGCTACAGGCTGATAGGAAAAGACAGGAGAGAGAGAGCTGGAGAAGAGTGCAGAAATGAAGATTATCAGGAAAGGTAAAAAGAGAGAGAGGAAAAGATAAGATATGACATATAAATTCCAAAAGACAAAATGGTAGTAGAAAGTACTGCCCTTACAGTAATAACACTAAATGTAAATGGATTAATCTCCCCAGTAAAAAAGACACAGACTGTAAGAATGGATTAAAAAACAGGACCTATCTATATGCTGTCTACAAGAAACTCACTTTAGGCACAAGGACAAAAATAGACTGAAAGTGAAAGGTTGGAAAAAGATATTTCAAGCAAACAACAACCAGAAAAAAGCGGGAGTAGCTATATTAATATCAGACAAATTAGACTTCAAAAGTAAAACAATTAAAAGACACAAAGAAGGACACTATATATTAATAAAAGGGTTAATTCATCAAGAAAACATAACAATCATAAATATTTATGCACCAGGCCAGAATGCCCCAAAATTCATGAGGTAAACACGGAGATCACTGAAAAGAGAAATAGATACCTCTACAATAATAGTTGGAGACTTCAATACACCACTCTCATCAATGGATTAAACATCTAGACAGAGGATCACTAAAGAAACGGAGATGTTGAATTGTATGATAAATGAACTAGACTTGACAGACATTTATAGAACACTACATCCAACAACAGCAGGATACACTTTTTTCTCAAGTGCTCATGGAACATTCTCTAGGATACACCACATGTTGGGTCACAAAGCAAGTCTCAACAATTTTAAAAATATTGATATTATACAAAACACTTTCTCAGATCATAATGGAATGAAGTTGGAAATAAATAAAAGGCAAAAGGTCGTACAATTCACAAACATATGGAGGCTAAACAACACCCTCTTAGAAAACCACTGGGTAAAGGAAGAAATCACAAGAGAAATTAGTAAATACCTCAAAGGAGATGACAATGAAAACACAACTTATCAAAACTTATGCGATGCAGCAAAGGTGGTGCTGAGAGGGAAATTTAATGCCCTAAATGTCTATATTAAAAGAGAAGAGAGAGCAAAAATTGAAGAGTTAACTGTTCACCTGGAGGAATTAGAGAAAGAGCAGAAAACTAACCCCAAAGTAAGCAGAAGGGAAGAAATAACAAAGATTAGAGCAGAAATAAATGCAATTGAGAACAGGAAAACAATAGAGAGAATCAACAAAATCAGAAGTTTGTTTTTTGAGAAAATCAATAAAATTGATGGACCGTTGGCTAGGCTAACAAAAAAAAAGAGAGAGCAGATGCAAATAAATGCA
This sequence comes from Choloepus didactylus, assembly GCF_015220235.1. Classification (NCBI taxonomy): domain Eukaryota; kingdom Metazoa; phylum Chordata; class Mammalia; order Pilosa; family Megalonychidae; genus Choloepus; species Choloepus didactylus. The sequence continues at coordinate 85,107,241 of NC_051311.1, forward strand.
ATCAGAAATGGGAAAGGAAATATAACCACCGACCCTGCAGAAATTAAGGAGATAATGTGAAGATACTATGAGCAACTATATACTAATAAACTAGACAACTTAGATGAAATGGAAAACTTCCTAGAAAAGCATAAACAACCAACACTGACTCAAGAAGAAACAGATGACCTTAACAAACCAATCACAAATAAAGATATTGAGTCAATCATCAAAAAGCTCCCAAAAAGGAAAAGCCCAGGACCAGATGATTTCACATGTGTATTCTACGAAGCATTTAACAAAGAATTAGTACCAATCCTGCTCAAACTCTTAAAAAGAATTGAAGAAGAGAGAAAGCTACCTAACTCATTCTATGAAGCCAACATCACCCTAATACCAAAATCAGACAAAGACACTACAAAAAAAGAAAATTATAGACCAATTTCTTTAATGAATATAGACGCAAAAATCCTCAACAAAATACTCGCAAATCGAATGCAGCAACACATTAAAAGAATTATACACCATGACTAGGTGGGATTTATTCCAGGTATTCAAGGCTGGCTCAACACAAGAAAATCAATGGAATACACCACATCAATAAATCAAAGCATAAGAACCACATGATCGTCTTGATTGATGCAGAAAAGGCATTTGACAAAATTCAACATCTTTTCCTGATGAAAACACTTCAAAGGATAGGAATAGAAGGGAACTTTTTCAATATGATAAAGGCAAAATATGAAAAACCCACAGCTAACATGAAACTCAATGGGGAGAGACTGAAAGCTTTTCCTCTAAGATCAGGAACAAGACAGGAATGCCCACTATCACCATTGTTATTCAGCATTGTGCTGGAAGTTCTAGCTAGAGCAATTAGGCAAGAGAAAGAAATGAAACGTATCCAAATTGTAGAGGAAGAAGTAAAACTTTTACTATTTGCAGATGACATGATTCTATACATAGGAAATCCAGGAAAATCTATAACAAAGCTACTAGAACTAGTCAACAAATACAGCAAAGTGGCAGGCTACAAGATCAACATGCAAAAATCTGTAGTATTCCTATACACAAGTAATGTGCAACAAGAGGAAGAAATCAAGAAAAAAATCCCATTTACAATAGCAACCAAAAGAATCAAGCATTTACGAATAAACTTAACCAAGGACACAAAAGACCTTTACATAGAAAACTATAAGAAACTGCTAAAAGAAATTGAACAAGACCTAAAAATATGGAAGAACATAGCATGTTCATGGATTGGAAGACTAAATATAGTTAAGATGGCAATTTTACCTAAACTGATTTACAGTTTCAATGCAATACCAATTCAAATCCCAACAACTTACTCTGCAGAAATAGAAAAAGCAATAACCAAATTTATTTGGAAGGGCAAGGTGCCACGAAAAACCAAAAATATCTTTAGAAAGAGGAACGAAGTGGGAGGTCTCACACTACCCGACTTTGAAGCATATTACAAAGCTACAGTGCTCAAAACAGCATGGTACTGGAATAAGGACAGATATACAGACCAACAGAATTGAATTGAGTGTTCAGAAGTAGACCCTCGCATCTACGGACAACTGATCTTTGATAAAACAGTCAAGCCAAAGCAACTGGGAAAAAGCAGCCTGTTCAGTAAATGGTGTTTGGAGAACTGTATATCCATTTCCAAAAGTATGAAAGAGGATGCCTATCTCACACCTTATACAAAAATTAACACGAAATGGATCAAAGACCTAAACATTAGCACCAAGACCATAAAACTCTTAGAAGAAAATGCAGAGCAATATCTTAAAGATCTTGTGATAGGAGGTGGTTTCTTAGACCTCACACCCAAGGCACAAGCAACCAAAGAACAAATAGCAGATGGGATCTCCTCAAAATTAAACACTTTTGTACATTAAAGTACTTGTCAGAAAAGTAAAAAGGCAACCTACACAATGGGAGATGATATTTGGAAACCACATCTCAGATAAGGGTTTAATATGCCGAATATATAAAGGAATCCTGCATCTCAATAACAGAAAGACAAACAATCCAATTAAAAAATGGGCAAAAGACATGGACAGACATTTTTCTGAAGAGGAAATACAAATGGCTCAAAAACATATGAAAAAATGCTCAACTTCACTGGCTATTAAGGAAATGCAAATCAAAACCACAATGATTTATCATCTCACACCTACCAGAATGGCCATTATCCAAAAAACAGAAAATGTCAAATGCTGGAGAGGATGTGGAGAAAGAGGCACACTCATTCATTATTGGTGGGAATGTAGAATGGTGCAACCACTCTGGAAGACAGTGTGGAGGTTCCTCAGGAAGCTAAATATAGATTTGCCATATGACCCAGCTATTCCATTGCTAGGTATATACTCAGAGGAACTGAAACGTAAGACACAAACAGACATTTGTAAACCAATGTTTACTGCAGCATTATTCACAATTGCCAAGAGATGGAAACAACCCAAATGTCCATCAGTGGATGAGTAGGTAAACAAACTGGTATATACACATGATGGAATATTATGTAGCTGTAAGGCAGAACAAAGACATGGATGATATAATAATGTGGATGAACCCTGAGGACATTATGTTGAGTGAAGTTAGCCAGAAACAAAAGGACAGATTCTGCATGGTCTCACTAATATGAACAGACATTAATGAACAAACTTTGGGAGTTAAAAGCTGACAACACAGGCATCCAGGAGATAGAAAGAGGGCAGAGACCAGGCATTTGATGCTGAAGGACTACAGAATGTTTAGGATTGATTGTATAGATCCAGAAATAGATAGCATAATACTGTGTGATGGTAGCATAGTATTGTAAGTACACCGAACAAAGATGTCTGTGAGTAAAACTGAAAGAGGTGGGATAGGAGAATGTATGTCACCAGAGGTAAAGATAGATGATAAAGACTGGGACTGTATAACTTGGCAAAAACTGGAGTGGCCAATGACTGTTACTAAATATACAAATATGATAATGTTTTTGCATGTGGGAGAGCAAATGAATGTCAACCATGTAGAGTGTTGAAAAAGGGATGGTATTTGAGAAAAAACATAAGGCAAACTGGAGTCTATGGTCAACAGTAACATTGTAATATACCTTCATTAAATGTAACAAAGGCAATATGCCAATGCTAAGTGTTTATGAGAGGGGGATATAAGGGAGGAATATGGGATTCTTGGTAGTGGTGTTATTTTCTGTCCTTACTATTATATTGTATTATAGCACATGTTATTTTTCTTATCATTTTTTTATTACTGCTAAAAAAATTTTTTTTTCTTGTAGTAATCAATATGTTTAAGTGCTGATTGTGGTGATAAATGTACAACTTTATGATGATACTATGAACAACTGTACACTGTGGATAAATGTATGGTATGTGAATATAACTCTATAAAATTGTAGGAAAAATATATATAGGAGTAAAAGTGTTGGAGAAAACATGCTGAGAGGGATGTACCTATCTACTGTTGATGAGCAGGTAGAATGGTGTAGCCTTTCTGAAGGTCAGTGTAGTGGTTCCACAAAAAGTTAAGTATGCGGGGACCATAAGGTTCTGCAACCTCATTATGGGGTATGTCATTTGAAGATCTGAGAGCAGAGACATGAATGGATATTTGCAAACTGGTGTTCATGGAGACAGTAATCATGATTTGCAATGAGTGGAGGTGACCTAAGGGTACATAGACTGAGGAACAGAATGGTGAACTGTGGCATATGCATACAATGGAACATTGAGCAACTACGAGAAGGAGTGAAGCTGTGAGACACGCAACGAGGTGAATGGATCCTGTACATAGTATCTGAGTGAAGTATGCCTGAAATGAAGGCAAACACTATAATGCCTCACCAATATGGACTAACTACAATGTGTAAACTCAGAATTGAATCTTAGAACATAGCCTAATGTGGACAGGATTACAGTAATAGTCCCTAGATTGTACGCTCTTACAACTCTGTTCCTGAATTGTAAGGCCTATCTCTAAACTTTGAGATGCTGATCCCTTAGTGTATAACCTGATTGCTCTCTGGAACAATGCGTATCTCTGAGACACCTGAAACTCAGAGCTAGAGCTCGGCAGATATGAATGTCAGTATTAGCGCATACAGCAACTGTTTAAAAAAAGCTGAAAAAGAGCCCAGACTTAAATTAGTGATATGAATGAAGCAGATCTGGTTAACACTAGGGCAAACCGGGCCAAAGGGTAAAGATCGAAACTGACTGTGTTTTAAAACTTCAACTTCCATATGAGACCAAGGGAACAGCTGTCTATTTGGTGCAGGATCTGTATTTTCTAAACAGTATAACTCTATAGTCGGTTTGTTCAAACACCACAATTACATGGAACTTTGAATAGGAAGTGAGATACAGTAGGTAGTATAGGTTAGAATGAAATAGTGATACATCCCAAAGTAATTTGGGCAGATAATAAAAAATATATTTATAGCCTCCCCCCCTCCCCCCGCCCCGAGGAGCTGGGGGAAGGTGCAGAAGTGTTGGACTTCCTCACCTGGACTGGTGTTGATGTTGTCATAAACATTGGGACTGGAGGTTTGATGCGCTGGGCCCTCGAATGTGGGACTTGCCCTTATGAAGCTTGTTACTGCAAAGGAGAGGCTAAGCTTGCATATAATTGTGCCTAAGAGTCTCCCCCTGAGTACCTTTTTGTTGCTCAGATGTGGCCCTCTCTCTCTCTAACTGAGCCATCTCGACAGGTGAACTCGCTGCCCTCCCCCCTACGTGGGACCCGACTCTCAGGGGTGTAAATCTCCCTGGCAATGCAGGATATGACTCCCAGGAAAGAATCTGGACCTGGCATTGTGGGACTGAGAATATCTTCTTGACCAAAAGGGGGATGCAAAATGAGACGAAATAGTTTCAGTAGCTGAGAGGTTTCAAATGGAGTCGAGAGGTCACTCTTGTGGACATTCTTATGCACTATATAGATAACACCTCTTTGGTTTTAATGTATTGGAACAGCTAGAAGTAAATACCTGAAACTACCAAACTCCAAGCCAGCAGTCTGGACTCCTGAAGACAATTATATAATAATGTAGATTACAAGGGGTGACACTGTGATTGTGAAAACCTTGTGTATCACACTCCCTTTATCTAGTGTATGGATAAATGAGTAGAAAAATGGGGATAAAAACTAAATGACAATAGGGTGGGATGGGGGGGATGGTTTGGGTGTTCTTTTTTCACTTTTATTTTTTGTTCTTATTCTGATTCTTTGTGATGTAAGGAAAAATTTCAGAAATAGACTAAGGTGATGAATGCATAACTATATGATCATACTGTGAACAGTTGATTATATACCATGGATGACTGTATGGTATGTGAATATATTTCAATAAAACTGAATTAAAAAAAAAAGTGACCAGGGTAAAATTAAAAAAAAAAAAAAAAAGAAAACCTTTGCATGTCACAAGACACCTCAAGAAAGTGAACAGACAACCCAAAGAATGAAAAAAAATATTTGCAAATCATATATCTGACAAAGGTCTGACAAAGAATTCTTACAACTCAACAACAAAAAGACAAATAGCCCAATCAAAAATGGACAAAGCAAATGGCCATAGTATGCCATGTTCTTAACAAAAGTAGTCCCCAAATACCTAGATCCCTACCTGAGATTCAGAAACTTAAGTCCTGGTTTCCCTGTACCAGACAAGTCCAAAAACCCAAAGGCAACAGCTCCCTTAAGATCAATAATCAGATGCAGCCCGCTTCCCCACCCACACTGTCGACACCCTCTTTCAATATGAACAAGTTAGGGTGCTCATTGCTAGACACCCCTGAAGAGGAGAAAGAGAGTAAGTGAGAGGAAGGGGTAGCAACAAACAAGGTAAGATTTAACAAAGGTCTATGAATACTGAAACTTCAAATAATTATATATATATATGTGTGTGTATATATATGGATGCTGGGGTGTTGGAATGGCTGGTAGGAGGTAAATGACATGATGGAACTGTAGCCTATAGCATCCTTTGGGATTTTCTCTATAGCTACTTGTTGAATTGTGCCTTGAAGGTCTTCACCTTTCTGTATATACCTTGAATTGCATAATAGGGAAGGGACTGAGATTGTGGAATTGTAATCCAAAACAATTTTTGAAATTACCTCTATAACTGCTTGTTGAGCTGTACATTGAGAGTTGACACTTTTCTGTATGCATGATATATTTTACAATAATAGAAATGGCTGAAATTGTAGAACTGTGACCCATGACATTCTTTGAAATTTGCTAACTACTTGTGAAATCGTATTTTGAAAGTTATCACTGTTATGTATATATGTTAAAGTGCACAATAAAAAAAATAAAATGGGAAAAAAATGTAATAATTTAAACGGTGTGTTACTGGCACAATGCTAGACAAATACAAATCAATGGAAATGAATTTTTAGTTATGAAATAAACTGAAATGTATTTATTGTTCAATATATGACAATGTTGGAATTTCAAGACAGTGGAAATTGAATATTTCAATAAGTATCATTTGTGATGACTATCCATGGAGACAAAATGAAAAGGTAATTTGAAAATAAAGAAATATATATATCATTAAAATATGAACAATTAGTAAGTTTCACTATATATCATAGATATGAGAAGTGAATCAACCATGAAAACATCACATCTCACATAAAGATTTGAAAAATTCCAAACAAAATGATGTTTCACAATAGCAACAAGAAACTGGAAATTGGCACTTGTGTTGGGATTCCGCAAAACCATCCCCAGGTACAATAATTCAGTAAGAGAACTCACAGGACTAAGCATATAATTGTACTCATGGCTACGGTTTATTATAGCAAAAGGACAAACAGCAACATCAGCAAAGAGAAATGGAGAGAAGTCTGGAGGAAACCAGGCACAAGGTTCCCAGAGTCCACTCATAATGGATTCACACTGGACATGCTTAATTCCCCAGCAATGAGTTGTGAAAACTCACGCAAATTGTTGTCTATAAAGGAAGCTCATTGGAGACCCAGGAACCCAGGGATTTTATAGGGGCTGGTCACATAGACATCCTAGCACGTATAAAATCCCCAACTCCCAGAAGGAAAACAGTTGTTCAGCACAAACCATGTTGTTTGTACAAACATTTTAGATACAGTAAGCCACTCTTATCATTTAGGGAGATGAGAGCCCTCCCGAAATTCATGTTGCCAGATGCTAGTCAAGGGCCAATCTTGCAAGCTGGCCTCTTTCAGGATAAGTGTCAGGCCTGCCATGGTAACGCTTTCATGCACAGTTTTAAAACGCATGACTTTTAGAGGAAATTTTATTTCTTGGAATGTGTTCTAATGGTATGATCAGTAAAATAAACAAAATTATAACAGCATTTTCACAATAAGTGAAAAATAAAACATGTATCTACCTACTCCAAGGGATACATGCCAATCTTTCCTAACAGTTTTGAACTACTCTTGGACTTGCACATTTCCACAGTTCAGTAAGCATCTATCCATCTATCCAGAGAATTAGATGTCAAATGCTCTTTCAGGTATCTCCAATCTGGGTAAGGGCATCTCTTAGCATGGTTCCCAACCCCTCCTTACCATAAATACATATATATTTGACTTTCAGGGCAGAGAAGGGCATCTATTTAAATTAAATAAAAACATATATTTTAATATTAATTTTACTGATACATAAATATTCCTTCTCAGCTCAATTCAATTTAATGTTTTACAATGAAGCTTATATTTGGTGAGATCTTACTTTATTCTGGACAAGATGAATAAGATTTATTTCTCCCTCAAGGAATTTATAGTCCAGTAAATATCACCAGAGTAAGCCAATCTTTCCCTAGAATGTTTCCAGTTAAAATAACTGTTAACTATATACAAGAAGCAAAAGTTTATTATGTACTGCTAAATTTTATTTTCTGTAAGCACATAAGATATTTTCTTTCTTTACTAGATATCACTCACCTATTCCTTTGTATTTCCACACTTACCTGTGGAAATTTGGGATAGCCAGTTTTGTGGGACTTGTTTCTTCTTTTATAACATCATTAGAGGATTAATTGCATAATCTTAAAATCCTTTCTATCATGAATACTCAATAACTTTGGAATTCTACTGTCCACAGGAGTAACATATTATCAAATATAACTCATACTGAATAAGTGGTGATGAATAAGGATTACCTCACTTATCCTGTTGTCTTGTTATCTGTTTTTAAATAATAATGTTATTTTGTTTTATTAGTAGTCTGCTAAGTCAGAAATGTCACTTGGGTTTATCTGAGTCAAAATATGGGACGGAGCGGTAGGGTTTGAATCCAATTCTGCCTCAGGGTATTTCCTCAACCATGGCATCTTGGTCTCCTCAGTGTAGATAATATATTGTTTGTATTTCAAAGAGGACTTTTTTGTTAAAAATTAAATAGTTTAATATCTATAAATACTTTTAAAACAGGATAGCACATAATATGAGCTCAATACATATGTTTTCTTATTTTGTATGAAATGTATTTCAATACTTGTGATATCTGTGCTAAAACAGTTTGCCATGAAACTCCACCCCTTCCACAATACTTTGTTAGAAGAAATAAGATTTCCCACAGAAATGACTTATATTCACATGAGAAGAATAAAGGTAAATATGAAAATTCTTAAACTATGGGAATTCCGACATGATCAGGATGCTAATTACCTTCATCCATGTAATTAGATCAGAAATTTTCAGAATAAATAAAACATAATACCTCTGTGACTATCAATGAGTGACAGAACCAGGAAACCTAGATAAACTGATTTCCATACAGAGGATCACTTCATAGTTGAACAGCAATCCAAGGCAATCCCTTGGGGCAAACACAACATCTGAATTTGGGTCACTGGAGAAGGTATCCCCAAAACTTTGCCAGATCAAGGAGAGGCCAGCCAAGGTATTGGCAACGTTAGGGGCAAGGGCTAATACAGGCCCCTGAATTAGCAAAACAACAATAATTTGCTTAGGCTAAATACTTCTCAATACATTCCAAATTTTGCTGAGGAGAAGAAAGATTTTGTATATATTCCTGCTCATTCTCATGGTACCTGAAACTAGAGTACTTGCTGCTACTGAACTCCAAGGTGAAAGCACAGCCCAACATCTCCAGGTTCAAACACAGATAAGACAAAAGAAGTTAGTCCTTTGGAAACAACTGCTGCTGTGCAAGATGTCGCTGATCAAGTTAAGAAGTGAGATTGTTCTTACTAAAGCTGAGACCCAGATCCACATCAACTTGACTTTTGATGAAATTTGAATGATTACCTTAATAGTTTAGCTGCCAGATATGAGAAAGAGTTTCTGTTCTCTGAGAAAACAAAAAGAACAAAGAGCACTCAAAACACACCCTTCTTTTCTATAGGAAACAGAAACTTTCCTCACTGCTGGGCAGTAGCAAAGGCCAGTACATCATCAGAGCATCAGTGAGACCACATGGGGAAGTTGTACCTCCATCTTCACCAGAAGGCAATTACGTATCTCTCACCCTGTCCACTGGGTGGTGTATGCAGAAGCCATTTAAGCATCAATGCTTTCAACACAGAGCAGGTAATGAGGCCACTACTCCCTCTGTATGGTGTAAGCAGTGTCCATCTGGGTAGCAATAACAAGCATCCAACTCCTTCCAACCAGGAAGATATCAAAGGAGGCCGACTGCGGAGATGGTCTTTTACCTTCACCCATTCAAAAGGAGCCCCACACTTCATTATCAATGGAAGCAGCCACGGGGAGAACCTTAACTTCTACCTTTATCTGGCAGTAACAAAGTTGCCCCTCCTCCTCCTTCAGCAAAAGTAATGTCAGGGAATGCTAGCCAAAACAGAAGATTTAAATAAGATTCATAGTCTCAAAACGTAATACAAAAAGTGTTCAGCTTTCAATAAAAAATCACTTAGCATCCAAGAACCAGAAAGATCATAAACGGAAAGAAAAAAGTCAATCAACAGATGTCAATAGGAAGATGACAGGGATTTTAGAATTTTCTGACAAGTAATTTTAAGTAGACATCATAATAATGCTTCAATAAAAAATTATGGTCCCACTTGAAACAAATGAAAAAAAAAAAAAATCTCAGTAAAGAAATAGAAATTTCCTGCAAGGAAACAGGAGATAAAAAGAACCAAATGGGATTTTAGAATTGAAAACTATAATCACTTAAATAAAAAACTCAACAGCAGAAGGTGGGGTGCAAAAGAAAGAATAGTGAATGGGAAGACAGAGCAATTGAAATTACCTAATATGAACAACAGAGAAGAAATAGGAAAAATAAATGAACTGTAGACTTCAATCTTGAACTCCTACATGCAAAGAGTTTGGAAGTCATCAATCTCAAACTTACAATAAGATGAAGCTAAAAAGATTGCAAATAAGTAACCTTTCTTAAATCTATCAGAAAACTGAGGTTTGCAGGGCAAACTGCAACCTAAAATCTGGAGGGACCCATGAATCCAGAGAATCACAGCCAACATCTGCTTACCTGGAGCAGAAGCTGCTGGAGCCATAAATTAAAAGGAACACTTAATTGGTAATTTTCACAAATTGCTGGAGGCTGAGCATGGAATATCATGAGAGTGAAAAAATTCTAGGGTCTGTAGTCTTTAAGGAGGTCCCCATACTTTCATGTATTTACCTCCAGGAACTCTACCAGTGCTCAAGAAACTAACTATGGCAGGGGGAAGGAAAGAGTAATCATTGTGAAATATACCAATGAAAGTCTTTACAACAAAGGCATACTCTTCAGAAGAAGGCTTTACCAGATCATTTCAAAGAACTAACTATGGATTTCATTGATTCTCTCCATTGTTTTTCTATTATCTATTTCATTCATCTCCATTCCATACTTTCCTGATCTCCAGTCTTAACTAAGGGGGAATGGCTTGGGTGAGAAAGAGCTACACCATGGGAGAAACACTTGTGAGGGTGACAGACCAGAGGCACAGACCTACCAGAAGACTGACACTTAATCTTGAGATTACAGAGAATTTTCCCTTCTCCACACCTTAACACCACATTAAAATGGCCCTAAGGATAATAACAATGTATTACACCTGAAAGAGATGTGAATTACAGATTCTTTCTGAAGAGGACTGGATAAGGAAGTCAAAAGGTAATGGGAAAAATAAACAAGGAAAGTGATTTGAAATCTCTGGCAATCACAGCAATAGCAAACTTAAAATGTAACACAACTCCTAGTTAGATTAACATATATTCTCACAGTGAAGGCCTTTTACTAGTTTCTATAACCCAGTAAAACATTTCCAGGTTTCAACAAAAATTTATAAGGCATGCCAGAAAGTAATAAGAAAGAGTCTGAAGAGACCATGTAACCATCAGAATCAGACTCAGATATGACACAGATGCTGGAATTATTAAACACAGAATTTAAAATTACTGTAATTAATATGTTAAGAGGTATAAAGCAGACAACATGCAAGAACAGTTGGATAATGCAAGCAGAGAGGTGGAAACTCAAAAGGAAACTCCAGACATTTCTCCTGAAAGAGAAATGAAGAGTACCATGGATGAACTCATTGACAGAATGAACACAGCAGAGGAAAGAATCAGTGAGCTTGAAAATATATCAATAGAAACATCACAAACTGACACACAAAGAGAAAAATACTACTTTTACTATGATTATTCCTACTGCTAATTAACAGAATCAAACATCCCAGAAATCTCAATGTCAAATGGTTGTAAGATATGTAATCGGAATACCAGAAGGAGTAGCAAGAGAGAACAGAACAGTGGAAGAAATATTTAAAGTAATTACAGCCAGAAACCATACAAAATTAATTACAGGAACCAAATCAGATCTAGAAAGCTAAGAGAACACAGGATAAATATCAAAAATTTGGTATATCAAATTCAAATTGCAGAAAATCCAAAACAAAGAAAATCTCAAAAGAAGCTTCATCCTCCACTTCTCCCCTTCCCCAAAAATAATCGTAACTTATGGAGGAGCAAGGATAAGAATTACAGAAACCTTATTATCAGAAAGTCATTCAAACAAGAGTAGTTAAATATTTAGTGTTGAAAGAAACAAACCACCAGCCTAGAATTCTAAATCCAGTGGAGAAATAAAGATTTTCTCAAACAAACAAAAATGGAAGGAATTCACTGTCATCAGATCTGTCCTGCAAGAAATACTGAAAGAAGAGAAGGAAAATTATATAGTCCAGCAACTCAGATATACATAAAGAAAGGAAGATCATCAGGAAGGAATACATGAAAGTCCAATAAATATTTTACTTTTCTTATTCTTAATTGATCTATAAGATAGTTTTCTGTCTAAAGTGATACAGTAACAAAGTATTAAGTGATTTTAGCATATGGATCACTGAAATGAATGACAGTAACGCCATAAGGTATGGGAAGGAGGAATTGGTAATACACTGTTACAAGGTAACTACACTACACATAAAGCAGTATATTATTATTTGAAGGTGTACCAAGATCAGTTAAAAATATATACTGGAAACTTTAGGGCAACCAATAAAGAAAATTTTAAAAGAAGTATAATTAATATGCTAAAAGAAGATACAAGGAATCATATAAAATAGTCAAACCAGAGATGGCAGAAAAACTGGAGGAGGGGGGTGAAAAAATGACAAATGCAATGAATAGAAAAGTTACAAACATGGAAGTTATTAATCCAACTATGTCAATAACAGATTTAATCTGAATGGTCTAAACACAACAAATAAAATACAGTTGTCAGAGTGGATTAAAAACAAAAACAAAAACAAGACCCAACTATATGTTGTTTACAAGAAAGCCACTTTAAATATAAAGCTAAAGATAGGCTAAAAGGAATAGAAAAAACTACACCATGCTAACACAATTCGAAAGAAAGCTGGAGTAGCTCTATTAATTCTGGACAAAGCAGACTTCAGAACCAGGAAAATCACCATGGATAAAAAAGAGTATTACCCAATGATAAAAGGGTCAATTCTCCAAGAGACATAACAATCTTTATCATGTATGCACCTAAAAATAGAGTATCAAAAGTAAAATACTGTGTACCCCCTCTGGAGGGCAGTGTGGTGGCTCCACAGGTGGCTAAGTGTAACCCCATTAATACGTATATATTGGAAGAACTGAAAGCAGGGAAACAAACAGAAATTTGCACACTGTTGTTTATGGTGACACTATTCACGATTCACAATAGGTGGAGACGGCTGAAGGGCATATCTACTGAGAAACGAAAGGGTGAATTGTGGTGTATACACATGACTGAATATTGTGCAGCTGCAGAAAGGACTGAAGTCGTAAGGTATACAACCAGCGTGAATGAACTCTGAGGATTTTATGTTGAGTGAAATAAATCAGAAGTGAAAGGACAAATACTGTATGGTCTCACTAATATAAACTAATTATAATGAGCAAACTCTGAAAATTGAATTCGAGAGCATAGGTTATCAGGAGATAGAAAGCGGGCAGGGATTGGGCAACTGATGATTAAAGAGACTGTTCAACAAGGATCACTGTAAAGGTTCCTAGATTGTAAGAAGCTCTGACAGCAGTCACATTTATTCCTGAATTTTAACTGCTATTTCTAAATTCTGAGATACTGTGCTCTTTGTATACAACCTGGTATTTCCCTGGAACTTCTCTGAAGTCAGCATTACTCCATACAGCAACTGTTAAAGAAGCTGAAAAAAAGATCAGACTTCAATTAGAGATATGAATGAAGCTGATATGGTTAGGACTAAGATAAATCAGAATAGAGGGTAGTTATGTTTGTATTTTAAAACTCAATGTCTTGTGTGAGACCAAAGGAAGAGAAGGTAATTTTGTCCAAAATTTAAATTTTCTGTAGCACATTATGTAATTTAACTTCTCTGGTCATGGAAGCTTGAATAGCGAATGAGATCTTGTTACTCTATACAGGTTAAAGCAATACCCTGAAACATTTCTGAGTATTTTTGGGCAGAAAATAAAAAAGTATTTGCAAAGTCCCCTTGAGGGACAGGGGGAAAATGTGGAACTATTAAACTTCCTCACCAGGGGAATTCCTGTTATTCTCTCAAGCATTAGGAACTCCTAATTAATAAGCCAAGGCCTCGATCTTGAGGCTTGCCCTTATGAAACTTATTTCTGCAATGGCCAAGCAAGCCTACTTATAATTATGCCTAAGAATCACCTTCCAGAGAACCTCTTTTGTTTCTCAGATGTGGCCTTTCTCTCTAAGCCAACTCTGCAAATAAACTCACTACCCTCCCCTCTTCATGGGACATGACTCCCAGGGATGAGCCTGGCCCTGGCATAGTGGGATTGAAAAAGCCTTCTTGACCAAAAGGGGGAAAAGAAATGAAACAAAATAAAGTTTCAGTGGCTAAGAGATTTCAAATAGAGTTGAGAAGCCACACTGGAGGTTACTCTTACGCAAGCTTCAGCAAGATATTAACAATTGCCACAGTAAGCCAAGCCCCAACCCACAGTATTCCTGAAAACCCTAAAGAATACACTGGGGTCTATCTATGACTCTACAAATGTTTTACCTAGTAACTTTATTTTTTCAGAAACTGAAGGCCTCCAGATTGTTCCTATGCCAGATAAGCCTTGAAACCCAGGGGTAACAGTCTCTCCAAAAACATCAACCAGTTCCATTCCTCTACCTCATGAGGATGATACCCCTTTCCAGCACAAAGAAGTTAAAATGATCATTGTCCAGATATCCCTGAAGATTGAGATGATGATCAAATGAGAGGGAGGAGGTGTAACTGAGAAATTGGGATTTAAAAATGATTATGACTACTGACTCATTATATAGATATTTCTTCTTAAGTTTCTAGTATATCAGAATAGCCAGAAGGGAGTAACTTAAATTGTTGAACTGTAATCCAGTAGTCTTTGATAATGACTGTATAACTCTATTGCTTTTATCATGTGACCATGTGATTGTAAAAACTTTGTGACTGACACTCCCTTTATCCAGTGTATGGGTAGATGAATAATAAAATAAAGCATGCATAAAAAAAAAATAGGTTGGGAATATGGGAAAAAATACCCCTACATAAACTAAGGACAATAGTTACAGTATTACTTTAATAATCTTTCATCAACTGTAACAACTGTTACAAACATTACAAATGTTAAAAAAATAGCAGAATTACAAAAATGTGTTATCATCAATTGTAACAAATTTTCCATACCAATGCAAGTGTTGGTGGTGGCAGTGGTGTATGGGAATCCTGTATTTTATGCATGATTTTTCTGTAAACCCACAACTTCTCTAATAAAAAAAATTTTAAGTGAAATACTGATAGAATTATAAGGAGAAATAGACAAATACACTATTATAGTTGGCAATGGCTTCACTCTTCTTTCAGTACTTGATAGCTCAGGCAGGCAGATAAGTGAGGATATAGTTTACCTGAACAGCACTATGAATCAACTTGATCTAATGACTTTTTCTGAATGCAATTATATTGAGATATATTCACACACCAAATAATCCATCCAAAGTACACAGTCAATGGCTAACAGTATCATCATATAGTTGTACATTCATTGCCACAATCAATTTTAGAATATTTTCATTACTCCAAGAAAAAATAAAAATAAAAAACACCTAGAGCATCCCATACCCCTTATCCCCCCATTATTTTTTTTTGTCTTTATTTTATTACTTATCTGCCCATACACTGGATCCAAGGAGTGTCAATCACAAGGTTTTCACAATCACACAGTCACATGATAAAAGCTATACAGTTATACCATCAACACCAAGAATCAAGGCTACTGGATTACAGTACAACAGTTTCACATATTTCCTTCTAGCTACTGTCTTACACCAGAAACTAAAAAGGAATATCTATATAACGCATAAGAATAACCTCCAGAATGATCTCTCAACTCTATTTGAAATCTCTTAGCCACTGAAACTTTATGTTGTTTAATTTCTTTCCCACCTTTGGTCAAGAAGGCATTGTCAATCCCATAATGCCATGGCCAGGTTCATCCTTAGGAGTCAGGTCCACATTGCAAAGGAGGCTTATACCCCTGGGAGTCATCATGTCCCACACAGCGGGGAGAGTAATGAGTTAATTTGCAGAGTTGACTTAGAGAGAGAGGCCACAGTGAGCAACAAAAGAGGTTCTCTGGGGGTGACTCTTAGGTATAACTATATTTATAGTATATTCCACCCAACAAGAGCAGAATAGACCTTCTCAATCTGACCTAGCATATTTATGAAGATACAACATATTATGGGACATAAAACAAACTAACAAATTTAAAGAGGCCACACTGAGCAACAAAAGAGGTTCTATAGGTGTGACTCTTAGGCAGAATTATATTCTTGTATATTCCATCTAACAAGAGCAGAATAAACCTTCTCAAACCAATACAGCACATCCACCAAGATACAACATATTATGGGACATAAAAAAAAACAAATTTAAAAGAATATAAATCATAGAAAGTATCTTCTCAGACCAAAATGAAATTAATTAGAAATCAAGAACAGCATGAAAGCTGGGAAAAATCTAAATACTGCACTTAGATAGGGAAAGAAAGATCTTTTCAACAAATGATTCAGGAACAGATATAAAAATGGAGGAAAATGAAATTTGACACCTACTTCATACCATGCACAAGCATATAAACTCAAGATGGAATGTATACCTAAACATAAAGGTTATCTATTAGGCTCCTTGAAGAAAACAGAGACAATTACATTTGCAACCTGGGGACAGGTAAACCTACTTAGAATGCAAAAAGCACTACAATAAAATATAATATTGATAAATTATACTTCATCTAAGTGACAATATTTTGTTGATGAAAAGATGCTATTAAGAAAGTGAAAAGCAAGCCAAACAGAGAGAAAATATTCATAATACATATATCTGAGAAGGAACTCATATCCTGAATATATGTATTTTTAAAAACTTCAAATCCATAATAAAAATACATAAACCCAATTTAAAAATGGACAAATGTCTTGCACAGACACTTCATGAATGAAAAATTACAGGTGGCCAGAAAGTACAAGAAAAATGTTCAACATCAATGGTAATCAGGAAAAGACATATTAAAAACAAAGTGAGACACCATTTTACATCCCCTAAATGGCTAAAATTTACAAATATTAACCAGGCCCAATGTAAAAGCAGATGTGGACCAACTGAAATTCTCAACATATTTTCAACTAATCTTGTAAAATTAGTTGAGAGTTCCTTATGAAGTTAAGCAATCCCACTTTAACATATTTAACCAAAAGAAAGGAAAGTATATGCCAGAAAAAGACTTATTACATGATTCTTTTGGGCTTTATTCACAATAGCAAAATATTGAAACAACCCACATGTTCACCAGTAGAAGAATGGAGAACAAATTTGGTAACTTCATACAATGCTATGGAACTGTTTCTTAGCAATAAAAAGGAAGGAACTAGCCTAAAATGTAAAATATGAATGAATCTCAAAATCACTATATTCAAAGAAGTCAGACAAAAAGAATATAACAAATGATTACATTAATATAAAGTTCATAACCAGGCAAAATAGAAAACTAAATAGTTGTTTCTCCTAGGAGGAAGAATTATTAAATAGAGTGGTACTTGACAGAATTTTCTGAGAGGACAGAAAAGTTTGATGTCTAGATCAGGATGTTGATTGCAAAAGTATTTTTCTTTCTATTTGAATTGCTCATTCTGTTATATGAGGGGGTGGGGAGAGAGAGATGGAGAGAAAAGGAGGAGGGGGAGGGGAAGGAGGAAGGAGGAAAAGAAGGAGAAAAATGATTTTTGAAAAAATTAATTTTTAAGGTTTATAAGTATCCTGCTACCACAAATTTACTATTCATCAGGAACTATTCTTAGGACTCTTATTATCTTAGATAATCCTAAAGTGGAACCTATGAGGTGGAAAGTATGATTATTATTTTGTCAGTGAAGAATCTAACGGTAAAAATATTAACTAATCATCCACAGTCATACAGAGCTCAGATTCAAATCCTGATAATTTGTCTTCAAAGTCCAATTTCACACATACTGACCATATGCACATGTGCACGTGTGTGCGCGCACCCACACACACACTCAGCATCTTATATTGAAAGAATACAACCATGATATTGCAAAAATCATTGCCTTTAAATATGTGGGAAGAAGTTTCACAAACAATATTCAGGCCTCTGAACATACTGTTTTCCTAGTTATTCCCATTGCCACTCAAAGTTTTAATTATTATCTATTCACAAAGAATTAAGTGATCTCTCTAACTTAGATATTTGGTTTTAAATTTGGGTACAAATAATTGCCATTTTTCATGTACTTCGCAATGGAATCTCATATGCAAATCATTTCCCCCTCCCTGTTCATGACTGTTAATCTGGCCCTCTTCTAATATTTCCTATTATTATGAAACTCCACATTGTGTATCCTGTTAAGTAAGCCAGAAATAGCGAAAATATTTTGAATTCATCCCTCTCTCTCACTTCCAGATTCCAATGCATTACCTAATTGTATTGGTTTCACTTCATAACTATCTTTTTATCTGTCCACTTGAATCCTTCTCCACATAAATGCCTGATACAAAATAGGGCTGGCATGCAACTTATTCAAATAATTTAATATATGAGCACAAAAAAGAAGATCAGTGGCAATAAAGAGAACATACCTTGCCAGTTAGCAACCTCTTGTTCAGAACACATATTTCAGGGCAATACAAACTGGTGGGCAAGAGGGAAAGGGAATTAAGAAAAAAGAAGGAAAAGAGGGGACAGGGCTATACAATATCCCGTAACATAAAATTATAGAAAAATTTTCATAAAAAAGGCAAAAGGGAAGTAAACTTATAAAATATTTACTACAGGAAACAAAACATGTAAGAATAGATTTGCTTTCAGTTTTCAGAAATATCAAGTAACCATCAGCTCTGAAAAACAAGATATTAAAGATGGAATGAAAAGAGACTAGGAAATATAAGCAACAAATGCTATGAAAGTTAAGGTGTAAGCAGAAAACGTATGGCTTAGAGTTAAGAAAGAATAGAATCAACCAAACACAAAGTCAAATCAGCAATTTGGGAACTAAACAATATATACCAAAAAAAGGTAGCTACAAAAAAAAAAAACAGCTGTGGATATTAAAGACAGAATATAGTTCTAAATCATGAATGAACTGCATTTCTGAGGAATAAACTGGGATAAAGAAAATAAAAGAATGTCATAGTGTTTAAAAATATTCCCCCAATCTATTTTATTTTATTTTTTTAAAGCAACCTATTAACCAGAAGAATTCACTATATTTAAGGTTGAAATAATGTACAAAGAACCCCGGTTTTACATAGTCTGGAAATGTTTTGGATTTTGATGTTAAGAAAATAAGCACCTATGCATGTAAAAATAATTGAAACTGACCATTATTAGGTGAAACGAATATGACCCACGTCCTACACTCAGAAGAACTATCATTAATGTGTAAAGACAATATAAAGAGATTTTTGGAAAGGCAAAATCAGAAAACAATATAAAAAATGATCTATGTATCCTGTCCCAGAAATGTACTGAGATCTGGAATTAAAAGTATTAACACAGAAATAGAGAATTTTGGATTTAAAGGATGTCATAAGTCCTGATTCTACCTATCTCATCATCTCTGTAATGACTATACTATTCGGAATTAAGTTCAGATGACTCATTAATTCAACAATATTTTGAGTGCCAGTATGCCAGGGCAACCACCCCAGGCACAGAATAATGTCACAACCAGTGAAAAATATGGTAACAAAAAAATTTTAATATTGATTCCTAAAATATGATGCAATAAAGATTAACGATAATAATTTGAGTGTAAAAACTCAGATCGTATTGGATTGAGAGAAACTGTGAACAAGAGAGTATTATGCTAAAGTCTTCATTTTACATAAGGGGGGCATAACTAATGAAATTATTCTTAAATATGACAACTTTGAAAATCTTAAATGTAATCTCATGTATTACTTTTAAATCTACTGAATAAACTCTAAGTCATTTAAAATAAATACAAAAGCAAAGATATACCTATATAATTAATACTGTAGGTATTGAAAATAATTTTAAATAGCATAAAAATAATACATAAAATACATACTAGATGTTAACATATATAAAAGAATTAAACTTCCCATTAAGAGACATCTCCATGAGTTGAACAGAACTAATAAACTACACAGAGATACTGCTTATATGAGAAATATCTGATGCACAAAAGTAAAACATAAAATGTTTAAAATAAAACCATATATGAACACAAATTTGAAGACAGAGAATTATTAAGTATTTTTGTATGTGATGTGTAATGACAGTGGGTATAAGTAAATAACATCCCCAAATTTCTGCACCTGGTGATATTATGGGTGATATTTACTTTATGATTTATAATTTTCTATATTTCCAGTTTTTTCTTAGAAGGTAAGTGCTTTAAGCTTAGAAACAGGTGGTAAAAGTTTGAAAAAGCAAAGATTTCTAGTTTGTTTACTATTTCATTTTTGCAAAATATCTCATATTCCTTGCCTAATTTAACTGGTGGGTCAATACATTATTTTAGGCAAAGAATAATAAATATGGGAATCAATGGCTATGAGCTGGGAATACTCTTAGATATGGCTTTGATTTTAATGTCCCTAGAAACTTGGGATGTTAAATGAGCTGGAACTTGTTTATCTTCCATTATTTGAAGGAACATTTATTCTTACCTGATGTACTTGCCCCAAAGCTCTTGAGATTGAGCGTTCTATTTTCCCAGCAAATGATGGCTTTGAAGTGTTTATTTTATTTGAAAATTGGTAAATATAGCTGTTGTACACATTTAAATACTACAGAGAAATTATCATTTTGATTACAGCTTGAAGATTTTTTATAAGACTTTTGTAACTAGTCATCAGCTATTCCTTCACCCCGATTCCTATTCCCCACCCCAGCAAAGGATTCTCTTACTCCAAAGCATTTTTGATCGTTCACAGTCTCACACACCCTGAATAAATTGCTTAAAAATCCCATATTATATATTTTCCTTTTGCTAAATCACACCTTAGAATTACCACTACTAGGGATTTATTTCCACATCTCTTTCCCTCTTGGCATGAAGTCTTCCTGACCCCTTCCTCTCCATTTTCCCCTTAGATCTTTTCATTTTTCATCTCTTTTTAATGCTGAAAGATAAAATTCAACCCCAGTTTTATCCACAGACAAGCATATCCAAATTCATGCCAAAGTTCAGCAAAGCAAAGGAACTTCCAATGAACAGGACAGGACTCTCCCAGATTGGAAAGCATTTTATTAATCTGCTAGTTGAGCATGCATTTTGGAGTCCCATCCCTCTCCTAAGCACTTAAGTATTTATTTCTAACACACAGTTTACTCTTCCCAATTGCAGAACATTGAACTAGGATTCCTCCATCTTCTTACACCACTGTAGCACAGCCCAGTGGTATTCAAAATGTGTTCCCTGGACCAGCAACAGCATCATTTCTAACATTATTAGAAATGCGGATTCTTGGGCCCCAATCCAGACCTAATGAATTAGAAATTCTAAGAGTTTCTATGGTGATTCTGATGTATGTGAAAGTTAAGAACACATGTATGATCACAAAGTATATTTCCAGTGATCAAGTCATATCAAGAATAGCAGACCAGTGTCGAAATGGGAGGCGGTGAGCAGTGGGGAGAAATGTGTACATTCACAATAAGAGTTATGCCCCAACTCTGACCCATCCCCAGATTTGACACTGAATAGCTCATTTGAACCACTTGTTCCAACACCACCTCCTTCGTCCATCACACAGATCACCATAATGAATTTCTGGATGCTTTTACACTTGGCTTGGACTCAAATCTGCTCCTCAAAAACCGTTCCTGTGCTTTCCACAGGCAAGACTTATCCTATTCTATTTGAGACTCACTGACTGCTCAGAGTCTACCTCAATCCTTTCCCTGATTTCCTGGTTCTACAACCTTGAACCACCTGATATGCTAGTTAACTGTACAGTTCCATCATAATTTTCCAAATCCTAATAAAGAATTTTATCATTGAAATAATTTAGTGCATGTTCATCACCAAGACAAGACAAGTTTCCTTGTCTCCTTTTGCCAGTTCAATAACAGAATGGGACTAACCTAAAGGACAATATAGTTTGACTCCAAATTATACACATATAAATATATACACACATGTACACAGTTCCTGTAACTTTTTAAATTAATGCTTTTCTCACTCCTAAACTCTAATTAATATGCCATGATACCATGAATCTATGAATTTTAAGAGCTCTTAATTTAGAGGTGTTAAAATGTGGGGCAAAAATACATGGCTGAAGATAAGAGATTACAGGCTATGGAGGTGGAGAGTAAGGACTACACGTGGAAAGACAAGATAGAGGCCTTTGAATTAGCCTGGGTGAGAGACTGTGATTGATAATAGTTTGGTCCAGAATTGGAAGAGTGAAGTTTGAGGCAAGTAGATAGTGTCATAAATTGTTATAACTATTAAAATATTTTGTGTGCTACCAGGGCAGCCATCTATCTTTGGCTCAACAATGACCTTTAGCCTAGTTAATAAGCAGCATATATTCTCCCAGAGCCCAAACTTGCATCTGTGGCCACCACCCACACCACCCATACATCTCACCCAAAACCCACAGTTGGTCCCAAATGATAAGCTACCCATCCCCAGTGCCCTTAGAATCCCAGTCCCTTTTCCTTTTCCTGCACATTGCTTTACAATAACGAGTCCTTGACTCTCACAGGAAATCTACTAAACCCCACTCCTGGACCACCATAAAGGCACAAGCCTATGGGTCCCTTGGACCCCTCAGAGAGCCTCTTTCTCTCTGGGACCTGTGAGTAACAATCTTCTCTCATGCATTACGGCCAGATACATTTTAGATATATTTAATAGAGAAAATCTATAGCACTTTGAGAATGACAGAATAAAGGGGGGAGGGGATAAGAGAAAACTATGGAAGGTAATTCTCAGACTTCTATCTTGTATCAGTAGATGATAATGGCGCCATTCAATGAGATAAGAAATCCTGGAAAAAGAACCAAGTTGTAGGAGTGAGGATGATACTGTGACCGCTTAACGTTTCTTCTGCCATAGTCACCTAACAGGTGTTTCTGTCGCCCTTCTTTCCTCCTTATTGGAGACAGAAGCTGTCACACTAACTTTTACTGATTTGTTAAAGAGTATACATATATTCTCTCTTGTCATCCTCATGAGACATCCATAAGGTAGGTGTTTCTAAGCCCAATCACACAGAGAAAAAACTGAAAGGGAAATGGCTTGTACAAAATCACGCCATTAATAAGTGGCAGAATTTAAACTTAACCGTTCAAACTCTAAGACAATAACTTTTGCACATTTGCCTCTTTAAATACTTTTCTCCGAGAATTTGGAATTGATATACATTGTTCCATACTCACTCCTAATACTGAACTAAATAAATCTCTATTATTGGAATATTTTCCTGTAACATGTATCTTTTTTGAGGATTGCTTCTTATCACCAGTATCCCAAATCAGATATCTCTTCCTACATTGTTTATTCTGTTAGAGTACTTCAGACCATAATTCATCAACATATTTCTGCCCATATTTTAGTACTTTTAAATTAATATCTCCTAAAATTCATGAGATAAGAACATACCATGGCATAATTTAACACAGGTTTATTTTTTTCTTTGCGACACATAAAATTGATGCATCTTGAAAATAATGCCATCTTAGATTCTTTGAAATAGGGTATATTATTGTCTCCATTTCCTGACTTACTCTTTAGAGACACTCATATATTGATATTAAATGAATTGTCTTCATATGTGATTGTGACCTGTAAACTCAAGTGGTACTTAATGCTGCTTGCAAAACACTCCATGTTCCCTACTCTGACCATTCTTCCACTTTGCTAGTCAGTCATTTCATATCTTTCCTCTCTCAAATTTCCAATAACATGTCTCCTATGTTCACTCTCAATTTTAGTAGCAAAATAGAAGCAATGAGATGAAACTTCACATGCTTCCATCACTGTATCTAAACGTCTGCCTGCATCTCTGTCAATGAACTTTCCCTTCTTGTTAAACAATCTCTTAGCCAGCCCCACTTCCTGCACTACTACACTATATTCCATCTCGACCCTTCCATACCCTGGGATATTGATTCAGCATTACTTCATGCCATCATAACTGTTTCCTTTCTACTAGATCGTTCCCATTAATGTAGGAACAAACATTTCTCTCAAAATAAAATAAAACAAAAAGAACAAACAACATTGTCGAGCTCACCCCACCCCCCTTCTTTTAGAGAAAAAATTCCCTATTGTCTCAGTTTCCCATTGCTAGAATAAATACCACGCAATAGGTTGACTTCAACAATGGGAATTTATTGGCTCACCGTTTCAGAGGCTAGAAGGCTTGTTTTCT
Source organism: Choloepus didactylus (assembly GCF_015220235.1). Taxonomy (NCBI): domain Eukaryota; kingdom Metazoa; phylum Chordata; class Mammalia; order Pilosa; family Megalonychidae; genus Choloepus; species Choloepus didactylus. The sequence continues at coordinate 85,131,644 of NC_051311.1, forward strand.
CCTAGGCTGCCTGTAGCATTCTGACAGGCTGGCAGTTCTCTGGGTTCTGCCGCTTTCACTTTTCCATTTTAGGTCCTATGCAGACGTCCCATCTTTTCTCTTTTTGGTTCCAGCTGACTTCGGTTCCTCCCGGAGGCTTTTTCTTTATAAGGTGTCCAGAAAGAGGCTTAAGACTCATCCTGATTCAGTTGGTCACACCTTAGCTAAAGATAACATTTTCAAAAGGTCTTATTTACAATTGGTTCATACCCACAGGAATGGGATTAAGATTAAGAACATCTCTTTTTTCTAGCGTCCATAACTTAATCTACCATATCTATATTCCCTTTCCCAGTTTACATTTTCAAACCTGCCTCTTTTTTTCAGAAATATTAATTTATTACTTACACAGCCTAAAAATATTTTTACTACGTCTGCCTTCCCTACACCCCATCAATACTACTAAAATAAAATTCAGGAAGCTAATTAGACGAGGATGACTAGCTGAGACAATCTCCGACCAACAAAGGGAAGTAACAAAACTGAAATTTAAGAAAAGCTGCCTTTCCCTAAAACGCCTGCATGCTAAAAAACAGAAACTGACCAGAGATAGATACCTTAGGAAGGAACCGTGCCAGCGGAAACAGACCAAATAAGGTACTGCAGCGTAGCTATCCAATCAGAAGGCTTCCTCATTTGCTTCCGGATTAGCCCCCAAAAGTTCCCTGTTTCGACCCCTCTGACGAGGTTTTTACCGTTTTCCGTTTGGCGAAGCTCCTTTAGTGCGTCGTGTGTTGCCCAGGTAAACTTTAACAAAGTTGTTTAATTGTCTTAGCTTATCTGTGACAGTACAGTTCTCATTAGCCTCACCAGTGACTTCCATGTTAATAAATTCAGTTAAATTCTTAACCCGGTTGTCCTTGAAACCTTTTTTTTTTTTTCCGTTTTCCTTCTAAAGTACCACCCTGTTCTGATTTTCTGCCTAACAATGTGACTACTCCTCTTCAGTATCCTTTGCTAATTCCTCCTCATCTTTTTAACTATTTTTTTCTTAAATCAAGTTATTCCTTGTATAATTTTGACTAATCTCCTGGATTTATTTACCAGTTATGTATTGTGATCCCCTCCCCTGCAAAATAAAAGAAATTTATTTATTCAGCCTGGCCATCTCCCATTTAGTCTTATATACAATAATCTACATGATACTTTTTACTTCCAGGCTTCTTAAACCTAACGTGTACAAAATAGAGGCCCTGATACGTTCCCCTAAAATTTTTCCTTTTCTCTTAGTGTCCCCTCCCCGTTCAAAAATTGCCAACTATAGTTAGTTCTTAAGTTAAAAACAGAGGCATCCTAGATTACTCTTTCTCTTACATACCATATCAAATCTGTCAACAAATGCCATTCCTCTGTCTCCAAAATATATCCAGGCTACCTCCCATGACTTCTGTTCCACCACCCTCTTCAAAGATACCATCATCTCTCACATGGGTATTCTAACAGCTTCCTGTTTGGTTTCCATGTGTCTTTCAACATAGAATATAGCATCCGTAATCATCTTATATATAAATATTTAATAAAACTCAAGCTATACATCAATCCTCTGCTTAAAACACTCAAATTAGTTTTCCCACTTGATCACAATAAAGCTAAAGTACTTACTATGACTCTACATTGTTTGACACTTTCTCCAGCTAATGGTCTTTAATGGTCTTCCATTTTCTCCTCTCTTTGTCATTGACTCTACTAAAGCTTCACTGGCTTCAATATTTTTCCTGGAAGACTCCAGCATGTTCCCATCTCCGGGATTTCGATCTTGTTATATCCTCTGCATCCCTGGGCAGCCTGCATGGGTCATCCCCTGTCCCTTCTGAGTGAGGAAACCCTTTCTAAAATTGACCCCCTTATATGCTTTATTTTTAGCACTTATAAATGTCTGTTAGACAAACATATGGTTATACAGACTAAGGAGTTTGGAGTTGATATTTTAATGGCCATATTTGGAAATAATACCATATATCTCAGAAAGATTATGCTATATTATGAAGACATAGGTTTTTTTCTCCTCCACAAGATTTTTTGGAGGAAGACAGCATCCCCAAAGAGCCCACCATTCTCCTTTGCAATTGCTATATCCTTTTCTCCTCCACAGATGTAAATTCTGTCCTAATATCCAACCCTAAATTTTAGTGTTACTTCTTCTGGAAGTCTGCACAGTGAAATCATATGGAATGTATATTTTACTTCTAAGTTCTCTTAATATTTCTCTTGTACAGTTAATTTAAATTGTGTAATTAAGCTATTGTTAACCTAAATATTTATTTATTCATAACATTTCATTTATATGCATTGCTCTATAGTATTTCATTGTCAACATCACATTTTTCAATTCTTTTTTATGGAAGTTTAAGATTTTCAGTTTTTTATATTAAAACAAATTCTGTGATGGACATTCTAGTACAAACCTCTGCTCCACATATGCACATATGTGGTTTGGGCAACTACTGGGTTAAAGTTAGTATATAATTCCAAAGAGATTTCCAAAGTGATTGCACCAACTCCCCCTAATAACATTATCTAAGAATCTTTGTAGCTTGGTTTTGTCAGTCGTTTCAATGTAGTTACTCTGGGGGCTAGGAAGTGATAACTTATAAATTTGCCTTGCTTTAATTACTAATAAGAAACAAATGTAGCGAATTGCATATTCATTTTTTATGTGTGCCTGTTTCATTTTCTGAGCTATTTTATTAATTAAACTTTTTACTTTGATATAATTGTATATTTATGTGAAGTTGTAACAAATTATAGAACTATGCCATGGACACTTTACTCAGTCTCCCTCAATGGTAACATCATAAAAAAACAATGGTGCAAAATCACAACCAGTATATTGCCATTGATGCAGTCAATATTGAGAAGATTTCCATGACCACAAGTGTCCCTCATGTTGCCCTTTTATAGCCACAACCTCTTTCCTCCCACCACCACCCCCTCTTTAAACCCTGGCAACCCTAATCTTCTCTCTATTTGTATAATTGTGTCATTTCAAGAATGTTATACGAAGGGATTATGTAGTATGTAACCTTTTGGGATTGACTTTTTTCACACAGCGTAATTCTCTAAAGATCCTTTCAAGTTGCTATATCAATAGTTCGTTTCTTTTATTGCTCAGCAGTATCCCATGGTATGAACAAGCCACAGTTTGTTTAATCCTTCACTCATCAAAAGACATCTGAGTTGTTCCCAGTTTGTTACTATTTTGAATAAATCCACTAAAAACATTTTTGTACAGGTCTTTGCGTGGATATGAGTTTTAATTTCTCTTGGATAAATGACCATGATTGCAATAGGGCTGGGTTATATGGTAGTTGGATATTTAGTTTATAAAGAAACTGGCAAACTTTCCCATAGTAGCTGTACCATTTTACCTTCCCACTGGTAATGTATGACTTATCTAGTTTCTCCAAATACTTCCCAGGATTTGATACTGTCACTATGTTTATTTTAGTCATTCTGATGTACAGTGATATTTCACTGTTTCTAATCTGCAGTATCTTAATAGCTAATGATGTTGAACATATTTTCTGTGCTTATTTACTTTCTGTGTATCCTCTTCAATGTACTATGTCTTTATGTCTATTGCGTATTTTATAATTGAATCATTTATATATTTATTGTTGAGTTTTTAGGGTTCCTTGTGTACAGTATTCTAAACACTAGTCCTTTGTTAGAAGTGTGGTTTGCAAATATCTTTTCCCATTCTGCAGCATCTCTTAATTTACAGGATTTTTCACAGAGCAAAAGTTTTTACTTTTGACAAAGTACAGTTTATTGATTTTTCCTTGTATAGATCATGCTTTTGATGTCAATTCAAAAAACTGTGTGTAGTCCTAGATCTGGAAGATTGCCTCGTGTTTTTTTTTTTTTTTTCTGGAAGTGTTATAATTTTACATTTAAGTTTGTGATCCATTTTGAGTTAATTTTTGTGTAAGATGAGAGACTTAGGTTGAAACTTTTTTAATGACTATGGCGGTCCACTTGCTCAAGCACCATCTGTTAAAAGGCTCCTTTCCTCCACTGAATTGCTTTTGAAATTTTGTCAAAAATCAGTTGAGCCTATTTGTGTGGGCCTATTTCTAGGTTTTCTGTTCTGTTCCAGTAATTTGTTTCTATTCCTCAACTAATATCACAAAGTCTTGATTACTGTAGCTATAGAGTAGTCTTGATATGGGATAGATTGATTCCACACATTTCATTCTTCTTTTTCAAAATTATTTTAGCTATTCTAGTTCCTTTGGCTTTCCATATAAATTTTAGAATAATACTGTGTGTCTGTGTCTATACACACACACAAAAGGCTTGTTGGGATTTGGTAGGAAATTTCTTAAGCCTGGGTATCAGTTTGGGGAGACTTGACATGTTTTGTATTGAGATTTCCAATCCATGAACACAGTATGTCTCTCCATTTAGTTAGATCATTTTTTCTTTCTTTCCCCAACATGTAGTTTTCATCATACAAGTCTTACAAGTGTTTGGTTAGATTCAAACTTAAGTCTTTAAGTTTTTCAGTAGATTTTAATATTGTATTTCAAATTTTGGTGTCTGTGCCAGTTTGAATATATTATGTCCCCCCAAATGCCATTATCTTTAATGTAATCTTGTGTGGGTAGACCTGTCAGTGTTAATTAGATCGTAATTCTTTGAGTGTTTCCATGGAGATGTGCCCCACCCAACTGTGGGTGATTACTCTGATTGGATAATTTCCATGGAGGTGTCAGCCCACCCATTGGGTGGGTCTGAATTAAATCACTGGCGCACTATATAAGATCAGACAGAAGGAGCAAGCTTTCCACAGCCAAGAGGGACACTTTGAAGAAAGCACAGGAGGTGCAGATGAGAGATATTTTGAAGACGGCCATTGAAAGCAGACTCTTGCTCCAGGGATCTAAGAGAGGACAAATACCCCAATAGCAACTAAGAGTGACATTTTTGAGGAACTGCAGCCTAGAGAGGAATGTCCTGGGAGAAAGCCATTTTGAAACCAGAACTTTGGAGCAGATGCCAGCCACGTGCGTTCTCAGCTAACAGAGGTTTTCCGGACACCATTGGCCATCCTGCAGTGAAGGTCCCTGATTGCTGATGTGTTACCTTGGATACTTTATGGCCTTAAGACTGTAACTGTGTAACCAAATAAACCCCTTTATAAAAGCCAATCCATTTCTGGTGTTTTGCATTCTGGCAGCATTAGCAAACTAGAACAGATTTTGGGACCAGGAGTGGGGTGCTTTTGCTGCTGAGTTTGCAAATACCAAACATGTTGGAATGGCTTTTTAAATGGATAAGGGGAAGATTCTGGAAGAATTGTGAGGAGCTTGATAGAAAAGGCCTAAACTGCTTTGAAGAGACTGTTTGTGGAAATATGGACTCTGAAGATACTTCTGATGAGGCCCTGAAAAGAAATGATGAATGTGTTGTTGCAAACTGGAAGAAAGGTGATCCTTGTTTTAAAGTGGCAGAGAATTTGGCAAAATTGTGTCCTGGTGTCAGATGGAAGGAAGAATTTGAAAGTGACAACCTGGAATACTTAGCTGAGGAGATCTCCAGACTATGTGTGGACGATGTACCCTGGCTTCTCCTTGCAGCTTATAGTAAAATGCGAGCAGAGAGAGATAAACTTAGAACTGAACTCTTGGGTTCAAAGAAACCAGAAGCTGATGGTTTGGAAAATTACGGGCTTCCAGGGGGTGGAATCCCAGAAGCTACAGCCCAACATGACAATTTAACCAAACATGGAACCCAGCTGCCATTTCAGTACAAGCCAAGATCGGAAAAGGAGTTAAGCAGAAAGGATTTGTGGAAAGTCCTATTGTCTAATGGCTTTGACCCTTGTGTGCTTCATGCAAAGCCAACAGAATTTTTGCAAGATCTTTATAGACAGAGCCTTTGCCGGTCTGGAATGGAGGAGACAGACAAGGAACAAATTGAAGGAAAAATTTCTTCAAAGACAGAGCCATGGAGGTTGAGGTCTGGAGTCAAGAGGTCTCAGGCCAGGAGCATGGAGCAGCCCACACGCATGGAAAGGGTGAGTTTGCCCTGGAGGTCGAGGGCGGGCGTTCCACCTTGATGCTCAGGAAATGTCCTGCCACCCCAATCCCCAAAGAGGGTGGAGCACATTCCCAGGGTCTTGGGGAGAACCTTGCTGCCTCCACACTGTTCTGAAGGGGTTGAGTGTGTGCCCCAGAGATTGAAGGGAATCCGGGAGCTGCCCCGATGTTTGAGAAGGGTGGGGCCGAGAAGGTGGTCTCCCCAATGTGTGGCTATGTTGGAGCACTCACCAAAGCGTTTGGAGAGGAAAGGGCTGCCACAAAGGCCCTTAGGAAGGGTTAGACTCCCGCTCTCTCAAGCCCCAAGGATGCAACATCATTCTGTTAATGACTCTCAGACTTTGAAATCTAATGGAGTTTGTCCTGCGGGTTTTAAGAACTGTTTGGTCCTGTTAACCCTGTTTTCCTTTCAGTTTCTCCTTATGGCAGTGGGAATGTTTATCCTATGAATGTCCCTCCTTTGTATATTGGAAGCACATAAGTTGTTCTAAATTCACAGATCCACAGCTAAAGGAAAATTATGCCTGAGGAGTGACCACACCTATAATTGATTTTAATGGGATCTTGTACTTAACTATTGTTACTGAAATGATTTAAGTTTTTGTGACATTGTGATGGGTTGAATGTATTTTGTATATGGAAAGATAATGTCATTTTGGGGTCCGGGGGTGGATTGTGCCAGTTTGAATGTATTGTGTCCCCCAAATGCCATTATCTTTGATGTAATCTTGTGTGGGCAGACGTTATCAGTTTTGATTAGATTTCCTTGAGTGTTTCTTTGGAGATGTGCCCCACCCAGCTGTGGGTGATGACTCTGATTGGATATTTCCATGGAGGTGCGGCCCCACCCATTTAGGGTGGGCCTTGATCAGTGGAGCCATATAAATGAGCTGAGGGGCAGAGGGAACTCAGTGCAGCTGTGAGTGATGTTTTGAAGAGGAGCTACAGCCAAGAGGGACATTTTGAAGAAAGCACAGGAGCTGCAGATGAGAGACATTTTGAAGATGGCCGTTGGAAGCAGACTCTTGCTCCAGAGAAGCTAAAAAGAAGACAAATACCCCAAGTGCAACTAAGAGTGACTTTTTTGAGGAACTGCAGCCTAGAGAGAAACATCCTGGGAGAAAGCCATTTTGCAACCATACTTTGGAGCAGACATCAGCCTTCCCAGCTAACAGAGGTTTTCTGGACATCATTGGCCATCCTCCAGTGGAGGTACCCAATTGCTGATGTGTTACCTTGGACACTTTATGGCCTTAAGACTGTAACTGTGTAACCAAATAAAACCCCTTTATAAAAGCCAGCCCATTTCTGGTGTTTTGCATTCTGGCAGCATTAGCAAACTAGAACACCATGTTTCATATAACCTTGCTGAATTTACTTTTTAGCTTCCAGAATTGTTGTAGGTTCCTTGGGGCTTTCTATGTAGATAATAATGCCATCTGCAAAGAGGTCCAGTTTTATTTTTTTACTTTTAATCTGTGTTCCTTTTTTTTCCTTTGTGCACTGACTGAAACTTTCAGCACTATGTTGAAAAAATGTTGTGAGAGTGAATGCCTTATTTTTGATATTAGGTAAAGGGAAATCATTTGGTTTTGTGCTTCTAATTAAAATATTAGCTGTCAGTTTTTGTAGATGCTCTTTATCAAATTGAGGAAGTCCCCATCTGTTCCTATTTTTTCTCATCATTTCTTTTTATCATGAATGGATGCTGAAGTTTGTTAAAGGCTTTTTCTGCATCAATTGATATGATCATGTGATTTTTCTTCTTTAGCCATTACTTTGGTGGATTATATTGATTGATGTTTTAATATTAAACCATCATGTGGATCATGGTGTTTATTTTAATATGTTGCTGAATTCTAATTGCTAATATTGTGTTATAGAGTTTTTGTATAGATTGTGTATAGATTCACGAAGGATGTTGGTTTGTATTTTTTTTTTTAGTACTGTCTTTGTCTGATTTTGGAATCAGTGTGATACTGGCTTCACAAAATTAATTGGGTCATGTCCCCTCCTCTTCTATTTTCTGATAGGGATTGGGCAGAATTGGTGTTAATTCTTCTTTTAATGTTTGATATAACTTTCTGGTCAAACCGTCTGGGCCTGGAGATTTCTTTCTTAGGTGTTTTTAAATTACAAATTCAATTCCTTAATATTTGGGGGAATATTCAAAGTATCTACTTTATATTGGATGCATTGTGGTAGTTTGTTTTTTGAGTAATCAATCCATTTCATCTGTGTCATAAAATGTATATGGGTAGAGTTTCTTGTACCTCTGTGTCTAGACATGGTATCTTTGATTCTCTTTGGTGTTTTCTCAGTTTATTGAACACATAGGTTTATTACTTCTCTTGCCAAATTTGAGATATTTCAGCCATATTTCTTCAAGTACTTTTTCAGACCCACCCTATTTCTACTCTCCCTCTGAGACTACATGAATGATAGATCTTTCCTATAATCCCACAGCTACCTGAGACTTTTTCATTTTTTTTTTCTTGTTCAGATTGGTTACTTTCTAATATTCTATTATTTACCGATTTTTACTGTACCCCTCCATTCTGCTCCTGAATTCATCTATTGAGTTTTTATTTCAGCTTTTGTTTTTAAGTTTTAAAATTTCCTTTTGATTCTTTTTAATCTTCTGTTTCTTTGATGATGCCTTTTATTTTTTCATTTGTTTCAGGTACGCTTGTTGTGGTAGTTTGAAGCTGTTATGTACCCCAGGAAATCATGTTCTTAAATTTAATCCATTCCTGCAGATAAAAAACCTGTATTTGATTAGATTATTTAAATTGAGATATGACCTACATCATTCAAGCTTGGTCATAAACCTCTTACTGGAGCTCTTAATAAGAGGATAAAACACGTACAGAATCTAAGAGATGAAATTAAGAGAAGCTCACAGAAAAAGCCCTGGAGAAGTTTAGAGAAAAGCCCCAGAGAAGCTAAGAGAGGAAACAGAAACAGAAAACAGAGAGGAAGCCACTGAAGCCAATAGCTGCAAGCAACAAAACCAGGGAGAGAAGGACCAGCAGACACTGGCATGTGCCTTCCCATATGACAGAGGTGTCCAGGATGCTGGCACCCTGTCTTCAGAGTCCAGGTATCATCCTTTTGATACTTTGAGTTGGAACATTTTCACAGCCTAAGAACTGCAAATGTAGGTTAATAAATCCCCATTGTAAAAGCCAACCCATTTCTGGTGTATTGCACTCCAGCAACTCTACTGAACCAAAACACTTATAATTTCTCATTGAAACACTTTTATGATGGCTGTTTTAAAATCTCTCAGATAATTCTAACTTCTCTGTCATTGTGGGGTTGGTATCTATTTGATTCTCTTTTTTTAATTGTTGAAATCTCCTCCTTGGAGATTTCTTTTTTAGCATGTTATGAATTTTTAGCATGTTATGTTGGAAATTTTTTAGCAGTTATGTTGATCTTATTTTTATCTTCTGTTTTCATTTTTTTTCCTCACACTACTTTGATCTGGTAGTGGCAGCACTGTCTCAGTTACTGCCAAGTGGAGGTTAAAGACAAGGTTTACCCTGTAGCATCCATGGAGTGTGCAGGGCTGGAGAGAGGACTCCTCAAAACTGCTGGGCAGGAGGGAATGTTCTGGCTCCCCATTACTTCTACTAACACTGCCATAGGGGTGGTTTGGTTATCCCTGGGAGATGGTGAAGTTCCTGACTTTCCATTTCTGGAACACCTCTCCAGAGGTGGGGTGGGGGGGGTGCATTATTATATGGTGGTAGAAGTGTGTGGGGGGGGGGGGTGGAGTTGAAGGGTTATTACTGGTCATGGGAAATGAAAGCCCCAGCCCCTACTTGATCTTCTCTGATGCTATCCTGGAGGGTTGTTAGGATGCTTCACTAGAGCCTTGCAGAGATAGATGAATTGGATCCCCATTTGGGTTTTTCTGGCATGGGTGGGGGTATAGCCACAGTTTTATTTTGTGGTGTTTGGCTGGAGAGTGAGGTATTGTCTAAAACTTTGCTGTTTTCATATGTTGCTCTCTTCTTCATCTTTTGGCTAAGGAGAGTAGTCTTTTGTTGAGGATTCTGTTTTGTCTATGCCTATTAGTGTTTCTGGGTTGTAGGCTTCTTGTGCTCCAAATATGGAAATAGAAGGCAAAATGAAAACCTAGGGAAGACACCACTATGTAGTTTTTTGGGGTCCTGAGGTCTCTAATTGGTCTGCTTTCTTGCCCTAACTTTCCAAATAAATTTGTATATTTATATATAGTGCCCAGAGATTTTAGTAATACTTAACAGGGGGAATAGGAAAAACTACATCAAATCCATCTTTGAGGAATGAAGGTCCTTCTGAGCCATTTTTTTTTTTATTCGATTGCTGTTAGTTTCATACTTACTTATAAAAGTTCAGGTTAAATGCCTTTTGTTATTGTGTTGCAAATATTTTCTCCCACTCTATGGCTTTTTAAATTTATTTTTTGTATTTTCAGACTTCGAAGCTTGTTTTGTTTTGTTTTTTGCGGAATAGTGACCTTCACAATTAATATAGTAAAATTTATTGTGTTTCCCTTATGAATGGTTTGTGTGTTCTACTCAATGTAAAAAAATATATATTTTTATATAACCTCGTAACTGCTTTATTGATTTTCCTTTCTCATTTAGAACTGCAATCCACCTATAATTGTTTTTCCTGAATGAAGTGAGCAATGGTTTTATATTTTTTCAAGTGAATATTTAATTTTTCTTTCTTTTATTGAAAAATAAAATCCATTCCCTACTGCTGTTCGATTTCACTTTGTAATAAATTACATCCAATTTGTGTTAATCTGTTTCTAGGCTCCCTTTTTTGTCTAATTAGTATATTTCTCTACCCTTGACCAACATAACACTTCCTATATCCCTAAAGCTTTTTGATACTTCTTGATATTGATAGGTAGAGCATATAAACATTGGCTCACTTAACACCTACACATGGATGTTAGAGGCCAAGCAGGGTGAGGAAAGCATCTACAGTTGCCCAGTGTAGAGAATCAACTTGATTATGGTGAGAAGGGCATAGCCAGAAAGATACTTTCTGGCATGTTGGATTGCAAGGGGGTAAGAGGACATGTACACATGGAGGCAACCCAGTACAACATGCTGGAGTTGTTCAGGCAAGTGCCCACATATGGAGGGTTGATCTGACATAGAAATAAAACCAGAACAATGAGAAGAGGACAGGTCTAGAAGGGTTAGAGTTTCAGCAGTGTGAGGAGAGTTTCTATGCAGGAACAGGGAACAATACCCTAGCTCAGGATGTTGGATTCTGAGAGGTGGGCATCCATGTAGAGAAATAGATGATGGCAGAGATGAGAGTCATTGCATACAGGGGGACTGATCAAAAAGGAAATATATTAAGTTAACAGGAACCAAGTTTCTCACTGTTGGATAAAGGGTTTACAAATATGGAACAGAAAAAACTAGAAGCAATAAGTGGTGTTGGATTGTAATTATAGTGTAACCTCATGGTTGTTCTAAATCCCAAACAACACTCAAAGAATAATAACTGAGTGTAAAATATTTAATATGACAGGTAACCTACAGCTCATACTGATACAATATGTGAATAAATTGAAAGGTTAATCGGGAATAGGATATTTTCATATTTTCAAAGTGCCTCCTTAAAAATACTTATTCATTACAAAGGGAAAAAGAATAACTTAAAAGTGAAGAACCTTAGAAGACACCATGAGAAGACTCATCACTAACATGTCTCACCTAATACGCTATAATGAGAAAATTACAGCAGCACTTTCTGCCAAAGATGCTTATTTAAAATTTAATCATAAGGAAATAGCATAACATAGAAAATAGTGGAACATTTTATGAAATAACTAAATAATTGGCCCTTAATCTTCGTATGTGTATGTCAAGGTCTTGAAAACTTGATCAACTATTCTAAACTAGAGAATGCTAAGGAGACATGCTAAATAAGTGCAAGGCATGATTCTAACAGGATCATTTGCCCTAATGGGTATTATTGGGACAGTAGTTGAAACTTCCTTGGGGTCTGAGAATTAGATGGTAGTAATGTATCAAAGTTAATTTCCTTATATTGATCATTAGATTATGATCATGTAGGAGATGATGATTGTAGGAAATAGATTTTATAGTACTGGTGTGAATGGTCATCAGATTGGTAACTCATTTTCAAATCATTCAGGGGAAAAAGTTATTTATATTGTTCTTGCAACTTTTCTGAAGTTTGTGGATGTTTAAAAAATTATGCTTTATAGAATTTACTAGTGAATATGTCTGGTTCCGGTTTGCTTTGTGGCCAGGTTTTTAATCATGTATCCAATTATTCAGCCATTTTAGGCAATTATATTTTCTATTCTCAATTTGGATTTGATGAATCTTATTTTTCTGGATTTTGTACACTTTATTTACATTGTCAAGTTTATTTGTATGAAGTTGTGCCTGATACCCTCTAAAGATTTCTCTGCTGTCTTAGTAAACAGGGTTACCCCCCTTGTCATTCTTGATAGTGGTTATTGGATTCTTCTCTCCTTTACTTGATCAGTTTTGCCAAAAACTTGTCAATTTTATTCGTCTTTCACAAAACCAACCTGTTTTTTGCTCCTCCATATTTATTCACTATACTTTAATTTCTGCATTTATATTCTTTTTTCTATTTTTTTGTAGTTAATTAATTAATTTTTTAAATATCTTGAATGGATGGCTAGCTTATTGATTTTCAGTCTTTCTCTTTTCTGAGGTATGAAGTTAGGGTTATAAAATTACATCTAACCACAGCATTAGCTAAATCCCTAATTTAATTTATAATATGTTAAATATCATTATGCTTCTATTTTACATTTATTAGTTTTTAATTTACACTGTAATTTCTTCTTTGACCAATGGAACAAAAGTATTTTTTGTATTTCCGTATATATTGGGCTTTACATATTATCTGATTGTTATTAATATGTTATCCTATTTCCACAATGGCCAAAAAATATACTCTTTCTGATTTCAATTCTTTGAAATTTGTTGAGACCTTTTATAGCCCAGAATTTGATCTTTTTTTTTTTTATTTTGGCACTTAAAGGGTAAAAACTTAAAAAACTAATAAAGAGGCGTATAAAGACAATCACAGAACCATAAGATTTACAAAGTTTGTCCCAGCAGAACAGAAATGAATAGTTGTGCCTAAAGTCTTGTCCCTATAGCTTATATAGGGTTTCTCTCCAGGGTGAGTTCTAAAGTGAGGAATAAGGTATAGGGGATCACCTAAGACTTTCCCATCATCATTTCATTCAGAGTTTTTGTCCAGTTTGTATTTGCTTGTGCATTATAAGGTTAGTGCTTGTGCTGAAGGCTCTCCCATAGTGAACACATTGATAGGGCTTCTCTCCAGTGTGAATTCTCACATATGCACTTAGGCAAGAAGAATTCATAAAGGCCTTCCCACATTCTTTACACTTATAGGTTTTCTCTCCAGTGTGAGTTCTCTTGTGCACAATAAGATAAGAGGCCAAGATGAAGGATTTTCCACACTGATTACACTCACAAGTTTTCTCTCCAATGTGAGATCATGTATGTTTTTTAAGGGAAGACTGATCAATGAAAGCTTTCCCACAGTCACTGCATTCATAGGGTTTCTCTCCAGTGTGGGTTCTCACGTTTCTGAAGGGATGAAGGAACAGTGAAAGTTCTCCCACATCCCTTACAATCATAGGGTTTCTCTCCAGTGTGAGTTCTTTTATGCACATTAAGATAAGAGCTCTGGCTGAAGAGCTTTCCACAATGATTACACTTATAAGCCTCTTTCCAATATGAGACCTCATGTGTTTCTTAAGAGAAGACTGAAAAATAAAGGTTTTTCCACAGTCACTGCAATCACAGGTTTTCTCTCTAATGTGAGTTCTCACAAATTCTGAAGGGACAAGGGACCAGTCAAAGTTTCCCCATGTTCATTACATTCCAAGCCTTCTTCCACAGAATGTACATCTTTGTGGATATTAAGAGAAGACCCTGGGCTGAAGGTTTTTCTGTAGTCACTGCATTGCTAGAGTTTATCCCCCAGAGGCATTTGCTCATGTACCACAAAGGAAGGGTGTAGGCTGAAGGATGTACCACATTGCTTACACTCAAGATTTCTCTCCTATGAGAATTATTAAGTGTTTCTAAAGGGATGACTCTTGATTGATAGCTTTTCTGTAATCATTCAACTCAAGAGTTTTCTCTCCAGTGTGAGTACTGACATGACTCCTAAGAGTTGAGGGATGGCTGAAAATTTTATCATATTCTTTACATTTATAGCATTTCTCTCTCTTGCAGTTGTCTCTTACTAGACACTAGTAAGGTGCCAGTCTTTTCTGAAGAATTTTCCATAATGATTACATTCCAAGGATTTCTTGCCAGATTGAGTTGGTGCCATTTTTATGCCATTGGATTCTTTTTTTCCCAGGAACATTCTGCATAGGAATTACACCTTTCAACATAAGTTCAGTTTCCCAGTCTGCACAGGTGCCTAGGAGAATTCTCTCCTCTGACCTCAGCTCTTTCTGCTCCACCTTTTTGATTAGGCTTTGTTTGCAGAGATACCCCACTGAGGCCAGGTTCCTAAAATTCTCCAGCATCACATCCCTGCACCCATTTTTCTGATCAGGGTCCAGCAATGCCCACTCCTCCTGGGAGAAGTCCACTGCCACTTCTTTAACGGTCACTGAGTCCTGCGAACAGGTTGCAAGCAAACCTGCAGCCATTCCTCCTGTTTTCCCCTCATGGCCAGGCAGGGTCCTGAGCAGGCAAAGCTTTGGATCCAAGAAGCACAGTAAATCCCACAACGAATAATAAAAGGAAATCCACACGTAGGAACATCATAGTATTTTCTTCTTTGGTGTTTGAGATTTTTTTTTTTTTTTTCCCAATCTTACTAGCAGCCAGGGAAAAACCACAGGTCGTCTGCGCTGGGCCCCAAAAGGCCCCACTCGGATTGACTCGAAAATGAATTTCAGTCACCCGGGCACCCCCTGAAGAGATGGCGCCGTCCCGTGGTCTTGCACTTCCGCTTCCGCTCTGGCGGGGGTAGGAGGGCAGGTTCAATTTTTGTATGTATGTTGCTTGTTGCTAGTATGCCAAAAGTAATGAGCATTTTGTAGTCATTGAGGGCAGTATTCTGTGCATAAAAAATATTTAATTTTTTTTAAATTATTTGATTTGTAGCCATTGAGGGCAGTATTGTGTGCATAAAAATTATTTAATATATTTATATTTGTAAAATTGTAGTCCTATATATACTCATAAATATTTTCATGTGTTAGTTCTATCAATTTTGGGCAAAAGTGAGCTAAGATCTCCAGTAGTATTTGTAAACGTATCCATTTTTTCTTATTGTTCTGTTGATATTTACTCAAAATATTTTAAAGCTAAGATATTATATGTTTATATTTTTGTAATGTTTGTATTCTCCATTTGAATTTAAATGTTGTTTTCTCATCAGATGCCATCGCTTCAATTTTAATTTGCTTTTTCCCCCCTCAAAGTCTACATTGTCAATTATTAATATAACTACACAAGCTTATTTTTGGTTAGAATTTGGATGACATATCTTTTCCTATGACTTAGGTTAACATTTTTCTCTCCATATTTTTATATGTTTCCCTAGAAAACAGTATATTTATCATCTATTTAGCAATAGATGTTAATTGAAGTATTTAATCTATTTCTATTCACTGTAATTTTTTTTAATTTATCAATATTTTGTTCCGTTTGTTCTGCCTTTTGTGTTGTTTTAGTTTTCTAAAGCTGAGGAAATGCAGTATACCAGAAATCAGTTGGCTTTTGCAATGAGGATTTACTAATTTACAAGTTCACAGTTCTGAGGCAGTAAAATGTCCAAATCAAGGCATCAAGAGGTGATGCTTTCTCCATAAATACAGGCTACCTGTGATCCTCAGCAACTCTGTCTCATGGCCAGGCACATGGCAATGTCTGCTGGTCTCCTTTTTCTCTTCCTGGTTTTGTTGCTTCCAGTTTTTGGCTTCAGTGGCTTTCTCTCTGTTTTTGTCATTTCTGTTTTCTGTGTGTCCTCTCTCAGCTTCTCTGGCTTTTCTTTCTGAGCTTCTCTGGCTTTTCTCTCTCAGCATAAATGGGACTTTTTTTCTGTGTCTTCTTTCTGTTTTTTATCATCTTATAAAGGACTCCAGTAAGAGGAAACATGATCTTTTCTGGGGTACATACAATTTCAAACCATCACATGTATTGTTTTTGTTTTTGCCATTTTGCTTGCCTTATTTTGAATTAACTATTTTTATTAGCCTGTATTATTCCTCTGTTCATTTCTTGGTTATATATTGTTTTATGATTATTGTTGATATTACAACATGCATACTTGAGTATAATGTTACTTGATACTTTACCATTATCCCCCAAAAATGCAGGAACACTGTAACACTAATTTTTGTACTTTAATGTGTATATATTCAACCCAAATAAGCATGATAATTATGGTTGCATATGGTCACTATATATTTAGATTTACCAATATATTTACCTTTGCAATATCTCTTTTTTCATTCCTTGATTTCCAAGCTTCTAAATGAGATTATTTTATTTCTTCTTTAAAAAACAACCTTGTAATTTCCATTAGTGGAGATTTCCTGATAATAAAATTTTTCAGTTTAGTTTTTTGGGTGGCCTGGGAATACATTCATTTCGTTCTTGAAGAATGCTTTTGAAAGGCATTAAATTCTAGGTCAGCAGTTCTTTTCTTTCATCAGTTCGAAAATCTAATTCTGTTGTTCTTTGTTCACCAAGAAACTAATTCTCAGTGTAACTGTGGTTACATTTAAGAGTAGTGTGTAATTTTATGCCTCCTTCTTTTCATTTTTGGGTTTCAGCAGTTATTTTACAACTCACTATGGTTTCTTTAGATTTATCCTACTTAGGGATTTTAGGGATTCTGAAGAATTTGAGGTTTGAAGCTTCTAATCATTTTTTGAAAATTCTTTGCCTTTATCTTCTCAAATATTCCTTATCTTTTATTCTCTAGTTCTCTCTTTCTCTTCTTCTGGGATTTCAGTTACATGTTTGTCTTAGTTTCCCAGAGCTACTGTAACAAATTACCACAGACTAGTTGGCTTAGAAAACAGAAATTTATTATCTCACAATTCTGGAGACTCAAAGTCCAAATCAAGGTGTTGGCAGGACCATGGTTCCTCTGAGTTCGGTAGGCTTCTGGCAGTGGCAAGCAATCCATGAGGTTCCTTGGTTTGTGGCATATTTCAGTCTCAGCCTATATCACATAGCTCTGTGTGTGTGTGTGTGTGTGTGTGTGTGTGCGTGTGTGTGTGTTTCTTACAAACGTCCAAATTTCCTCTCCTTATAAGGACACCAGTCACATTGGAT